>NC_091446.1:30914983-31252733 GCF_964237555.1 Oryctolagus cuniculus
TTAATTCCAGGCATTCTTATTTTCACTGCATCATGTTAATGCCTTTTTATTTTTCAAAGATTTATTTATTTGAAAGTCAGAGTTACACAGAGAGAGAAACAGAGGCAGAGAGAGAGAAAGAAGTCTTTCATCTGCTGCTTCATTCCCCAAATGGCCACAACAGATGGAGCTGGGGTACACCGAAGCCAGGAGCCAGGAGCTTCTTCTGGGTCTCCCATGCAGGTGCAGGGGCCCAAGGACTTGGACCATCTTCTGCTTTCCTAGGCCATAGCCAAGAGCTGGATTGTAAGTGGAGCAGCTGAGACTTGAACCGCCACCATTATGGGATGCCGGCACTGCAGGTGGTGGCTTTACCCTCTACGCCACAGCACCAGCCCTGTTAATGCCTTTTTTAATGTGTTTCAGTGCAGAAGATGAAAAAGATCCCATTTTTGTAGTTTTCTGACTGTATGTAGGTTGAGTGTATTTTCACATGTTTAACAGTGATTGGCATTTTTGTGTGTGTGTGAAATACCTGTCCATTTTCTTTGCCTTTTTAAATCGAGTGTGAAGGGGTTTTTCAAATGGGGAGACAGGACACGGGAGTGTACATTCTAAGAGCGGGCCACTGGATAGCTAAGCATTCCCACTTTTATTTATAGGATACCAGCAAATCTACAAGTCAGCAGGCACGTAGGCAAGGTTATACATCAACTTAAGGATTTGGGAAAGGAATTTGGTCTTGTAGTCTAACATAGGGATTAGAGCTGTGTTGTAAATCTTCAGAGACAGGTCCATTTAGATACTCGTGCAAATTTACAATTTCCCGAAAATATTCCAGGTACCAATCAATTAGCCCCCTGCTGCTCTCAGTGCCACATTCCTTTGGGGGGGGGGTGCCCATCAATGAACTGTTTTGGTGTGAGCTGCCTCTTTTTTTTTTTTTTTTAACTTTTATTTAATGAATATAGATTTCCAAAGTACAGCTTATGGACTACATTGGCTCCCCCCCCCACGAATGACTTCCCTCCCACCTGCCACCCTCCCCTTTCCTTAGGCCCTTTCCTGCTCTCTCTCCCCTTCCATTCTTATCAAGATTCATTTTCAATTATCTTTATATACAGAAGATCAGTTTAGTATATATTAAGTAAAGATTTCAACAGTTTGCACCCACACAGAAACACAAAGTGAAAAATACTGCTTGAGTACTCATTATAGCATTAAATTAGAATGTACAGCACATTAAGGACAGAGATCCTAAATGAGGAGTAAGTGCACAGTGACTCCTGTTGTTGACTTTACCAATTGACACTCCTGTTTATGGCATCAGTAATCTCCCTAGGCTCCAGTCATGAGATTCCAAGGCTATGGAAGCCTTTTGAGTTCACCGACTCTTATCTTATTTAGACAAGGTCATAGTCAAAGTGGAAGTTCTCTTCTCGCTTCAGAGAAAGGTACCTCCTTCTTTGAAGACCTGTTCTTTCCACTGGGATCTCACTCACAGAGATCTTTCATTTAGGTTTTTTTTGTTTCTTTTTTTTGCCAGAGTGTCTTGGCTTTCCATGCCTGAAATACTCTCATGGGCTTTTCAGCCAGATCCGAATGCCTTTAGGGCTGATTCTGAGGCCAGAGTGCTGTTTAGGACATCCGCCATTCTATGAGTCTGCTGTGTATCTCGTTTCCCATGTTGGATCGCTCTCCCCTTTTTTTATTCTATCGGTTAGTATTAGCAGGCACTAGACTTGTTTATGTGATCCCTTTGACTCTTAGTCCTTTCATTATGATCAATTGTGAACTGAAATTGATCACTTGGACTAGTGAGATGGCATTGGTACATGCCACCTTGATAGGGTTGAATTGGATTCCCCTGGTATGTTTCTAACTCTACCATTTGGGGCAAGTCAGCTTGAGCATGTCCCAAATTGTACATCTCTTCCCTCTCTTATTCCCACTCTTATATTTAACAGGGATTACATTTCAGTTAAATTTCAACACTTAAGAATAACTGTGTATGGTATTCTAAAGAGTACATATCCCATAATTTCTTTATCCAGTCTACCGTTGATGGGCATTTAGGTTGGTTCCAGGTCTTAGCTATTGTGAATTGAGCTGCAATAAACATTAGGCTGCAGACCGCTTTTTTGTTTGCCAATTTAAATTCCTTTGGGTAAATTCCAAGGAGTGGGATGGCTGGGTCGAACGGTAGGGTTATCTTCAGGTTTCTGAGGAATCTCCAGACTGACTTCCATAGTGGCTTGACCAGTTTGCATTCCCACCAACAGTGGGTTAGTGTCCCTTTTCCCCCACATCCTCGCCAGCATCTGTTGTTGGTAGATTTCTGCATGTGAGCCATTCTAACCGGGGTGAGGTGAAACCTCATTGTGGTTTTGATTTGCATTTCCCTGATTGCTAATGACCTTGAACATTTTTTCATGTGCCTGTTGGCCATTTGGATTTCGTCTTTTGAAAAATGTCTATTGACTGATGCCATAAACAGGAGTGTCAATTGGTAAAGTCAACAACAGGAGTCACTGTGCACTTACTCCTCATGTAGGATCTCGGTCCTTAACGTGCTGTACACTGAGGCTTAATGCTATAACGAGTACTCAAACAGTATATTTCACTTTGTGTTTCTATGGGGGTGCAAACGACTGAAATCTTTACTTAATGTACACTAAACTGATCTTCTGTAAAAAAAAAAAAAAAAAAAAAGAAAGAAATTTTCAATTCCCAACTTGACTCTCACTGGGATTAAACATGACAATAGGTCTGATCTGATTTCATCATCATTTTAAAAAAATCATCTATTATTTTTCACTTTATGTTTCTGTGTGGGAGCAAACTGTTGAAATACTTACTTAAGGTATACTAAGCTGATCTTCTGTATATTAAGATAATCGAAAATGAATCTTGATGTGAATGGAAGGGGAGAGGGAGTGGGAAAGGGGAGGGTTGTTGGTGGGAGGGACGGTATGGGGGGGGAAGCCATTGTAACCCATGAGTCGTACTTTGGAAATTTATATTCATTAAATAAAAGATAAAAAAAAAAAAAAAAAAAAAAAAAAAAAAAAAAAGAAAAATGTCTATTGAGGTCCTTGGCCCATCTCTTAAGTGGGTTGTTGGTTTTGTTTTTGTGGAGTTTCTTGATCTCTTTGTAGATTCTGGTTATTAACCCTTTATCTGTTGCATAGTTTGCAAATATTTTTTCCCATTCTGTCGGTTGTCTCTTCACTCTCCTGACTGTTTCTTTTGCAGTACAGAAACTTCTCAATTTGATGCAATCCCAATAGTTAATTTTGGCTTTGACTGCCTGTGCCTCCTGGGTCTTTTCCAGAAATTCTTTGCCTGTGCCAATATCTTGAAGGGTTTCTCCAATGTTCTCTAGTAACTTGATGGTGTCAGGTCATAGATTTAGGTCTTTAATCCATGTTGAGTGGATTTTTGTGTAAGGTGTAAGGTAAGGGTCTTGCTTCATGATTCTGCACGTGGAAATCCAATTTTCCCAGCACCATTTATTGAATAGACTGTCCTTGCTCCAGGAATTAGTTTTAGATCCTTGATCAAATATAAGTTGGCTGTAGATGTTTGGATTGATTTCTGGTGTTTCAATTCTGTTCCATTGGTCTATCCATCTGTTTCTGTACCAGTACCATGCTGTTTTGATTACAACTGCCCTGTAGTATGTCCTGAAATCTGGTATTGTGATGCCTCCGGCTTTGTTTTTGTTGTACAAGATTGCTTTAGCTATTCGAGGTCTCTTGTGCCTCCATATAAATTTCAGCACCATTTTTTCCAGATCTGAGAAGAAGGTCTTCGGTATCCTGATTGGTATTGCATTGAATCTCTAAATTGCTTTTGGGAGAATGGACATTTTGATGATATTGATTCTTCCAATCCATGAGCATGGAAGATTTTTCCATTTCTTGGTATCCTCTTCTATTTGTTTCTTTAAGGTTTTGTAATTTTCATCGTAGAGATCTTTAACGTCTTTGGTTAAGTTTATTCCAAGGTATTTGATTGTTTTTGTAGCTATTGTGAATGGGATTGATCTTAGAAGTTCTTCCTCAGCCATGGCATTGTCTGTGTATACAAAGGCTGTTGATTTTTGTGCATTGATTTTATACCCTGCTACTTTGCCAAACTCTTCTATGAGTTCCAATAGTCTCTTAGTAGAGTTCTTTGGGTCCCCTAAATACAGAATCATGTCATCTGCAAAGAGGGATAGTTTGAGTTCTTCCTTCCCAATTTGTATCCCTTTAATTTCTTTTTCGTGGACACTATGGGAAACGGTGGCTTGATCAGCATAGCCCTGACTGTTAATGAACAACTTAATACATTATCCCTCTTAGTAGTTTTTTTTTTATCTGTTCTACTTAATATGACTGGTTTAGTTCTGTAATTGATGCACAGTTATTCTTAAGTGTTGAAAATTAACTGAAATGTGATCCCTGTTGAACATGGGAGTGGGAATGGGAGAGGGAAGAGATGTATAATTTGGGACGTGCTCAGGCTGACTTGCCCCAAGTGGTGGAGTTGTAAGCATACCAGGGGATTCCAATTCAATCCCATCGAGGTGGCATGTACCAATGCCATCTCACTGTTCCAGGTGATCAATTTCAGTTCACAGTTGGTCATGGTGGAGGGACTGGGAGTCAAAGGGAGCACATAGACAAGTCTAGTACCTGCTAATGCTAACCGATGGAGTAAATAAAGGGGAGAGTGATCCAACATGGGAAGTGAGATACTCAGCAGACTCATAGAATGGCAGATGTCCTAAATAGCACTCTGGCCTCAGAATCAGCCCTAAAGGCATTCGGATCTGGCTGAAAAGCCCATGAGAGTATTTCAGGCATGGAAAGCCAAGACACTCTGGCAAAAGATCTCTGTGAGTGAGATCCCAGTGGAAAGAACAGGTCTTCAAAGAAGGAGGTACCTTTCTCTGAAGGGAGGAGAGAACCTCCACTTTGACTATGACCTTGTCTAAACAAGATAAGAGTCGGAGAACTCAGAGGGCTTCCATAGCCTTGGAAACTCATGACTGGAGCATAGGGAGATTACTGATGCCATAGACAGGAGTGTCAATTGGTAAAGTCAACAACAGGAGTCACTGTGCACTTACTCCTCACGTAGGATCTCTATCCTTAATGTGCTGTACATTGAGATTTAATGCTATAACGAGTACTCAAACAATATATTTCACTTTGTGTTTCTATGGGGGTGCAAACTGTTGAAATCCTTACTTAATGCATACTAAACTGATCCTCTGTAAAAAAAAAAAGAAATTATCAATTCCCAACTTGACTCTCACTGGGATTAAACATGACAATAGGTCTGATCTGATTTCATCATCATTTAAAAAAAATCATCTATTATTTTTCACTTTATGTTTCTGTGTGGGAGCAAACTGTTGAAATCCATACTTGATGTATACTAAGCTGATCTTCTGTATATTAAGATAATCGAAAATGAATCTTGATGTGAATGGAAGGGGAGAGGGAGTGGGAAAGGGGAGGGTTGTGGGTGGGAAGGACGGTATGTGGGGGAAGCCATTGTAATCCATAAATCGTACTTTGGAAATTTATATTCATTAAATAAAAGTTAAAAAAAAAGAATTACTTACTGCAAAAAAAAAAAATAACTGTGTATGAATTACAGAATTAAACCAGTAGCATTAAGTAGAACAGACAAAAAAAAACTACTAAGAGGGATAATGTATTAAGTTGTTCATTAACAGTCAGGGCTATGCTGATCAAGTCACCGTTTCTCATAGTGTCGATTTCACTTCAACAGGTTTCCTTTTTGGTGTTCAGTCAGTTGTCACCGATCAGGGAGAAAATATGATATTTGTCCCTTTGGGACTGGCTTATTTCACTGAGCATGATGTGTTCCAGATTCCTCCATTTTGTTGCAAATGACTGGATTTCACTGTTTTTTACTGCAGTATAGTATTCTAAAGAGTACATCATATCCCAAAATTTCTTTATCCAGTCTATCGTTGATGGGCATTTAGGTTGGTTCCAGGTCTTAGCTACTGTGAATTGAGCTGAAATAAACATTTGGGTACTGACTGCTTTTTTGTTTGCCAATTTAAATTCCTTTGGGTAAATTCCAAGGAGTGGGATGGCTGGGTTGTATGGTAGGGTTATCTTCAGGTTTCTGAGGAATCTCCAGACTGACTTCCATAGTGGCTTGACCAGTTTGCATTCCCACCAACAGTGGGTTAGTGTCCCTTTTCCCCCACATCCTCGCCAGCATCTGTTGTTGGTAGATTTCTGCATGTGAGCCATTCTAACCGGGGTGAGGTGAAACCTCATTGTGGTTTTGATTTGCATCTCCCTGATTGCTAGTGATCTTGAACATTTTTTCATGTGCCTGTTGGCCATTTGGATTTCGTCTTTTGAAAAATGTCTATTGAGGTCCTTGGCCCATCACTTAAGTGAGTTGTTGGTTTTGTTTTTGTGGAGTATCTTGATTTCTTTGTAGATTCTGGTTATTAACCTTTTATCTGATGTACAGTTTGCAAATATTTTTTCCCATTCTGTCGGTTGTCTCTTCACTCTCCTGACTGTTTCTTTTGCAGTACAGAAACTTCTCAATTTGATGCAACCCCAATAGTTGATTTTGGTTTTGACTGCCTGTGCCTCCTGGGTCTTTTCCAGAAACTCTTTGCCTGTGCCAATATCTTGAAGGGTTTCTCCAATGTTCTCTAATAATTTGATGGTCTCGGGTTGTAGATTTAGGTCTTTAATCCATGTTGAGTGGATTTTTGTGTAAGGTGTAAGGTAAGGGTCTTGCTTCATGATTCTGCATGTGGAAATCCAGTTTTCCCAGCACCATTTATTGAATAGACTGTCCTTGCTCCAGGAACTGGTTTAGGATCCTTGATCAAATATAAGTTGGCTGTAGATGTTTGGGTTGATTTCTGGTGTTTCAATTCTGTTCCATTGGTCTATCCATCTGTTTCTGTACCAGTACCATGCTGTTTTGATTACAACTGCCCTGTAGTATGTCCTGAAATCTGGTATTGTGATGCCTCTGGCTTTGTTTTTGTTGTACAAAATTGCTTTAGCTATTCGAGGTCTCTTTTGCCTCCATATGAATTTCAGCATTATGTTTTCTAGATCTGAGAAGAATGTTTTGGTATCCTGATTGGTATTGCATTGAATCTCTAAATTGCTTTTGGGAGAATGGACATGTTGATGATATTGATTCTTCCAATCCATGAGCATGGAAGATTTTTCCATTTTTGGTATCCTCTTCTATTTCTTTCTTTAAGGTTTTGTAATTCTCATCATAGAGATCTTTAACATCCTTGGTTAAGTTTATTCCAAGGTATTTGATTGTTTTTGTAGCAATTGTGAATGGGATTGATCTTAGAAGTTCTTCCTCAGCCATGGCATTGTCTGTGTATACAAAGGCTGTTGATTTTTGTGCATTGATTTTATATCCTGCTACTTTGCCAAACTCTTCTATGAGTTCCAATAGTCTCTTAGTAGAGTTCTTTGGGTCCCCTAAGTAAAGAATCATATCATCTGCAAAGAGGGATAGTTTGACTTCTTCCTTCTCAATTTGTATTCCTTTAATTTCTTTTTCTTGTCTGATGGCTCTGGCTAAAACTTCCAGAACTATGTTAAATAGCAGTGGTGAGAGTGGACATCCCTGTCTGGTACCAGATCTCAGTGGAAATGCTTCCAACTTTTCCCCATTCAATAGGATGCTGGCCATGGGTTTTTCATAAATTGCTTTGATTATATTGAGGAATGTTCCTTCCAAACCCAGTTTGCTTAGAGTTTTCATCATGAAAGGGTGTTGAATTTTATTGAATGCTTTCTCTGTACCTATTGAGATAATCATATGGTTTTTCTTCTGCAGTCTGTTAATGTGGTGTATCACATTGATTGATTTGCGAATGTTGAACCATCCCTGCATACCAGGGATAAATCCCACTTGGTCTGGGTGGATGATTTTCCTGATGTGTTGTTGCATTCTATTGGCGAGAATTTTATTGAGGATTTTTGCGTCTATGTTTATCATGGATATTGGTCTGTAATTTTCTTTCAATGCTGCATCTTTCTCTGGCTTAGGGATTAAGGTGATGCTGGCTTCATAGAAAGAATTTGGGAGGATTCCATCTTTTTCGAGTGTTCTGAATAGTTTGAGAAGAATTGGAATTAGTTCTTCTTTAAACGTCTGGTAGAATTCAGCAGTGAATCCATCTGGTCCTGGGCTTTTCTTTGTTGGGAGGGCCTTTATTATTGTTTCAATTTCTGTTTCAGTTATGGGTCTATTTAGGTTTTCTATGTCTTCATGGTTCAATTTAGGTAGATTGCATGTGTCCAGGAATCTATCCATTTCTGATAGATTTTCTTGTTTGCTGGCATACAAGTCCTTGTAGTAATTTCTGAGGATTCTTTTTATTTCTGTGGTGTCTGTTGTTATGTTTCCTTTTTCATTTCTGATTTTATTGATTTGGGTCTTTTCTCTTCTTTTTTTAGTTAGTTGGGCCAATGGGGTGCCAATTTTGTTTATTTTTTCAAAAAAACAGCTCTTCACTTGGCTGATTTTTTTGTAATTTTTTTGGAAATCAATCCTGTTAATTTCTTCTCTGATTTTAATTATTTCTCTTCTCCTACTAGATTTGGGTCTGGTTTGCTGCAGTTTTTCTAGGTCCTTGAGATACGCTGAAAGCTCATTTATTTGGTGCCTTTCCAATTTCTTGATGTAGGCACCTATTGCTATAAACTTGCCTCTCAATACTGCTTTTGCCGTATCCCATAAGTTTTGATATGTTGTGTTGTTATCCTCATTTACTTCCAGAGAGGTTTTGATTTCTCTTTTGATTTCTTGAATGACCCAGTGTTCATTCAGGAGCATGTTGTTCAATCTCCATGTGTTTGCATACTTTCTAGGGTTTCCTGAGTTGCTAATTTCCAACTTCATTCTGCTGTGGTCTGAGAAGCTGCATGGTATGATTCTAATTCTTTTAAATTTGCTGAGACTTGCTTTATGGCCTAGTATGTGATCAATCCTAGAGAAGGTTCCATGCGCTGCTGAGAAGAATGTAAAGTCTTTAGATGTAGGATTGAAAGTTCTGTAGATATCTGTTAGATCCATTTGGGCTATAGTGTCGATTAAATCTGCTATTTCCTCGTTGATCTTCTGTCCAGATGATCTGTCTGTTTCTGAGAGTGGAGTATTGAAGTCCCCCAGTACTATTGTATTGGAATCTAAGTCTCCATTTAAGTCCCTTAACATATCTTTTAAATAGACCGGTGCCCTGTAATTAGGTGCATATACATTTATAATAGTTACATCTTCCTGTTGAATTGAACCCTTAATCATTATATAGTGCCCCTCTTTGTCTCTCTTAACTCTTTTTGTATTAAAGTTTATTTTGTCTGATATTAATATGGCTACACCTGCTTTTTTTTGGTTTTTGTTGGCATGGAATATCTTTTTCCAACCTTTCACTTTCAGTCTGCTTGCATCTTTGTTAGAGAGATGTGTTTCTTGTAGGCAACAAATAGTTGGGTTTTGTTCCTTAAGCCAATCAGCCAATCAATGTCTTTTAACTGAAGAGTTAAGTTCATTAACGTTTAATGTGACTATTGATACATAGTGACTTTGCCCTGCCATTTTCCCATAGATATTTTCTAGTATACGCTTTGAGCTTCCTATGCTCTTTTACTGGTAGGTTTTCTTCCTTTACCTTCTTTCATATTGATGGCCGTGTTTCTGTGTTTCTTAGTGTAGCACATCTTTAAGTATCTTTTGCAGGGCTGGACAAGTGGCGGCAAACTCTTTCAATTTCTGTTTGCTATGAAAAGTCTTTATTTCACCTTCATTCACAAATCAGAGCTTAGCAGGATATAATATTCTGGGCTGGCAATTTTTCTCTCTTAGCACCTGTGCTATGTTTCACCATTCCCTCCTAGCCTGTAGTGTTTCTGATGAGAAGTCTGCTGTGAGTCTAATTGGAGATCCTCTGAGAGTAATCTGACATTCTCTCTTGCACATTTTAGGATCTTTTCTTTATGTTTCACTGTGGAGAGTTTAATTACAATGTGTCCTGGTGAGGATCTCTTTTGGTCATGTTTATTGGGGGTTCTATGAGCTTCCTGTACTAGGATGTCTGTCCTTCTCCAAACCCGGAAAATTCTCTGCTAGTATCTCACTAAAAAGGCCTTCTAATCTTTTCTCTCTCTCTTCATGCCTTCAGGAACTCCTAGGACTAAAATGTTGGTTTTTAAAATAGTATCCTGTAGATTCCCAACAATATTTTTTAGATTTCTACTTTCCTCTTCTTTTCTTTGGTTTGACTGTATGTTTTCCTGTGCTCTGACTTCTAAGTCTGATATTCTCTCTTCTGTTTCACTGACTCTGTTTTTTAGACTTTCTAATGTGTTTGTCATTTGATCTATTGAGTTCTTCATTTCATTTTGATTTCTCTTCACAATCACACTTTCCTGTTCTATTAGTTTCTGCATTTCATTTTGATTCTTCCTTACAATTTCATTTTCACGAGAGAGATTTTCAATCCTGTCCAATAGGAATTTCTGTAGTTCAAGGATTTGCTTTTGAAAACTTCTAAGTGTTCTTATCATAAATTTTTTGAAATCTGTATCTTACATTTCTTCTATCTCATCATCTTCATAATCTTGGCTTGGGGTGTTTTGTTTATTTGGAGGCGTCATTGTGTCTTCGTTGATCTTGTTCCCTCGATTTCTGTGTTTGTTGCTTGGCATAGTTAATTCTTCCCTCACTGTGAGTTTTTTTTTTTTTTTTTATACTATGTCTGTGTTAAGTGGACTGTCTGCTGTTGGAGGAGCCTTGGAGGCTTGAGATGGGTGTGGCCTGAGAGCTCTGCTTGGTTCTTCCGGGTTACGGGTGTGCAAAGGTGACACCCTCAAGTTATGAGTGGTAAATCTCTCTATTTATTTATTTATTTATTTATTTATTTTCTTTTTTTATTCAGGAGGTAAGTAATACCGCATGGCTGAGCAGAATTGATGGTATTTAGCTTCCGATCTCTGGCTTCTACCCAAAGAGTCTGTGCGGGCTCAGTTTCTCCTGTGGACTCCCACTGGGTTGCCTAGGCTACTGAATTGTAGCGCCTCAGTTCCTTAGCTCTACCCTTTTGTTATGTATATCCAGAGGGGGCCTGCTCTTTGTCTCTTGCTCGCCTTTGCAAGGTTGGCAGAGAGAGAAACTCGTCTGTACCTGTACCCCCCCACCTTTTTTTTTTTTCTTCTCTCCTGTAGTCAGTCTGTTGAACTTTCCCGCCTCAAAGCCCGCTTCCCTCTAGATTCTGTCTGCCATTTCCCCACCAATATCTTGGGTTACTGAACTCACCTCTCCTTCCAGCGCTGATGTGTGGACTCAGGGCCGTGGGCGTCCCTGCTCTCCCCGCTGGTCGTCTGTGTCACATCTACTCCCCTTCCTGCACTGGCGCGCAGACCCTGCGGCTCCCGTGGCTCGGCTTCCGTGCAGTGGGCGACCTTGCTCTCCCCGTAGGTCCTCCGAGTCACAGCCACTAGATCTGGAAGAGTTTCCTCTGCAGTTTTTTCCTGATCCTTTTTCTGAGGCTACCGTAACTCCACTTTTATTAAACTAAATTTTCCTGGACTATTGGTGTGCGCCCTCACTCTTCCGCCATCTTGGCTCCGCCCCTCGTGAGCTGCCTCTTAATTTCAGGGGTGTGTGCCTCCCAGAGACATTTATGCAGCATCTCTACAGAGTGTTGATCTTTCTCTTGTCAGTTTATAATTGCTCTTTGTGCTCTAAGAATTTAATCCTTTGTCATAAGTATTGCAAATCATTTTCCTCCATGGATATTATTTATTTGTTGACTTTTCTTAATTAAGAGCTTTAATCTTGGCCAGCACCATGGCTCACTAAGCTAATCGTACATCTAAGGCGCCGGCACTCCGGGTTCTAGTCCCGATTGGGGCGCCAGTTCTGTCCTGGTTGCCCCTCTTCCAGTCCAGCTGTCTGATGTGGCCTGGGAAGGCAAATGGAGGATGGCCCAAGTGCTTGGGCCCTGCACCCACATGGGAGACTAGGGGGAAGCACCTGGCTCCTGGCTTTGGATTGGTGCAGTGCCGGCTGTAGCGGCCATTTTGGGGGTGAACCAACAGAAGGAAGACCTTTCTCTCTGTCTTTCTCTTTCACTGTCTAACTCTGCCTGTCAAAAAAAAAAGAGCTTTAATCTTCTGCTGTGATTGGAATTTATGTTTAAATATAGTGTGATGTGACTATATAACATTGTTTTCTTCAATATGATAGAATAATTTTGCCTGATGTTTTAAAAACATCTTGCAACTGAATTGAAATGTCATGTATATTATACATTATATCTCGACATACATTATATCTTTGTACTTATTTCTGAACTGTGTTTTCTGTGTTTTGTATTCTTTGTGCCAGTCCCATGGTGTTTTGATATCTGGCAAAGCCTGTTCTTCCTTATTTTTCCATTTGAACATTTCTTAGTTTTTCCCATATAATTACTTTATGAAATAAACTTTTCATTTTCTCCAGTTCAAGAAGATTCATCATTGGATTGTTATTAAAATTATATTCTCTTTGTAGGCAAATTTAAAAGTATTGTTTTTTTTAAAAATTTTTTGACAGGCAGAGTGGACAGTGAGAGAGGGAGACAGAGAGAAAGGTCTTCCTTTGCTGTTGGTTCACCCTCCAATGGCCACTGCGGCCAGTGCACTGCGACCAATGCACCGCGCTGATCTGAAGGCAGGAGCCAGGTGCTTCTCCTGGTCTCCCATGGGGTGCAGGGCCCAAGCACTTGGGCCATCCTCCACTGCCCTCCTGAGCCACAGCAGAGAGCTGGCCTGGAAGAGGGGCAACTGGGACAGAATCCGTCACCCTGACCAGGACTAGAACCCGGTGTGCTGGCGCCACAAGGCAGAGGATTAGCCTATTGAGCCTTGGTGCCGGCCAAAAGTATTGATATTTTTAAATATTGTCTTCCACTTAAGAACGTAGCATGTCTCTGTAATTTTATGTTCTTATTTTACATCATTAGTAGTATTTTAGAATTTGTTTTCTTACTAAATTTATTCTTTTGAGGTCAGTCTTTGGTCTATTGGTTAAGATGCTGGTTAAGACATCTACATCTCATATTTGAATACCTGGGTTCCATAACAGCTCTGACACCTGATTCCAGCTTCCTGTTAATTCAGACCCTCAGGGTCAGTATGTTGGTTCAAATAATTGGGTTTCTGCTACCCACATGGAAATCTGGAATTATCTGTGGGCTACTTGTTTTGGGTTCTTATCCCATGGTATTGTGGGCATTTGGGTAGTGAGTCAACAGATGGAGATCACCCTCTCTCTGTTATTCTCTGTTTCTTGAATACAAAATCTTCGTTAGTATTTTATAGATTTGTTGCTATTAAGAGGGAATTTCTTTTTATAACTTATTTTCATGTAAAGAGAAACAGTTGTTTTAATACCTTACCAGTAGAGACTCTTGCGTTTTATAGCTATAGTCTTAACAAAGACAAAAATTATAGGTACATAGTGATATCAAGTTTCTTTTATACATTTTTATCAATCATTTTTCTTTTAGTTTATCAAAATTTCCTAAATAACATAGAAAAATGATGATAGTTGCTTGTCACATAATATTTTTATTATTTTAAGAGATTTATTGATTTATTTGAAAGGCAGATATATATGTATGTATCTTCCATCATCTGGTTCACCCCCCCCCCCAAATGGCCACTTCGACTGGGGCTGTGTCAAGCTGAAACTAGGAGCCTAGAGCTCTATCCTGGCCTCCTCCATGGGTCTCAGGGACACATGTACTTGAACCATCTTTCTCTGCCTTCCCAGGCACATTAGCAGAGAGCTGGATTGGAAGTAGAGTATCTGGGACTGTAACTGGCACTCCAATATGGGATGTCAGTGTTGTAGATTGTGGCTTAACCTACTGTGCCACAATGCCGTCCAGGTTCATATTTTTAAGGATTTATTCATTTGAAAGGCAGCATGAGGGAGAGAGACACACATCTTCCACTTGCTGGTTCACTTCCCAGATCCTTGCAACAGCCAAGGCTTGGCTAGGCTGAAGCCAGGAGCCAGTCACTCCATCCAGGTCTCCCATGAGAGTGGCAGGAACTCAAGTACTTGGGACATCATCTTCTGCTTCCCAGGTTCATTACCAGGTAGCTAGACCAGAAGCATGGAGTTTCTGTGATTGGAACTGGCACACTGATACAGAATATTGGTTTCCTAAGCAGTGACTGAAGCTGCTGAGCCACAATGCCTGCCCTGGTTCATATTATTTTTAATGGTTACATTAGAATTACATTGTGTGGCTATGTCTTAATTATTTATTTATTTTTAAATTTTTTGGTTTTTAATTTTTAAGGTGGACAAATTTCATATATTTCATATATACAGATTTAGGAGCATAGTAATGCTTTCCACCCTACCCTCCCTTCCACCCAATTCCTACCCTCTCTACTCCTTCCTTTCACATTCTTTCTATCATAATTGTTTAATCAATCTCAAATTGATAGGTATCTTGGTTGTCTCTGCTTTTAATGGTTTTAAGAGGTGTTGAGATTAACATTATTGCAAATGCATCTTTGTGCATTAGAAGGGTGATTATTGTGATTGCTATGCTAAAATAATTTCACATTTGAAGTTTTGATGTATTTAGCAAATAGACTGGACTTCCATAAATAGCCAGTTTATACTTATACTATCAATGTATAAGAGAGCTCATTTATCTCTTGCTAATTCTGATTATTTTCTATCCTTTTATCTGTATCAGTGTGGTAGACAATAATTTATGTGGCATCATTTTTAATTATATTTCAGGATTTACTAATGAGGTTAACTCTTTTTATGTTCTGTATTATGAATAATGAATTGTATAATCATTTTAAAAATATTTATTTCTTGAAAATCAGAGTTACAGAGAGAGAAGGAGAGATAGAGCAGTCTTCTATTGGCTGGTTCACTCTCCAAGTGGCAACAACAAAGCTAGGAGTCTGGGACTCCATCTGGTTTTCCCATGTAGGTGACAGGATCCCAAACACTTGGGCCATCATCCACTGCTTTCCCGAGCATCTTAGCTAGGAATTGGATCAGAAGTGGTGCAACCAAGACATGATTTGGTGCTCATATGAGATGCTGGCATGATCTTACACAACATTGGCCCTGAATTGTCTGATTCTTTACCTCACTTCCTTTCTTGTGGTATTGAATGAGTCATATTGAATTATGAAATCCATATATTAGAGATAGTCATCTATCTTATTTATTGTAAAATTTATTTCTAGGGTTATTAAATTTGTTTTTGTTACTAAATATTGTTCTATAGTCTGTTTTATTTTTTCTCTTTCTGTCTTTGCTCACCCTTGCCAGCTAACAATTTGAGGGTTTTCTCTGTCATGTCTTTGGTGTTTCTAGTCTAGAATCAGGTTTCATAATAGTATTTGGTAACTCCTGTTGTGTAGTGATATTTGGGGGTTTTACCTTGTCTCTGAGCCACATGGCCTACCTGCATTCTAGGTGGTATTTTCTCTCTGGTCCTGCAGCCCTTTTCTCCCTTTCTCCCTGTGCTTGCAGTCAGCTGTTCCCTCTAGCAGCAGGCATGCAGTAGGTTTTTTTTTTATTCCTTTCCAATTGGTGAGTCTGGCTTTGGTCCACCATCTCTCACAAGGCTCTTTTTGATCTGCATTATCTCTTAGTAGTCAAACTACTGCTCCGACAGTGATGAGGTTGGCAGGTTTAAAGTAGGGACCTCTTTATATATGACAGCTATGGAAAGCATCTCTAATTGAGACTTCTGGCTGTGTAATCATTAGCATAAGCATCAGCATCCCTGTAATTAATAGGTGGGTAAGAAATCTATTTAATCTCTTTAGAGATGATGGAACCATAGTGTTTCCATGGTCAGAAATGTACAAATGGTTGGACAGTGTTAATTTCATATAGTGTGTTGGTTCAACATGTGAGTTTTGGAATTTAGATCAGCTACTTACTAGATCTGTTGTCTTATGCAAGTTTTGATTATTTTTCCAGTAGCTTTAATTTCTTCAGGAGTAAAATGGTGATTGTGTAAGTACAAAGATAATTGCCTGAGGAATAAATGAGTGTATATATATAATACATTTAGCTACTGCCTGCCACATAGTTGATGTTCAATAAATGTTAGAATTTATTGTTATGATTAATCTTCAAGTGTAAGTATCACCCTTTGGTAGCTCAGTTTTTTTCCTGGTACTAAAATTTTTCTCTTTTAAAACCACAATTGACTGTGATAAAATTGAACCAGTCAGAAATATTTGAACCCTGCTGTGATAATTTCATGAAAACTCTACTACTCTGAAGCTTAGATTTTTCAATATCTAAAATGAGTGTCATGATTAATAAAATAAAACACAAAGAGTAACACAATTCCTTGCAAAACAAAGATCTGAAAAATGTGGCATGTGGGAAGCACAGTTCATTTTTTAAAATATTTTTATTAAGGTATACAGGTTTCATATATTTCATTTTTTTAACTTTTATTTAATAAATATAAATTTCCAAAGTACAGCTTATGGATTACAATGCCTTCCCCCCAATAACTTCCCTCCCACTCGCACCCCTCCCGTCTCCCGCTCCCTCTCCCATTCCATTCACATCAAGATTCATTTTCAATTATCTTTATATACAGAAGATCGATTTAGTATATATTAAGTAAAGATTTCAACAGTTTGTACCCACACAGAAACACAAAGTGAAAAATACTGCTTGAGTACTTGTTATAGCATTAAATCAGAATGTACAGCACATTAAGGACAGAGATCCTAAATGAGGAGTAAGTGCACAGTGACTCCTGTTGTTGACTTAACAAATTGACACTCCTGTTTATGGCCTCAGTAATCACCCTAGGCTCTTGTCATGAGTTGCCAAGGCTATGGAAGCCTTTTGAGTTCACCAACTCTGATCATATTTAGACAAGGTCATAATCAAAGTGGAAGTTCTCTCCTCCCTTCAGAGAAAGGTACCTCCTTCTTTGATGGCCCATTATTTCCATTGGGTTCTCACTCACAGAGATCTTTCATTTAGGTTTGGTTTTTTTTTTTTTTTTTTTTTTTTTTTTTTTTTTTTTTTTTTTGCCAGAGTGTCTTGGCTTTCCATGCCTGAAATACTCTCATGGGCTCTTCAGCCAAATCCGAATGCCTTAAGGGCTGATTCTGAGGCCAGAGTGCTGTTTAGGACATCCGCCATTCTATGAGTCTGCTGTGTATCTCGCTTCCCATGTTGGATCGCTCTCCCCTTTTTTATTCTATCAGTTAGTATTAGCAGGCACTAGACTTGTTTATGTGATACCTTTGACTCTTGGACCGATCATTATGAACAATTGTGAACTGAAATTGATCACTTGGACTAGTGAGATGGCATTGGATTTCCTTTGTTGTTTTTCTGGTAAATTATCTATCTTCACATTCTTTCCTAATGATGACTATTTTCATGTGTTTTTGTGTGTAGCATATTCTTAAGCATCTTTTGTATGGCTGGATGTGTTGTGACAAATTTTTTCAATTTCTGTTCGTTATGGAAGGTCTTTTTAAAAGATTTATTATTTTAGTTAGTGGAGAGGTAGAGTTACAGACAGAGAGGGAGAGACTGGTTCACTCTTCAAATGGCCACAACGGCTAGAGCTGGGGCATCTGAAGCCAGGAATCAGGAGCTTCTTCTGTGTCTCCCATGTAGTTGCAGTGGCCCACACATTTGGGCCATTTTCTACTGCTTTTCCAGGCCACAGCAGAGAGCTGGATTGGAAGAGGAGCAGCCTTGATATGAGCTGGCTTCTATATGGGATGCTGGTGCCACAGATGGAGGCGTAGCCTACCACACAACTGCGCTCTCTCCATGGAAAATGTTTATTTCACCTTTATTTGTAAGTTAAAGCTTTGCACAGTACTGCATTCTGGGTTGACTTTTTTTTTTTTTTTTCTCTTAAGACATGTGGAGATCCAGTTTTCTCAGCAACATTTGTTGAAGAGACTGTCTTTGCTTCAGGGATTGATTTTAGCTCCTTTGTCAAAGATTAGTTGGTTGTAGATACATGGATCGATTTCTGGAGGGTTTATTCTGTTCCATTGGTCTACATGTCTATTTTGTGCCAGTACCAGACTGTTTTGATTATACCTGCCTTGTGGTATGTCTTGAAAACTGGTATTGTGATGCCTCCAGCTTTGTTTTTATTGAATAAAATTGCTTGAGCTATTTGGAATCTCTTGGGTTCCTTTATAGATTTTAGCATTTTTTATAGGTCTGAGAAGATTGTTGCTGGTATTTGGGATAGCATTCAATCTGTAAATTGTAGTATGGACTCATGATAGACATCACCAGAAAAGATCTTCACATTGACACATTGTAGTCAAACTTTCAATAGTAAAACATAAAGAAAAGATCCTAAAATGTACACAAGAGAAATGTCAGATTACTTTCAGAGTATCTCCAATTAGATATACAGCTGACTTCTCATCAGAAACCATAGAGACATGGAAAGAATAGAGAGACATGAGTTCTGTGTGCCTTGTGTTCTTGGATGTCCCTTTCTTTTTCAAATTATGGAAGTTTTCTGTGTTTATTTCACTGAATAAGTCTTCTAATCCAGTCTCTTTTTCTACACCTTCAAGAACTCATAAGACCTATATGTTGGATCATTTGATAGTATCACATAAATCTCCAACACTGATTTTAATATTTCTAATATTTTTGGTCTAACTGAAAATTTCCATAGATTTGGCTTCTAGCTTGTATACTCTTCTGCCTCACTAAGTTTATTGGTAAGGCTCTCCAATGTATTTGATATATTGAATTCTTCATTTCTAATATTTCATTTTTTAGTTCTCTTCAAAATCTCATTTTTTTTTGGAAAATTTTTCATTTGCTTCATGCATGGATTTCTTTAATTTGTTAATTTGCTTCTCATTGCTTCTGAGTAATCCTGTGATTAATATTTTGAATTCCATTTCAAGCATTTTAGCAATCTCTTTATCTACCTTTATCTCTTTATGTTCCTTTGTGGGGTCATGTGGTCTTCCTTATTCTTGGTTCTTGATTTTCTGTATTTATTTTTATGTATTTGTGGAAATACTTTTATTTTTTTCCTCTGATGGATTTTATCTTTAAACTATGCCTCTGTGGCTTAGTGAGATGTCTGCTCGTTCAGTGAATACATAGATGTATGTACTGGGTTTGGCCAGGGAACTCTGGTCAGTGCACCTGGGTGTAGTGAGCATCTAGGGTTGCACCAAAGTTGGGCGTGGTAGATCTCTTTTTAGCAGAAAGGAGAGTATGGGCCGGCACCATGGCTCACTTGGCTAATCCTCTGCCTGCGGCACCGGCACCCCGGGTTCTAGTCCCGGTTGGGGCATTGGGTACTAGTCCCGGTTGCTCCTCTTCCAGTCCAGCTCTCTTCTATGGCCTGGGAAAGCAGTGGAGGATGGCCCAAGTGCTTGGCCTTGCACCCTCATGGGAGACCAGGAGGAAGTACCCGGCTCCTGGCTTCGGATTGGTGCAACGCCGGCCGTAGTGGCCATTAGGGGAGTAAACCAATGGAAGGAAGACCTTTCTCTCTGTCTCTCTCTCACTGTCTATAACTCTCTCTGTGTCTCTCTCGCTGTCTAACTCTGCCTGGCAAAAAATAAAAAAAAAGGAGAGTATGATAACATTGTTGGTGTAATCACACCGTTACCTCCTCTCATCCAAGGTGTTCAAAGTCCAGATGTTATCCCACAGTGGGTACAATACTCATCCACTTTGCCATCTGAACTACACAAAGGATCTGTGCAGTCTTCAGAATGAGCACGGATTCCATTGCAGTGACCCACCCCAGGCAATCAGGAAGATCTGAGTATGTGGAGCCACTCACGTTGATTGCCCATACACCCCACTCTACCCTGTGCCCTCTCATGTCTCAGAATTCCTACAGTCTCAGCACTCCAGGCTTCCACAGTCATAGGGTGCAGAGGATCTGCTCTGCCCTGCTATCCTATTCTGACTACAGTGAGGTAGGGATATTCCCAGAGCCTTTGGGTACTCCACCTCGGCAGTTTGAGCCCTGGAGGCTGTAGTATGTTGAGAGGCTCTAGGCACCTCGAAGTCCTACATGGGTGCTTAGTCCCTGTCAAACCTTCCAGCCAGACTCAAAATCAGTTAGCTATGCAGATTTTTTCCCTCTGCTAGAATCTCTGGATCACTTGCATGCACAAGAGCCAACCGGATTTTGCCAGGTGCATGCACCCAAGCTGCTGCTGCCAGTATTGCTAACAAGAGGGCATCTTGTCCCAGCCAGTTGCTGGGTGTGTACACAAGAATTCCTGCAGCTGTTGCTTATGTCCAGAATGGCGCCCACCTTCTCTCAGCCAGTTGTCAGGTACCATTTTTGGGTGGGATGGAGTGAGAAAAAGGTGTCCCTCTTTTTTACTGGGTCAGTGGGTATCCTTTCCCCTTAGGGCTCCAGTTTGGACTTATGCCACGCTCTTTCTCTGTATCACCAGTGGCATGGACTGCTGCAGTCTTATCTTACCTCAATGCTCCAAAGCTGACCCTTCCTCTGGCTTCTGACTGCTGGAGTCATGTGTTGTGACTGTGTGCTGCTTCTCCACACCTTCTACATTGGTCCATGGTGTTCTTCTTCCTTCTGTAGAATTTCTACTGTGGTTTTCTCTTTAACTGTCCCCTGAGAATATACTTCTTCCTCTTGAATATACTTCCTACACTTGTTTTTTTTTAAACTATTTACCTGTAGCATATAGCAGTACACTCTTCCCTGTTCTGCCATCTTGGAATGACTCCTTGAAGCATAGTTCATTATCTTTTGTCCAAGCATTTTCAGTGTCTTGAAGGGATTATGCTAAGCTAGATGCACATTAGTTGATATCAGAATTCTTCCTGATTACCTTAAAATGAAGTTGAATAAAACACAAATAAGATGGTATTTTATATATGTTATGATATTGCTGTTATAAACACCAATGGCATGTTGTCTGCATAAAAGTTAGTGCCCACACAAATACGGTCATGAGGTAAAAAGCGCATGACTACAGTTTTCCCTTTTTCTCTAACTGCTTTATAGCTTTAAGTATAAAAATATAATCTGTTGAGGCTAGTGTTGTGGCACAAAGGTTTAAGCTACTGCTTGGGATATCAGCATCCCATATTAGATTGCTGGTTCAAGTCCTGGCTATTCAACTTCCCATCCAGCTTACTACTAATGTACTTGGGAGACAGCAGATGATGGTCTAAGTACTTGGTTTCCTGCCATCCATGTGGGAGGCCCAGATGGAGTCCTTGGGTCAGCTGCAGCTGTTGGAAGCATTTGGGGAGCAAACTAGTTAATGGAAGATCCTCTTCTGTGTCTCTATTTGTCTGTCTCTCCCCTTTCTTTCTATCGCTTAGTTCAATAAATGAATATTTTATAAAGGAACCTTTGCTTGTAAAATTCTCCTTATAAACTACACCATAAGTGAAATTTTTTCTCAAGCCTAATTTCTTAATGTATTTTATAAGTGTGATTAGAAAAAATATAGGATGAAATATATAATAATAATAGGATGAAAGGATATAATTACAAAAAGTGCATGCTGTATGAGTGTCCTACTGATGATTACTAAGGAGAATCACCAAAAGACACATTTGAAAATAGTGCTCATGTTCTACTTTTCCCAAATTCAGTTTTAGCAACATTGATTGATTTCCATCTCAAGCTGATGGAAGCTTGGTCTTTTTGAATCATAGAATGAGCTTTTCTGTTTGTGGGAGTATTTGTGTTGGGGGATCTGGAAGAGTTAATTATTTTTTGCTTTGCACCTGTGCTTTGTAAAATATGATGTAAGAAGTAGTGCTTTGAATTCATTTTAACTGTAGGTTTCCTGTTTCCTCAGGATGAGAAGTAGTTTCTTGTAAATTCCTTCATTTAGGCAGATGGCATCACATCAAAACATAATTGGATAAAAGCAATTTTTTTGAGCAAATTAAGTGCAGACATTTCTCTGCAGGTCTTCTTAAATCCAAGGGTGAATAGTAGAGTATTTAGGTCAGTGCTCTCTGGGTTCCCAGTGGGAATTAGAGAGGATGTTAGAGGTACTCCAGAAGATGTGCAAGGAAATCCACTGAATGGCGAGTTTTGCTAATAATTTTGTAGCCAATTTGTCAGAAGAGTACTAGTTTTACATGTTTTTCATTTATTTTGAGAACAGAATAGGATCTTTCTGGTTTGTTAATTTACAGTGTATTTCAACACATTGCAGTTTACATGTACCTAGCTAAGTAGATTTAAATTTAATGGGATTTTTGAACAGAAATTGGATTATATATAGTACTAATAATACCAGTAAAAAGAATTAATAATATTGCAAATTGATGGTTTATCTTTAGTATTAACTTTTTGTGAACCATATAATGAGAAAAAATAATCTGATTTTGTCTGAATTATCAAAAACACTTTGACATTTGGGTTTACATATGTTGTCTTTAATAATGAGTCTTACTGGAAGTTTATATAATGCCCAGAGCATAATTATTGCCTTAAAAATAGAAGCAAAACTGTTGTACAAATAAAATAAAAGTCTAAAATGTTACTTATTTGACTTTTAGTTGATTAATTTGAAATTTCTTTTTTGGTCTTTTTATTTAAATTTATTCATTTATTTACATAAGAAGAACAGATAGCATGTATTTCATATGTACAGTTTTAAGAATATAAATGATATTTCCCACCTGCTCTCCCCTTTCCTCTCCCCTCCTTACTATTTTTCTTTTAATTTTTGTAATGAAATATTTTCAGTTTACTTTATAATCATAAGCTTAATCCTCCATTAAATAAATAATTCAGCAAGTAGAAAGACCAGTGTTCCTCAGGAGTAATAGACAAGGGCTTTAAATAATAACCAAATTTCAAGATGTTTTTTTATCTGTTTTATAATGTAACTAAATTGACTAGTACTGCCATGTGTGTATGTGTAATCTATGTGTATATGTGTAATTGCGTATGCATGAATGATATGTGCTCAGAATATTCTACTGGTAGGTGTATGCAATCCAAAAAATCTGGAGACCAACAGCCTACAGAGTCCTTTCTTCCTCAAAGCAGCATAGGAGTGCATGTAAGCAGGATTTTTGAGATTCAACAAACCCATATTTGGGTCTTAAAAATTCCATGTGCCAGTTATGTGGACATTGTGAAAAATCCATCTCATTTTTATTTGTGAAATGGGAAAATAATATGGTAGATTTATCAAGATTAGATTAACCAAGTGCTTAGTAAAATGCCATGCACTCAATGAATAGTAGCTAATGTTAATAGTATCATATTATATTTATTAATAAAGAGATTGGCCATCCTTTGGGGAATCTTTGAAAATTTAGCTCATGTCTCATATAGTGTCTCAATGCAATAAAAAAAAGCTAATTGGATTCTACAAGGAGTAACTCCTTAAGTTTGAGCGTTGTCAGAAGTAATTATTTCCATGCATTCTAGTGTGTGTGTGTGTGTGTTTGTGTGTAAGGGTAAGGTCTAGGAGGAACTTGAGTTTATAGAAATCATATGAGCATGAACATGGGAACATCCTTGTCACACTTCTTCTCTAAAGCAGTTCCAGTCTCTATTAGAGATCTAAAGGGAAGTACTGCAACTATTCTTCAATTTCTTTATAGTTTTTTGTCTGTTTCCTTTAAATGTAATGGCTTTAGCTGTTGTGTTACTTGTTTTTTTCTTAGTATTAAGAAAATGTATGGAGAGATTCCAAGGTAGTGGAATAAGGAGGGCGCTTACTGCTCTAGTCCAGGGGAAGATTGTTAAAAAAAAAAAAAAGTGGAGAGAGTGCAATCTCAGGGAAGAGTTAGGGAGAAAACTGCAGAGGAAACTCCATGCAAGTTGGAGGGACACTGTGGATCTACACAGAAGGTGTGGATGTGTAGCATGAACATGAACACAACACAGAACCCCAGCAACCGAGAACCTCAATACCAGCTTTGGAGAGTGAGGGCAGACAGGCTGCAGTAGCCCAAGCCATTTGTGATAAGGCTGCAGGAAGAACCTGTTGTGACTCCAACTTGAGCCCTGTGGCAGACAGTGTACTTGACAACCTAGACTGTTGTGGCCAGTTGGGGAGTGTACTAGTGAGTGACAGACCTCTCTCTCTCTCTGTGTGTATGTGTCTCCTTCTCTCTCTGTGTAACTCTGCCTTTCAAACAAATAAATAAATCTTTAAAAAAAAATGGGGGCCAACACTGTGGCCCAGTGGGTTAATGCCCTGGCCTGAAGCGCCAAGCGCCGGCATCCCATATGGGTACCAGTTCTAGTCCCGGCTGCTCCTCTTCCAATCCAGCTCTCTATTATGGCCTGGGAAAGCAGTAAAAGATGGCCCAAGTCCTTAGGCCCCTGACCAGCGTGGGAGACCCAGAAGAAGCTCCTGGCTCCTGGCTTTGGATCAGTGCAGCTCTGGCCATTGCAGCCAACTGGGGAGTGAACCAGAGGATAGAAGACCTTCTCTCTCTCTTACTCTCCTCTCTCTGTGTAACTCTTATTTTCAAATAAATAAATTAATTAAAAAAAGAAATGAAGAATTCAATAGATCAAAAAAAAAAATACAGTGGAAAGCCTTAACAACAGACTCAGTGAGACAGAAGAAAGAATATCCAAGTTAGAAGACAAATCTCTGGAAATTTTACAGTCAGACCAAAATAAAAAAAAAAGAAAATATAAAACTTAAAAACAGCATTGGAGATTTATGAGATACTATCAAACAATCCAAAATCTGGATTTTAGGAGTTCCTGAAGGTGTGGAAAAAGAGAATGCATTAAAAGGCTTTTTTGAAATAGACATTTGTGAATTAATTACAGAAAACTTCCTTATTTTTGGGGAAGGAAAGGGATGTCAAGTACAGGAAGCACACAAAATTCCCAATAGACATGACCAGAAAACATCTTTACCCCACTGCACATTGTAGTCAAACTTTCCACAGTAAAACATAAAAAAAGATTCCAAATGCACTGAGAGAAATGCCAGGTTACTTTGAGAGGAACTGCAATTAGACTCACAGCTGCCTTCTTAACAGAAACCCTACAGGGTAAAAGAGAATGTCAAGATACAGTCCAAATCTTATGAGAAGAAAAAATCAACCCAGAATACAGTGCCTTCCAAAGCTCTCATTTATGAATGAAGGTGAGATAAAGATCTCCCATAGCAAACAGAAAGTGAAAGAATTTGTTAGCACTTGTGCAGCCTTAAGGATGTGCTACACATGGAAACACAGAAACATGGTCATCACTGTGCAAGAAGATGAAGGCAGAAAAACACCCAGTAAAAATGCAAAGGAAATCCAAAGTAAACAATAAGAATATTTACGGAAAATAACAGGGCAATTAATTGCTTATTAATAGTCACCTTGAGGGGCTGGCACTGTGGCATAGAGGGTAAATCCGCTGCCTGCAGTGCTTGCATCCCATATGGGCACCAGTTTGTATCCCAGATGCTCCACTTCTGATCCAGCTCTCTGCAATGGCCTGGGAAAGCAGTAGAAAATGGCCCAAGTCCTTGGGCCCCTGCACCTGCATGGGAGACCTGGAAGAAGCTCCTGGCTCCTGGCTTCGGATCGGCACAGCTCTGGCCCTTTCAGCCAACTGGGGAGTGAACCATCGGATGGAAGACTCTCTCTCTCTCTGCCTCTCCTTCTCTCTCTGTGTAGCTCTGAGTTTCAAATAAATAAATAAATTAAAAACAGTCACCTTGAATGTAAATGGCCTTAACTCTCCCCTTAAAAGATACAGACTGGCTGAATGAATTAAAAACCAAGACATCTATTTGCTGCCTACAAGAAACATATCTCATTAACAGTGCACAGAGACCAAAAGCGAAAGGATAGAAAAAGATATTCCATGCTAACAGAAACCCAAAAAGAGCTGATGTAGCCATCCTGATATCAGAAAAAATAGACTTTAACACAAAAACTATTAAAAGAGACAAAGAAGGGGACTATATAATGATTAAGGGATCAACTCAACAGGAAGTTAGGACTATAATAATTGTATATGCACCCAATGCTAGGGCACCTGGCTATTTAAAAGAGATGTTAATAGGGCTGAACTACTGACCATTAAGATTTAGGATAAAGTATCTGTAATCAAGATGTGTGGTATTGGCCGGTGCCACAGCTCACTTGGCTAATCCTCTGCCTGTGGCACCAGCACTCCGGATTCTAGTCCTGGTTGGGGTGCTGGATTCTGTCCCGGTTGCTCCTCTTCCAGTCCAGCTCTCTGCTGTGGCCTGGGAGGGCAGTGGAGGATGGCCCAAGTGCTGGGCCCTGCACTCGCATGGGAGACCAGGAGAAGCACCTGGCTCCTGGCTTCAGATCGGTGCAGCGCCGGCTGTAGTGGCCATTTTGGGGGTGAACCAATGGAAGGAAGACCTTTCTCTCTGTCTCTCTCTCTCTCATTGTCCACTCTACCTGTCAAAAAAAAGATGTGTGGTTTTAGTGAAAGAAAGACAGTTGGACAGAGCAGAACAGAATATAGAGCCCAGAAGTAGATCCACAAATTTATTGATCTTCAACAAAGGAGCCAAGGCAACTTGGTGGAGAAAAGATGCTGGGAAATGGTTGTTGAACAACTGTACATCCACATACAGAAATATAATGAATATAGAAAGGTATCCTATGTCTTTCATAAAAATGAAATAAATAAGGATCATGGGCCTAAATGTAAAATGTTAAGGTGTAAAATTTCTAAAATATAAGATAAAAATATATAACATAGGAGAAAATCCAGGCAACTTGAGTTTATTGTTTGTCAGGTGCATGATCCATGAGAGAAAAAAATGAAGAAGTTTTGGGACTTCTTTAAAATTAAATTATTCTCTGAAAAAGACACTTTTTTTTATTTGACAGAGTTAGACAGTGTGAGAGAGAGACAGAGAAAGGTCTTCCTTCTGTTGGTTCACCCCCCAAATGGCTGTTGCGGCTGGAGCTATGCCAGTCCGAAGCCAGGAGCCAGGTGCTTCCTCCTGGTCTCCTATGTGGGTGCAGGGGCCCAAGCACTTGGGCCATCCTCCACTGCCTTCCTGGGCCACAGAAGGGAGCTGGACTGGAAGAGGAGCAACCGGGACTAGAACAGGTGCTCATATGGGATGCCAGTGCCACAGGCGGAGGATTAACCGAGTGAGCCAAGTGAGCCATGGTGCCGGCCCCAAAAAGACACTGTTAATAGAATGATTAGCTAGGTACAGAAATACTTTGAACTCTTAATTATTTTAATTTAGAATAAAATAAAATTATGTTTAATTTGTTCAGAAATGAGGCTGACTATAAGGCTGCTTTGTGTCGTCATAAACAATACATGGGCAATTGCTTTATTCAAGTTCATCCAATTACTAAGAAAGGTATGCTAGAAAAGATAGATATGATTCGAAAAAGACTGCAGAACTTCATCTATGACCAGAGGGAAATGATGTTAAATCCGGAGGGAGATGTCAACTCTGCCAAAGTTTGTGCTCACATAACAAATATTCCATTCAGCATTATCAAGATGGATGTTCTTCAGTTCCTAGAAGGAATTCCAGTGGATGAGAATGCTGTACATGTTCTTGTTGATAACAATGGGCAAGGTCTAGGACAGGCATTGGTTCAATTTAAAAATGAAGATGATGCATGTAAGTCTGAACACTTACACCATAAAAAACTTAATGGGAGAGAAGCTTTTGTTCATGTAGTTTCCCTAGAAGATATGAGAGAAATTGAGAAAAATCCCCAGACCAAGGAAAAAAGGGGTTAAAGGTGCCTGTGCCAGGTAATCCTGCAGTACCAGGATTGCCCAGTGCAGGAATGCCCAGTGCAGGAATGCCCAGTGCGGGAATGCCTGGTGCGGGAATGCCTGGCGTGGGAATGTCCAGTACGGCACTACCCGGCGCAGGAATGCCTGGTGCGGTAATGCCTGGTTCAGGAGTGCCCAGTGGAGGATTGCCCAGTGCAGGAATGCCTAGTACAGGATGTAAAGAGCATCCCTTCTTGACTGTAGGATCAAAGGAGGCCAACAATGGGCCTCCATTTAACTTTCCTGGTAATTTTGCTGGGTCGAATACCTTTGGGCCACCACTCCCTCCTCCAGGATTAGGAGGGGCCTTTGGTGATGGTAGGCCTGGTATGCCTTCAGTTGGAAGCAGTGGTTTGCCTGGTCTAGGATTGGATGTTCCCGGTTTTGGAGGCGGACCAAATAATTTAAGTGGGCCTTCAGGATTTGGAGGGGGTCCTCAGAATTTTGGAAATGGCCCTGGTAGTTTAGGTGGCCCTCCTGGCTTTGGAAGTGGCCCTCCTGGTCTTGGAAGTGCCCCTGGGCATTTGAGCAGGCCACCAGCCTTTGGGCCTGGGCCCGGGCCTGGGCCTGGCCCAGTCCATACTGGTGGTCCCCCTGAGTTTGGATCTAGTTCTGGAAAACCAGGACCTACAGTAATTAAAGTGCAGAACATGCCCTTCACTGTGTCTATTGATGAGATTTTAGATTTCTTTTATGGCTATCAGGTAATCCCAGGCTCAGTGTGTTTAAAATACAATGAAAAAGGTATGCCCACGGTTTAGGCCATGATGGCTTTTGAATCTCGAGATGAAGCCACAGCTGCTGTCATTGACCTAAATGACAGATCTATAGGCTCGAGAAAAGTAAAACTTATATTAGGATAGCCGTTCACATCAGCTCTTTATAGGGTAGATCTTCATATTGCTGTGACTAATGCATCCAGATTGTTTTCCTAGTATTTCCAGGTTAGAACCTGTGGATTATTTCAATTGCATATAGATTGGTTTCCATAACATAGAGCATTGTTGACTGTTTACAGAAGACTCATGATCGGGATAAACATTGCTGTATGTTACTGTAAAGCTCTCTGGAGAGAACAAAAAATGATTCTGACATACCATTAGAGAAACCATTTGTAAAACTCAAGCTACCACATAAGCTTATCAAGGAGTCTAGATTGGCTTTGTTTTACACCATATGGGATGAAGAAAATAGAAATGTCAGTAGAGCTGTTTGAGGGTGCTCTTGCCAGCTGCGGAAAAATAAGTTGGCTACTCTTGGAATTTGGTTTAAAGCTGGACAGATTTGCCTTGTAGGTTCAAAGTTTTGTCTAAAGTCCTCATTTTCTTTAAAACCAAATAAAATCTCTGAATACAGAAAAAAAAAGAAATTCTCTTCCCCTTTTCTCTACATATGCTGTAGTATGTATTTCAAAAGTGAAGTTGCTGATTCTTTCCACACTAGTAATGGTTTACAGAAGAAAAGGTGACTAATGATTTGATGCTTTTGTGAATCTTTTTGGTAATTTCAGTAGGATTTTTGGGTTTTCTAACTTGAATTAAGAGAGATAGAATTAAAGTAGCATTTTTTTCTGTCATCAGATCATTAGTGTAATTTTGTATAATAATGACCTTTTTTCAAGTGAAAATTTTCATTTATCCTGAGCATATTTCCCCAGAATTACCATTTTCTCACTCCATTTGTGAAAATTAGACTTTATACATCTTTGTATAGTGGAGCATTACTTCTCCATTAATCTCACCCTTTTTCCAGAGCATTGAAGTCATACTTTATATTAGGACCAAGAAGAATTCTCATCGTTCTATTTTCCTAAAGCAGCAAGGACATATTATACCTTTCAAGGATGGAATTTTATACATACTTTTAGGAGCAGTTTCCACATTTGTGCTGTGGCTACCACTCCAGTCTCTTCAGAGAGTATTTAGGGCTGAAGAGTTAACCAGGAGCTGAGAATACAATTTTGTTTTTGAGTGGTTAAAAAAAAAAAAAGAAAAAACCAAACTAACATCCTTGTGTTTAGTTAGGTAAGTATTATGATATTTAAAAGACATTTGCTAATGATACAGACTTTTTTTTTGCTGGAATGTGATTTGTGGAGAACTGATTGATCTGCCTGCGTTAAAGATTTTTTTATTTAAGGGTCGGTGCTGTGGTGTAGCAGGTAATGCTGCCATTGGCAGTACCAGTATCCCATATGGACACCGGTTCATGTCCTGGCTGCTCCACTTCTGATCCAACTAGCTTCTGGTGTGGCTGGGAAAGCAACAGAGGATGGCCCAAGTGCTTGGGTCCCTGTACCCACATGGGAGACCTGAAAGAAGCTCCTGTCTCCTCACTTCCATCAGGCCTAGTTCTAGCTGTTGCGGCCATTGGGGACTGAACCAATCTTTCTGTCTCTCCCTGTCCCTCTCTATAACTCTGCATCAGGAATGAATGAATGAATAAGTAAATAAATAAATCTTTAAAAAGAAGATTTTTTTATTTATATTACTCTTTCCCTTCTCAATCACTGACTCCAAGCCTGTATTTCTTGATCCTCCATATGAGCAGACTCAGAAAACCTGATTTTCATGAGAACTCACATAATCAACCAGTTTCATGTTCAATAATGATGTTTACTACTTTAATTTCTTCCAACATTTTTGTTGTATATGTGACAGTTTCAAAATTATTTTTCATGAGCTGAAATACCTAACACAGTGTATGAAGAAATTTTCTTCATGTAATATTCAACCTGTTTGTGAAAGGGGAAAATTGAATAGAACAGGGTCTACATTGGTTATACAGCCAGAACTCATTTTGGAGTGTTTGGTAGGTATTGAATGTTGCCACTTTTGTTCTTGAGAAGAACATTTTTCTTGAGAAGAAGAGGGAATAAAGAGAACTCCATCCAGCGCAAGAGTTTCCTGTTTAGCATTATCATCCCATTATTGGAGTCACCCTGTTTTAGCTGGGAAATAATCTGTTCTACCCTCAGGGACTTGTTTGCCTTGCTGAAGTCATAATTTCAGCATTTAGTACTCCAGGCAAGGATTCCAAGTAACTCATAAAAAGCTAACCAGATAAAAAATTTCCAAATTAGATAATTTTTTGGCTGCAAGGGTTATTAGAATTTAATTCTAACCCTGTCACGTTAAAGGGAGTTAAACTGAGGCTACTTGTTCATACAGTTGCCTATGTGGGAATAAATCCAAACTTTGGATTCTTGAGTTCATTGTTCTTCCCACTACTGTAAAATGATTTCTGTCCTGGAAATGTAATAATGTTTTGCCTAACTGAAAAAGAATTATGCAAGTATATAATTAAAGACTTAGTTCAGGGGTTGGCGCTGTGGCTCACTTGGTTAATCCTCTGCCTGCAGCGCCAGCATCCCATATGGGCGCCAGGTTCTAGTCCCAGTTACTCCTCTTCCAGTCCAGCTCTCTGCTGTGGCCAAGGAAGGCAGTGGACAAGTGCTTGGGCCCCTGCACCCGCATGGGAGACCAGGAGGAAGCACCTGGCTCCTGGCTTTGGATCAGCATAGCTCCGGCCTAACAGCCATTTGGGGGGTGAACCAATGGAAGGAAGACCTTTCTCTCTGTCTCTCTCTCTCTATCTGTCAAAATAAAAGAAAGAAGACTTAGTTCATATATATGTATATGTATATCTGTGTGTACATATATTGTTTGAAGGTCTGCTCTTTTAATGCAGAAATAGCAACCCATTCAGCCATAGATGAGTCTATGTAACTAACAAACATATCCATGACCACACATGAAGGATAGTGCTTTACTTTTATTATGGTAGCAAATAGGGAAGGATTTTACTAAGTGCATATTTTACCTGAGTCTTGAAGGAATAATATGAAGATTTAAGATGTCTGAGAGGATCTAGTTTAATTTTATTGCAAATGGGATATAAACTTAACTCTTTATATCCTTCTGCCATTTTCAAGTCCCTGTAGTTAAAGCATCATGGGAAAATCTAATTTAAGAAACCACATCACACTAAGAGGACTGACACTACTTAGATAAATCTAAGAATATGTTTTATCAGTTTTTCAGTCTTTTATATTTAATTTTGGTGGCTAGATGGTAGTTGCAACTGTGATCTTTTTTAGAATAATGATTAGACTTTAGGAATGTTGGATAATGAACAGAAAAATATCCCTTTGTCATATGATTGTCATCTTTAATAGAATTGTTTAGGAGATAATATAAATTAACTATTAAATTTCCTATTGAGAAATTGGAAAACATTTCTAAATTACTATTAGGGGCATACTGTGTTACTAAAATCAACTCATTTTTGGTGTGTGTTCTCTAAACAGTGTCTTCTCTATGTCTTACTATAGGTTGCCACAGGTCACTTTTAATGCCTTCTCTCTTTAGTTTATGACTATTAGTTTGAAGTCAATACTTAGTTGAAATACTGTTATACTATCTGTCAGGTCATGATATGCTTTCAGCAGGCAAACACTCCAGCACAAGTCAGTTTCAGACTGCCTAGTTTCTTGTCATTGTATTTGATTTCAGTTGCTTGCTTTCTAGCAGCTCAAAATGACAATTATCTTCTTTTAACTCTGCTGTAGCTATTATCTGTATTTGAAGAGAAGGCACGGGATGTCACCTGTTTCAACTGTTTTTATTTCCTTCATCTTGCAAGAAACAGCCTGTTTTATTTTACAGGAGTTAGTTCTGTATTTTTATACCATGTTTAAAAAAGCAAAATAGATTTAAGCTGCGATAAGCTGTTTGCACCTATTTCTGTTTTGCTTCTCAATAGAATATTAATATTCACAGAAAACTAACAGGATGCCTTCCTAGAATGATGAACAGGAAATACATAGTGTTCACTTTATTTCCTTTCTTCATTCCAAGAAAAATATGCTAAAGGAGCAAATTCCTGAGGGGTACATGTTGAATGTCAATCTAGAAGCTCATAAGCTTCCATAAAAATTCCAGTAATTATGCTGTTGGTATTTTGAGTACTGTTTAATAAACCAAGCATTTATTAACTGAAAATCAAATGTATAAATGGTACATTACTAGGTGCCATGGATAAAAATAAATTAAATATATGTTCTTAATTTCCAGGGTAGCTTACATAAACTATGTTAAATAGTGATTTAAAATGCATGTCAATATAAAAATAACATTTAGAGTTACAAAATTAATAGGAAAATGTAAAATTAAGTTGTTATAATTTATGCTTAGTGTTGATTGAGGTAGAGGAGGGCATGAGTTTTTAAGGAAATGTGTCTATATAGAGTGCATTCATTCACATTCCAAATTAGAATGGGAATATGGAGATAAATTGTTAAGAAATGATAAAGAGTTAGAAAACCAATGGCAGGAAAAAACTTAAAATATAAGACTAGAAACTGATTATGGGCAGGAATTGTGATCCAGCAAGTTCAGCTACTTTTTAGGATACCTGCATCCTATTTTGGAGTTGCTGGTTCTTAGTCCCAGCTATCCGTGCTGGTGTGCCCCGGGAAACAGACAGCAGATGATGGCCCAAGTACTTGGGATCCTGCCACCCTTGTGGGATTCCCAGATTGAGTTCTTGGCTCTTTGCTCAGGCCTGACTAAGCCCCAGCTGTTGCAGGCATTTGGGGAGCAAACGAGGGGATGGAAGATTCTCTCTCCCTCTCCTCTCCTCCCCATCTACTCTGTCTTTCCAAAAAAAAAAAAAAAAAAAAGAAACTGATTAATATTGAGAGCTATTTTTAATCTTTCAGAACTAAGGATTATGTTTAAGAGAAAGTTTATTATTCTATTTCAAAAGCTGCCTAAACTCTTTCTAAATTCATATCATATAAACATCAGAGAAAAAGATACAGAACGTTTTCTAGAAAAAGTAGTAAAGAGTAGTAAATTCTTAAAGGCCAGCAGGAGTAGAATTCTGATTTTAACATCAACAGTGGGACCCTGGAAAATAACTAAACCACTTTAAGCCTTACCTTCTGAAACTATAAAGTGGCATAGTAATAGTATCTACCTCATAGGATTGTTGTGAAGATTAAGTAGTGTGAATGTTTAGGGCTTAAAATAATGTCCAGTTTATAGTAAGCCATAAGTAAGCGGCAACCATTATGAATCTTATATCGCTAAAGCTTGAAAAAAATTTTAAAATATAATAATAATGTGCTTTATTTTAATGTTGCTTTCTTCTTATATTAAAATCAGAATTGTTCTTCTTATATAAACTCTCGAGAATCCTAGCATTTTAGTCAGATTTTGCATGTTAAAAATGTTATTAAAATAGTTTTAATAAAATATCATTAAATTCCCATATGAATTATCCCCAAACCCTAGTGAAATCTACATCAATACAATGGTTATCATAAAGTGGAGATTATTCTCAGGATTTTTTTTTTTTTTGGTTGTTGTTAAAGACATTTCAAAACAGATTTCCAGTAAGTGATAGACTAAGTGGTAGACTGTTTCAACAGATTTTAAGAACCGAGACTTTTTGCAAACCTAAATACAACAGGCAGTTTTAATAATTTTTAGTGATGACGTAGTAGATGGAATTAAGGACAAAAGAGGTAGATAAGTTCTTGTCTGGTATACCGATTAACTATGTATTTAAGGGAATAGTTTAAAAAATATTGCAAAGTTTTTATTACTATTGAAAGAAGTTTGTAACTTTATATCATCAGATAAAATTTTGACCCTTTGTTGATTTAGTTAATGGAGATACTTTAAACTGATTTAGTTAATGGAGATACTTTAAATTGTGAAAAGAGAATATTAGAGTTTATCACAAAAAAAAGTCACAGAACTAATTGAATAACTCATTTATTTTCCAGACTTTTTGGAGTAACCTATCAAAATTTTAGGCTGAAATTGTGGTTCAGTGAGTTATGCTGCTTGCTTACAATGCCATCATCCCATAGTGGAATGCAGTTCAAGTTCCCACTACTTTGCTTCCAACCCCACTTCTTGATACTGTGCCTGGGAAGGCAGTGGAAGATGGCCCAAGTGTTTGGCCCCTGTAGTTTTTGCCAGTCATGTGGGAGACAAGGATGGAGTTCCTTGCTCCTGGCTCCACCTGTCCTGGTTGTTGCAGCCATTTGAGGAGTTAACCAGCAGAGGAAGATCTCTTTCTCTTTCTCTCTATTGTTCTGTCTTTCCAATGAATAAAAGAAATCTTTTAAAAAAGACAAACTTTCTAATTACTAAAATGACCAAATGTCTCTTGTAAACGGGGATTTACTCTTTAGCTTTGTAAGGACTCTAGAAATATAAATGTTCTTTAAAAAAATGCCTATTTCAAAAATTACTTTTTCCGTTGGTCATAGTAGATACAAAACTAGTGAGCTGAGCTGTCTCTGTCCCCTACGGGAAGCACAAAAGCAAACAGTAATGTTGCTCCTTTTCAAACCAGTATTCAGGTGTATTGGTAAGGAGGACTTAACAACTTGGCCTTGTGCTGATCGTTAACTATGTACTGGTTGATAACTGGTGAGCTACAATTTGTGGATATATCTTTAGGCAATATATTGGAAATGGTATAAATCTTGATGTAACTTTGGACTCAGTCTAGTCAGGACCTGGTGGTCCACTTTACCTGGCATAGCTTTACCTTGGCTCCCACTGTGCTGTGTTTGTTTCAGGTCTCTGCCATCTATTGAAGATAGCCCTGAGCCAGCTTCTTAGAGGTTTCATTTTAGGTTTGCCTTGCTCCTCACCATAGAAAATCCTATGTGATGATTACTATCTTGTGACCTTCTTATTCTTTCTTCAGGGTATGTGAAAACCTTTGCGTTTACTCAAGAATGCTTTTTAAAATTTGCTCTGTGGGAAAAAAAGAAGAGAAAACCACTCAAGCCCAGTTCCCACAATTTAGAGAAAACACAATTCCTTGAAAACACTTCAGTGTTTCATAATATGGATGGTCCTAAATGCAAAAGCTTAAATCAGTTGACTGATAAGAATATATAAAATATAGATAATATAGAATGATGTTTAAAATAAAATAGAAGGGAACCATTTTTTAAGAAAGTTTTAACACCAGGACTTTTATGAATTCCGGATATCATATGTTTTCCCTAATCTGAGGTAACTAATAGAGTACCTAAAATGCAATGTATTGGAGTGAAATGAACATTTTGAGATTTGATGATTATTTATAGCCTTTATCACTTCCATTGAGGAACAGTGTTTTTTTTTTTTTTCTTCTTCACACTATGTGTTGCACTCTTTTACTTAGTGAAGGGTTAATTATACAATGATTAAATAAACTGAAAATAGAGCTTTGTAAAAATTAAGGTGTAGGAACGTGAGGGGGAAGAGGAAAAAGGGTTGGAGCTTGGACTGGGGGAGGGTAGGGTAGGAAGTATCACTTTCCCAAATCTGTATATATGAAGTACATGATACTTATATAACTTAAATAAAATTAAAAAAAATAAAAAATTAGAAACTTACTTAGTAACACTAAACCTCATTTTTCTCATCTTTGAAACAGATAAACAATTATTTCCTACCACATAGGATAGTTGTGAGGACTAAATATGTAAATTCACATAGGAAAGAACCTGGTGAGTCATACTCAGTAAATTTAGTAATACTGTTATTAGATAAGAGAATGGTCATATTTTAATAATGTACCATTGTATAATTATTCAGGGGAGTGTTATACAGATATTGTATAATGTTATACAGCTATTTATGGGATTATTTTAATGAAATATAAAAATATGGCATAATGTTAAGAGAAAAACATCATATACAAAACTATATAATGAATTATCTCAGTTTTTTTTTTCAAAAAGGATTAAATGACTTTTATAAAGACTTCAAGAAGAACTATCAAAACCACTTTATGTGTGAGCGGTATTATGGGGGATTTAAATTTTATTCTTTATGTGTTTGTGTCTGAACTTTGCTCATACAGTAAAAACACAGTTTCAAATTGTACCATAGGCAAAACCACACTATGTTGTACACAATAAAAGTACTTTAAAATGTGATTTGGATTGCATTGAATTTGTAAACTGCTTTTGGTAGTATGGACATTTTTATGATGTGGATTCTTCCAATCCATGAACATGGAAAAATTTCCCTACTTTTACTGTCTCCTAATACTTTCTTTAGTGTTTTATAATTTTAATTTTAGAGAAAGTTTATTCCTAGGTATTTAATCTTTTTGGAGCTGTTGTGAATGGGACAGATCTTAAAAGTTCTTTCTCAGCCATGGCATTGTCTGTGTATACAATGCTTTTGATTTTTTTGTGTTCATTTTGTATCCTGCCACTTTACCAAACTATTTTATGAGCTCCAATAGTCTCTTAGTGGAATCTTGGATTCCCTCTATAATGAATCATGTCATCTGCAAATAGGGGTAGTTTGATTTCCTCCTTCCCAATTTACATCTCTTTGATTGCTTTTTCTTGCCTAATGGCTCTAGCTAAAGCTTCCAGTACTGTATTGAATAGCAGTGGTGAGAGTGGGCATCCTTGTCTGGTTCCAGTTCTCAATGGGAATGCTTCCAGCTTTTTCCCATTCCATAGGATTTGTCATAAATTGCCTTGATTGTGTTGAGGAATGTTCCTTCTATACCTAAATTGCTCAAGGTTTTCATTATGAAAGGATGTTGTATTTTATCAAATGCTTTCTCTGCATCTATTGAGACAACTATATGGTTTTTTAAAGACTTATTTATTTGAGAGGTAGAGTTACAGACAGAGGGAGAGACAGAAAGATCTTGCAGTTTTTGACCACTTCTCCCAGTAGAAGATGGCTAAAGTGTTGTCAAGTGATATCTAAGATTAGGTTATTAAAGGCCACAAAAATTCCATTGATTATTTTGCTCTCTTAAGGGTCTCTCTGTAGCAGGGGTGGGGAAGTTTTTTCTGCCAAGGACCATTTGGGTATTTATAACATCATCAACAGACCATACAAAATTATCAACTTAAAATCAGCCTGCTATAGATTTATTTAATTTCAAATCGTACTTGCAGTTGCTTTGGCAGGGTCATACCAAATGATTTCATATACTTTATATGGCCCATGCGCCAGACGTTCTCCACTCCTATTCTATGGTCTCTATCATTTGGAACCCAGTCATCCGATTAGGAGAAGCCCAAGTCACATTAGGCCTAGCTCAGTTCAATCTTTAAGTCTCCCGTCCTGAGGACCAGAAATGTGAGTGAGAAAGCCAGGATAATCTGGCATGCGACCTGCACTGTCGCACAGGGAGTCACATTCTAAAAGACTCTTGGTCTTTTAAGTCTTTTAAGTTGAGGCTTCATGCTCTAGCTGCTTTAAAGTTCTTTTGTAAAATTATTTTAGTTTATTTATTTACTTTTTTTTTTGACAAGCAGAGTGGACAGTGAGAGAGAGAGACAGAGAGAAAGGTCTTCCTTTTCTGTTGGTTCACTCCCCAATGGCCGCTGCGGCCGGCGTGCTGCAGCTGGCGCACCGCGCTGATCCGAAGCCAGGAGCCAGGTGCTTTTCCTGGTCTCCCATGCGGGTGCAGGGCCCAAGCACTTGGGCCATCCTCTACTGCTCTCCCGGGCCACAACAGAGAGCTGGCCTGGAAGAGGGGCAACTGGGATAGAATCCGGCGCCCTGACCGGGACTAGAACCCGGTTTGCTGGTGCCGCAGGCGGAGGATTAGCCTATTGAGCCGCGGCGCCGGCTGCTTTAAAATTCTTAATGCTTTTATTTTTTAATCTGTGTTGTATAAATGAAGTTCAGTGAGACAGTAGGATGTGTGTGAGCAGAGGGGATGCATACAATATGCGTGTCTGCCACAGTTCCTTGTTGTCACATTAGCATATAGCATCCATGATACCTACTGCACAGTTTGTATAACATGCTTACCTTATACTAAGGCCCTGTGCTTAAAGTGGCTCTGTTGTTGGCTTAGCAGCCTGCAGTTGCTGTCTTGAAATTCTTCATGTTTATCTTTAATGATGATGATGGTGATGATACAGTTTCCTAAAGCTACCAATTCACTTTTGGACAATTTTACTGTGAAGTTCTTCCATATGGCAAATTAAAACATATTCCCACTTAAATTATATTATAGTTAATCCTTCTTCCATAGCTCTTTAAATGTCTACAGGCAATGACAAAGTCTATCATTTGTAGTCTATAAAAGTTATTGCACATCTTTTTTTTTTTTTTAAATGATGGTGGTAATAAAAGGAAAGGAAGGGCTAACTATGTGCAGTTACCATGTCAGAAAGGATGTTAACCCTAACCTAAACCTAACCTTCACTGGCAAGAAACAAATTGGAAAATTCTAAAATGCTTGCATACTAGAAAGTCAAATAGATTTCATGCATTTAGTGTAGCAGTTGGAAACTCCCCAAAAGACTTTGGAGACTATTATGATGAAATAATTCATGAACACAATTATTAAGTGAGAAATAGTGGAGGAAAACATTGCTGCATAGCCTATTCTATCTTTGCTACAGTTGAGCACTCCAGTTAAACTCCTGAATGGTGAGCATTCAGTCTGCTGCTGTTACTTCCTAAAAAATTCACAGCTAAGGTGGTTGCTTAGTCTGTTACAGCAGAGCAGGCATCCTTTTAACACCCACGGTATATATCTAATGCTGGCTACATTCTTAGACCATACAAACTTAAACAGAAAAAGTTAGGAATTGAGAAATAGTTGACTAGGATGTTGGCTCCACAAGGGTGGAGACTTTGTCATTTTTGCTTAATACTAAATTTCTAATGCCTAATGCATACCAAGCACACATTTTGTTGAATGAATGAAAAAACAATTCACAGGGAGAGCAAACACCATTAGTTATGCTATTATTTTCCACTATTTCCTAGGAACCCCAGGTCCTAATTTAAGTCCTAAAGCTTTAGCATGTAAAATTTTAAAATGCCAAATGCCAACTGTCTAAATGTCAAAAGCTAGATCATGTCACTTGGTGCAAAATAAAGAAATGTGATTTATATGTATATAAATACATAAAAGCAGAAGAGTCAGTAGATGCAAAGTTATCCTGCAATGCTGAGAGAACTTTTAACTAGAGATCTTGACTTTGAGATTCTACAACTGAAACAAGATTTAAGGAATGGAGAAGATGTTGAGAGGAATAGTTTTGGGAAATATATTGTACTTTGAAATCCAAAAGAAAACAGACATATTCGATCCACAAAAGCTGAGTGTTTAAGAATTTAAAGATATATTACAAAAATACTGGCAAGTGATTGTTTCACTGAGAATGGGACAAAAAGAACAGTCTTCAGTTAAACAGGAAGGTTTTTAGACCAAAAAAAAATCAGAATTCATATTTCAAGGGAAATGAAACACTGACAACAGCTACCAAAAGAAATATGGATTCTTATAACCTGCAGAATTTCATGAAAAGAGAGCCATCCTTCTAACATCATCCCAGTGGATTTCTGCTGAAAGAAAAGTGTGAGCTAGATATCTCAAGGTCAGTGTTCTACAAACATTTATTCAAGTTCATCTGTGAAAAATTGGAATATTTTTAAGTGTCTAAAGTAAATAACATATAATAGGTCTAGGAGATCTTTTTAAAACTTTCCTGCTTCACTTTTTATAAGATCTTACATTTAGATAGCATTTTGTATATTTCACCTTTATTTTATATGGCATGGCACCCCAGATTTTTTACCTAAGCTGGAAATATTAAAAAGTCAGGGGCTGTCGAACCAAGTTCTCCATCCCTTCTCAACTATTTTTCATTTCTTTTTCATGGAAAGAGGTATTTGTTGAGAGAGACTCTTGAGTTTTGTTTCCTGCAATAAACATATTTTTGGGGTTAACAATAGAAAAGAAAACGTCTAGAAGGAAGAACAGAAGTCAAAGAAAAGATGTAAATTTTGCCAAAGGCTGAAAATCCACAAAGCTATAGGGGTGGACATGAAAGTCTTACTTTTTTTTTTTTTAAATAACTTTAAGATTTTCTACCAAGAGTCACTTCAGGCCCAATTTCCATCTGGAATGGAAGACAAAAGCTATTGGGAAAAGGTTGCCATTCACATCCAGTTTAGAAGTCCAAATTTGTTGGCTGGTGCTCTTCGCAGTGAGAATCATAAAACACAATTCCTGCATGTCCTGAAGTAAATGCTAGGCATAGTAGTACTTCAGCATGTCAACAGAATGCCACAGAGAAGCATTTGCTTTTCTTGATAACCAATGCATTTAAGTGCATATTTTCAATTCCAGAAAACTAAGGACAAAACAATGATTTCAGACTTTCCCCCTTTTAGGAAAGTGTTATGGGGGCGGGGAAGAAATGAAAGTGTAAAGTGACCTTTTTATTCACGGAAATAGGTATTGGTCCCTTTCACTAACAAAACATAAGGTGCACATTAGTTCTCAGGTAGATCAATTTTCCTCACACAAGAAGGATCCAAATGTTCTCAAAGTATGGGTTTTCCCTTCCACTCAGAGGGGTTTTAAAGTGTTTGTTTACTTATTTATTTGAAAGTCATAGAACAAGAGAGAGACAGAGATAGAAAGCAATGTCCCACCTGCTGGTTCAGTCCCCAAATACTCCAAATAGCCAAGTGTGGGCCATGCTGAAGCCAGAAGCTGAGGAACTGAATCCAGGCCTCTCACGTGGGTGGCAGGGATCCACTTACGTCATCACCTGCTGCTCCTCAGCGTGCATGTAAGCAGAAGTTGGAATCAGGAGCTGAACCAGGTAGCATCTAAACCACTGCATAAGAGGGTTATTTTTATTTTTATTTTTTGACAGGCAGAGTGGACAGTGAGAGAGAAAGACAGAGAGAAAGGTCCTCCTTTTTGCCATTGGTTCACCCTCCAATGGCTGCCTTGGCGGGCGTGCTGCGGCTGGCGCACCGCGCTGATCCCGCTGATCCGAAGCCAGGAGCCAGGTGCTTTTTTTTCCTGGTCTCCCATGGGGGTGCAGGGCCCAAGCCTTGGGCCATCCTCCACTGCACTCCCGGGCCGTAGCAGAGAGCTGGCCTGGAAGAGGGGCAACCGGGACAGAATCTGGTGCCCCGACCGGGACTAGAACCTGGTGTGCCGGTGCCGCAAGGCGGAGGATTAGCCTATTGAGCCACAGCGCCGGCCAAGAGGGTTATTTTTAAAATAACTTGTTCAGGCAAACCAAACCAATGCTGAGCCTGTGGTAAGCCACTTTTGCTAGGCAGGTTGATTTCTCTGGTTAAAAATTGATTTTCAGGCCAGTATTGTGATGCAGTGTGTTAAGCCACTGCTTGGCAATCCCAGCATTCCTTATGGGCCCTGGTTTGAGCCTAGCTGCTCCACTTCTAATTCAGCTCCCTGATAATGTGCCTGAGAAAGTAGTGGAAGATGGTCCAAGTACTTGGACCTCTATACCCATATGGGAGACCTGGGTGGAGTGCCAGGCTCCTGGCTTCAGCATGGCTCAGCCCTGGCCATTACGGCCATTTGGGGAGTGAAGCATGGGATGGAAGATTCTCCCTCCCCCCTCCCCTGTAACTCTGCCTTTCAAATACATAAATAAAATTTTAAAAAATTGATTTGCATGAGACCAACAGTTTGAATTTTACTTCCTCAAAGGCAAAATTAAAAAGCAGAAACAAAAGCTTGGTAAAATCAGAGGTAGCAGTTCTTGTAAATGCAAGAAACTTAACAGAGCAGAACCTATAAAAACAAGCTAATGCACCAATATGCCCCAGTCAACACTGACGCACGGAAGGTACATGAAACACCAACTCAATAGTGGGAGAGATCAGCATTGATTCTTTTATTCTTCACACCTCAATCTCAGAGAACACCTTTGATTACCAACCTTTCTTCCTCCCTCTAGCACCTCTTATTACTTTTACTTCCACTAATTTTCTTCTCTAACACCCCTTCACTGATTCTATAGGTGTGAGGTAATGAGAGGAAGAATGGCAAGCCAGATGCATCGATCTATGACAGCATCAAGAATGAGATTCTTGAGTGCTTTAGCCTATCAGCAACAAAGAAAAATCCAAGGGAGGTCTCTTTTTTTAAGGGTAGCCAATGACTTCTCAGTATTGAATCTTGGAAGAGCAAGGGAACCTGAAACTTGTTTAGGTCAATGCTTTGTTTTCAAAATAAAGAAAATGAGGTCGAGAGAAGTGATGTGTCCAACCCTGTGAATTTGAAACTGGCACCAAAGTTTACCAGCCTTGAGCTAGCCACCTGCTTGTGCCAGAAACCTGCATCATCTCCAAACAAGAGACAACTCAAAAAGAAAATATGAACTGAAAGCTGTTTCTGCCTCCTGTGTCTCTTTTTCTCACCCAAATATTTTCAGAAGCATCACTCCCCTTTCATATTGAATGCCTTCTATGATATCCATCATGGTGGTTCGTAAACCTCTTTACTCATTTTTTTTTTTTCAGGGAGAAAGTCCCATTTTATTTTATTTTATTTTTTAGCTCTTGTTATTTTTAAAATTTTATTTAAGTTATACAAGTTTCATGTATTTCATATATACAGATTTAGGAACATAGTGATACTTCCCATCCCACCCTCCTTCCTGCCCACACTCCAGCGCTTCTTCCCCCTCCCTCTCCCATTCCCACTCTTAATTCTTACAAAGATCTGTTTTCAATTTACTTAATGATTATAAAGATAACCCTACACTAAGTAAAAGAGTTCAACAAATAGTATGAAGAAAAAACCCAGTGTTCCTGGAAGAGATGAGGGCTGTAAATATTAAAACCTTCCTAAATGTATAGGAAATCACGTATTAAAAATATTAGGAGAAGGTGAAAAAATTAAAAGTAGGTATGATTATGAGAGGCTCAGAGATAATACAAATATCTATGAGATTATTTTTTAAAGAAATGATTGAAATTTTGTCTTGATACAGACAGGTTTAAATAACAACACTAAGAAATGTAATGGACATTCAGATCAAATTTCAAATTCCTCAGCTTGGCGTTCAGAAATCCAAAGACTAGATTCAGCTATTATGCATCCACTATTACTTTTTGTTGTATCCTATGTCCCAACTATACCAGATGCCTCACTGCTCCCTAATATTCATATTAATCACTCTTAATTCTTTGTTCAGAGTTAGCATCCCACCTCAATACTGTTCACATCATCTTGCCTATGCCTGCCACCAACCAAAACCACAGTCATTTCCAACGTGCATCCCAGATAACCAGGGAGACCTGAGGCATTTCAAAAACAGCAGACAAATTTGAGCTCTTTTTCTCCCTGGATTTTTTTATATGTCTGTTACAGAGCTTAGCACAGTGTGCATCTTCTGTGTATGCCGTAGCATGTCTGGCCCCCTCAAGGATGTGGAGTACCTGGATTGTCAGGACCGGGTTTTCAGTCCAGAAGGCCATCACTAGAACTAGCTAAAAAAGTCACTGCATAAATGTTTCTTCAACTGAATTGAAAGGAAGTATTAGTAATAATAATTAACATTAAACATATAAATATAGTACAGAAGGTTACTTTATTCTGGAGAATTTAAATGATAAATGATGTATACATGTGAGTTTGATTTCTTATAGAAAACCAATTCTCGGGCCGGCGCCGTGGCTCACTAGGCTAATCCTCCGCCTAGCGGCGCCGGCACACCAGGTTCTAGTCCCGGTCGGGGCGCCGGATTCTGTCCCGGTTGCCCCTCTTCCAGGCCAGCCCTCTGCTGTGGCCAGGGAATGCAGTGGAGGATGGCCCAGGTGGTTGGGCCCTGCACCCCATGGAAGACCAGGAAAAGCACCTGGCTCCTGGCTCCTGCCATCGGATCAGCGCGGTGCGCCGGCCGCAGCGCACCGGCCGCGGCGGCCATTGGAGGGTGAACCAATGGCAAAAAGGAGGACCTTTCTCTCTGTCTCTCTCTCTCACTGTCCACTCTGCCTGTCAAAAAAAAAAAAAATAATAAATAAATAAAATAAAAAGAAAACCAATTCTCTTAATTTAATCTGTTTCATTCAATGAGCAAATGTGTTTTCTACATTTTGTGACATGGTCAAAAAGTAAAGATTCTCTTTCATTTACTATAATGTAAAAATTTGTTTTATAGACTTTTTCTCCTGAGGATTGACAGGAGCTTGACTTCTGTCCAGCTACAAAATCTGAGAATCATGCCGATTATTTTCCCACTTGTTCAGTTCAAAAGATCCCTAGCAATCCTTAAACTACAGACACCCTCATCACAGGAAATACACCTACCAATGGATGAAATGTAGAACTAGTTGGGAAAATTTGGGTCTTCCCTATATTATTGCAAGTCTAAAATTAAGTAAGGAAAGTGATTTTGGTATCTTGAGGGTTAGATTTTACTTTCTTTAAGTTTAAATGCATACAACAGGCAAAGACAAAAACTTTACTGGAGCCATCTCCTCCATGCATGCTTGAAAAATTTTGTGTACTCTTGCAAACACATTTGCAGATCATAATGTTTGTAAACTTCAACAATAATAGGCAGGGCCCATATTTGCATCCCTGGGCCATATTAATTTGTCAGTGTTGACATTGCCACAGGAAAACTACCCTTTCATGGTTAGTAACTTGTCCCTCTCAGCAGATTTGTGATACTTTTTGGCATCCCACACAGGGAATTATTTAATTTAATTTCTAAGGGCCATATCCTGCCTTTGGATACTTGTAAGAAATAAGTATTGACGTCAATGGAAATTCTGGGTATGCATCTGAGGGCAGACTATGGTCCTCTGCATATTCCTAAAGTGACTGCTGAAATATTCTTTGTTAAGACTGGTTTGATTTTGGCTCCCTTTCTGTTAAATGTGCACACAATACCAGAAGTGATGCATGAAAGCTGTGATCAAATACAAAGCTGGTAGTCTGGTGGGATACTGTGTGGCTTTTTGACCTATACAAAGAATAAGATTTTAAGTTTTGTAATTTCTGCAGTCTGTTACCGTCCAGCTCAGAGAAATATTTTGCATGTTGGATACATCTCCTAAACAGAAAATAAAAGTTGGATTTTAATTAATGCTAATAATTTAAAAACATTTAAGATTATTAAAATAGAAGCTGTAACTTAACCCCTAAAGATGAAGCTAAAAACTTTCCATGGAACTCCAAATCCCATTTAGTTGGGGGGCACTAATCCCATCTTATGTGAAAAAGTGATCATATTAAGTATGGAATTGATCATTTAGATAGAACCATAAGTCAAATGGATCACATAAATAAGACCAAGTGTCTGGTAATAACAATAGATAGAATTACAAAGGAGAGCAAGTTCCAACATGGGAAACAGTCCACACAGCAGACTCATAGAATGATGAACACCCTAAACAGCAGTCTGACCTCAGAATCAACCCCTAAGGCCTGACTGAAAACACCATGAGAGCAATTCAGGCATGGAAAGCCAAGACATAATGTTATAAATGGTTCTGCATGAAGGATCACTGTGTGTGAGACCCCAGTGGAAATAAGGGGCCATCAAAGAAGGATGTACTTTTATCTGAAGGTAGGAGAGAACTTCTGCTTTGCATATGGCTCTGTCTAAAAACTGATGGAGTTTGTGAACTCAAAAGGTTTCCATAGCCTTGGCGGCTCATGTCAAGAGCCTTGGGTGTTAATTAATGTCATAAATAAGAGTGTCAGTTGTTAAATCAACAACAGGAGTCACTGTGCACTTGCTCCCCATGTTGGACCTCTGTCCTTAATGAGTTGTGCTATGAGAATTAACAGTAAAACTTTGTCTTCAAACTGTACTTTATATTTTGTGTGTCTATGTGGGTGCAAATAGTTGAAATCTCTATTTAGTATAGAGTTGGCCTTCTGTATATAAAAATTAAAAATGAATCAATGGAAAGTGGAATAAGAGAGGGAGTGGGAGGGCGGGAATCCAATGTCTTGCAAAGACTGCTTTAGCTATTTGGAATATCTTATGTTTCCATATGAATTTTAGCATAATTCTCTCTAGATCTGAGAAGGATGTCATTGATATTTTGACTGGTATTGCATTTAATCTGTAAATTGCTTTTGGTAGTATAGACATTTGTGATATTAATTCTTCCAATCCATGAACATGGAAGATTTTTCCATTTTTTGTGTCTTCTATTTTTTTAATGTTTTGTAATTTTCATTGCAGAGATCTTTTGCCTCCTTGGTTAGATTTATTCCAAGGTATTTAAATTTTCTTATAACTATTGTGAATGGGACTGGTCTCAGTAGTTCTTTCTCAGACATGGCATTGCCTGTGTATATAAAGGCTGTTGACTTTGTATGTTAATTTTATTTCCTGCAAGTTTACCAAACTCTTCTTATGAGTTCCAATAGTCTCTTATTGGAGTCTTTTGGTTCCCCCTTATATAGAATCAGGTCATCTGCAAATGGATAATTGGATTTCCTCTTTACCACTTCATATCCCTTTGATTTCTTTTCCATGCCTAATGGCTCTGGCTAAAACTTCCAGGACTATATTGAATAGCAGTGGTGAAAGTGGCATCCTCTCTGATTCTGGATCTTAGTGGAAACGCTTTCACTTTTTCCCCATTCAGTATGATGTTGACTGTAGGTTTGTTATATATTGCCTTGCTCATTTGAGAAATGTTACTTCTATACTCAATGTGCTTAAGGTTTTCATCATGAAAGCATGTTGTATTTTATTAAATGCCTTCTCTGTATCTATTGAGATAATCATATGGTTTTTATTCTTTGGTTTATTAATGTGATAAAATTATTGACTTGAAAATGTTGAACCATCCCTGCATACCATAGATAAATCCCAACTGGTCCAAGTGAATGATCTTTCTGATGTATTGTTGTACTCAATTAGCTAATATTTTGTTGAGGATTTTTGCATCTGTGTTCATCAGAGACATTGGTCTATAGTTGTCTTTCACTGTTGTTTCTTTTTCTGGTTTTGGAATTAAGATGATACTGGCTTCATAGAAGGAGTTTTGGAGGATTCTCTTCCTTTCAATTGTTTTGCACAGTTTGAGAAGAATCGAAATTAGTTCTTCTTTAAAAGTCTGGTAAAATTCATCAGTGAAACCAGGCATTCCTGAGCTTTTCTTTCTTGGGAGAGTCTTTTATTAGTGAATCAATGTCAATTGTAGTTTTTATTTTTTTTTAGATTTTCTATGTCTTCATGACTCAATTTTGGTAGATTGTATGTGTCAAGGAATTTACCCATTTCTTCTAGATTTTCCAGTATGTTAGCATATAGCTGTTTGTAGTAATCCCTGATGATTATTCTTATTTCTGTGGTTTCCATTGATACATATCCTTTTTCATCTCTGATTCTATTGAATTGAGTCTTTTCTTTCTTTCTCTCTCTCTCTCTCTCTATCTCTATCTCTATCTCTCTCTATCTCTTTTGTTTAGTTGGACCAGTGGTGTATCAACTTTGTTTATTTTTTCAAAAAACCAGCTCTTCATTTCTCTGATTTTTTTTGTATTTTTATTTCAATTTTGTTTATTTCTTCTCTAGTTTTAATTATTTCTTTACTCCCTTATTTTTGGGTATGGTTTGATATTGCTTTTCTAGGTTCTTGTGATGTATTGGTAGCTCACTTATTTGATGCCTTTCCAATTTCTAGAAACCTCAACAATGCTTTTGCTGTATCTCATAATATTTGATATGTTATATTGTCATCTTCATACATTTTCAGAAATTTTTTTTATTTTCCTTTTGATTTCTTCAATAACCCACTGTTCACTCAGGAATGTATTGTTCAGTCTGTATGTGTTTGCATGTGTTTATAGATTCTTGAATTGGTAATTTCCAGTTTAATTCCATTGTGGTTAGAAAAGATGCACAGTATGATTTTGATATTTTTGAATTTGCTGAGACTTGTTTTAAGGCCTAACATATAGTCTATTCTAGAGAAAGTTCCATATACTGCTAAGTATTCTGCAACTGTGGGATGAAAGGTTCTATAGATATCAGTTAGGTCCATTTGGTCCATAGTGTAGATTAATTCTGTTGTTTCTCTTTTTGATTTTCTTCTAGTTAATCTGTCCATTGATGAAACTGGGGTGTTAAAGTCCCTTACTACTATAGTATTGGAGTCTGTGTCTCCATTTGGATCCATTAACATTTGTTTTAAACAGCTAGATGTCCTGGCATTTGGTGCATATACATTAATTTTAGTCACATCTTCCTATTGAATTGATCCCTTAATCATTATAAAATGCTATTCTTTATCTCTTTTAACAGTTTTTGTGTTAAAAGTTAAAAGTTTTTGTGTTAATGTCTCTTGTCTGATATTAGCATGGCTACATATGCTTCTTTTTGCTTTTCATTAGTATTGACTATCTTTTCCATCTTTTCACTTTTAGTCTGTGTGTATCTTTTTTGGTGAGGTGTGTTTTTTATAGGCAGCAAATAGGTGGTCTTGATTTTAATCCATTCAGCCAGTCTATATCTTTTGTTTGGCTAATTAAGGCCATTTACATTCAATATTACTATTGATAAAAATTTAGTGGCCCTGCGATTTTTCCATATGCATTCCTATCATTTGTTTGCTTTGGATTTCCTGTATACTTTACTAGGAGATTTTCTGCCTTCATATTCTTTCATGATGATGATGGTCTTTCTGTGTTTCTGTGTGTAGCACATCCTTAAGCATCATTTGTAAGGCTGGATAAGTGGTGACGAAGTCTTTGAATTTCTGTTTGTTATGGAAGGTCTTTATTTTACCTTTTTTCATAAATGAGAGCTTTGCAGGGTACAGTATTCTGGATTCATAATGTTTTTCTTTTAAGACTTGGAGTATGTCTCTCCATTTTCTCCTAGCCTGTTGGATTTCTGAGGAGAAATCAGCTTTGAGTCTAATTGGAGATCCTATGAATCTAATCTGGTATTTCTCTTATGTGCATTTTAGAATCTTTCTATATGCTTTAGTGTTGAAAGTTTGACTACAATATTTTGTGCTGAAGATCCTTTTTGGTCATGCCTATTAAGAGTTCTATGTGCTTCCTGTATTGGGATACCCCTGTCTTTCTCCAAAGTAGGGACTTTGATACTATTTCACTGAATAGGCTTTCTAATCCGTTCTCTCTTTCCACAGCTTCAGGTACTGCTAGTACCCATATATTTGGTTATTTGACAGTATCCTATAAATCTCAAATGCAGCTTTTATTATTTTTAATTTCTTCTTCTTCCCCTTCCTCCTCCTCCTCTTCCCCCTCCTCCTCCCCCTTCCCCTCCTCCCCTCCCCTTCCCCTCCCTCTGCCTGTTAGTATAATCACAACCTCACATCCTCTCTTCCAAGGTGATCAATGATTGGGGTTAGTGCTAGTGAGTACAACCCGCATTAGTGCTGGTGCATGAACTGCATAAATGATCTGTGTGATCCTCAGTGTGAGCAAGGAACAGTCTGCAATGAATGACACACCCCAGGCTGTCAGGGAGCTCTGAGCCTCTGCAGCCAAACACAGTGACTGCCCAGAGAACCAGCTACACTCTGCATTCTATAGTGCAGTCACAGGGTTCCCACAGTCACAGCTTGCAAGGCTCCCATAGTCATGGGGATCTGCTCAACCCTGCAAACCTGCCCCATCCACCAAGGGAGCAGAGATGTTCCCAAAGCCAGCTACCTGTGAGTGCTTCACCTTGGCAGTCTGAGACCCTGAATCTGTGGTATGTTGAGAGGATGGGGGCACCTCATAGTCTTACATGGGTGCCCAGCCCCTGTCAACCCTCTCAGCCATTCTCAAATCAGAGGGGAAGGCACATGAGAGCCACCACAGCCTCTATGGTTGTCAAGATGGCGCCTTCTCCCTGCTAGTTTGTGTGCATCATATTGGAGGGATGGAGAGAAAGAAACATACTTTTCTTTGCTGGATTAGGTTGTTATCACATCCCTCCATTAGGGCTCCAAGCTGGTCTCAAAGTCAGCATGGTCTGCAAGGTACACCCTTAGGCAGTATCACCAGTGGCACAGGCTGCCACAAACTCTTCTCACTCAGTCTCAGAGCTGGCATCTCCTCCAGCCCCTAGCTGTGGGAGTCGAGTGCGGTGTCCCTTCTTGCTGCTTCAAGTCCATACCTTCCATGTTCCGCCTCAGCATCTCTTTCTTTCTGTAGAATTTCTACTGCAAACTTCTCTCCTACTCTCCCCTGGGAATGTACTTCCTCCACTTTTCTTCTGCTGTTTTCCCCTGCTTTAAAGGCATCTTGGAATCAATCAGTTCATTCATTTTATTGTGGAATAATAGTCTTCAGTATCAGTAAACCACATTTTGGTTTTCTGTTTACCTGTTAGAAACTGGAGATTCCAGTTTATGACTATCACAAATGAAATCATTGTGAATATGCCTGACCAAGTCTTTGCATGGACATATGCTTTTATTTCTCTGGGTGGGTAGCCAGAAATGGAATAATTAGATCATATGGCAAGTGTATGTTTAACTTAAGAAATTGCAAGACTGTTTTCTAAAGTGCTTGTAGTCATTTTATGTTCAACTTAGCATTGCATGAGACTTCTACTCGCCAACACATGATATAATTTTCTTTGTACTTTTAGCCATTCTAATATGTAGTGATATTTTGTTGTGGTTTTAATTTTCATTTCCCTAATCAATAATAGTGTTGAGTACCATATCATATGTTATTTTCCATCACTGTATCTTCTTTGGAGTACTGTATGTAAAATATTTTGCCTATTAAATAAAATTTGGTTGTTTGCTTATTAATTGAATTTGAAAGTTCTTCATATATTCTGTATTCAACTCTTTATCAGATAGGTGCTCTGCAAGTATTTTCTCCTGGCTTTGCTTGCCTTTTCATTTTGTGAACAGTGTCTTTGAAAGAGCAGACAGTCTCAATTTTGATTAAGTCCAATTATGTTTTTTTTCTTTTATTGGTCATCATGCTTTTGGTGATGTTAACATTTTAAATTCACAGAAAAGCTTAAAGATAATTTTTATACATCTGTTTCTAAATTGATATGGAGAACAGTATTGAAAAACTTTGCTCTATACTTTCATGAAGTCTTGTCTAAGTATACTCCTTAGTTAATTTGCATCTACTTCACTTTTCTTCCCTTTATTATGGTCAAAAATACCCCAATCTTATTTGTCTAAGTAAACATAGCTTCTTTTTAGGCTATCAAATTAGAAGCTGCTACTCTTATAGTAGTTAGTATATCTATATAATCTTTACATGAGAACATTCTGAGCATTAAATAAGATAATGCATAAAAACAATGAATACTAAGGAATTGTTAGACATGGCTGTCATTATTATTGCTATTTTGTGCTGATTCAGCTAAAATCTTTTTCAGTGTCACTCATAATTGTGAAGAAAATTGGGTATTTTTATTTTATACATATATCTGTAATAGCATATAATAGATGTAACAATAAAAGAGAGAGAGAAGGAAGAAAAAGTCTTTTTTTTTTAATATAGTCTTAAAATTTTTTAACCTGGAAAATCACTTTTTTCTATAGATGTAGTGACCTTATATATAAGGTATCACTTAAGGACATCAACACTCTATAAACTGACTAGAGAACTGAGAGCTCTAGCTCTAATGAGCTCTAGCTCTAATGACCTGATCCTATTTATTGTCCTGCAAACCAAAAATTTCCTTTTTTAGCTTACAGCCTTTTAAGGTAGCTATTCACAGTTTCCCCATGAGATTGCCTTAAATATTTATAGGACTTCTGAAATCCAAGTTGATTCTGGAACTCTTGACATGTATTTGGACTTTTCCATGTTGGCCTGCAGAATCCACCTGGAACCCAGAAGTATCAGAACTGAGTTCTGTGGTCCCAGGTTTTGTTCAGCCCAAGTTTATAGAGTATGCTCAGGGAAATACTGCCCTCCTAGAATGAGTTGGCAAGTGTTTCTTCCTTCACCATTTGCCAGAAGAGTTTATGAAGGATTGGCATTATTCCCTGCTAAATGTTTAACAGAATTCCCTAGTAAAGCCAGATGGATCTGGGCTTTTCTTTATAAATGATTTTTTTTTTTTGACAGGCAGAGTGGACAGTGAGAAAGAGAGAGACAGAGAGAAAGGTCTTCCTTTTCCATTGGTTCACCCCCCAATGGCCGCTTCGGCCGGCGTGCTGCGCTGATCTGAAGCCAGGAGCCAGGTGCTTCTCCTGGTCTCCCATGCAGGTGCAGGGCCCAAGGACCTGGGCCATCCTCCACTGCACTCCTGGGCCACAACAGAAAGCTGGACTGGAAGAGGAACAAGTGGGACAGAATCCGGCACCCCGACTGGGACTAGAACCTGAGGTGCCGGCGCTGCATTTTTTTAAAGATTTATTTATCTATTTATTTGAGAGGCATAGTTACAGAGAGGAGAGATGAGAGAAAGGTCTTCTATCTGCTGGTTCACTCCCTAAATGGCTATGATTGCCAGAGCTGGGCTGATGTGAAGCCAGGAGCTGGGAGCTTGCTTCTGGGTCTCTCATGTGGGTGCATCTTCTACTGCTTTCTGAAGCCATCAGCAGGGACCTGGATCGGAAATGGAGTAGCTGGGACTCATATGGGATGCTGACACTGCAATCAGAGGCTTAGCCTAGTATGCTATAGTGCCGGCCCCAGCAAATGATTTTTAAGCAATTGATTTATTTGAAAGGTAGAGTGGGCCTTTTTAGAAGTTTGACTTTTTTTTTTTTTTTTTTTTTTGGTAACCATTTCAGAGAAGTGGTTTTTTAAGTTTCATTTGTTTTTTTCTATTACGGTCTTATTTTCATTTAAGTGATTGCCACGCTAATGTTTTCTTTCTTCTTTTTCCTTTGGATTGAATTTGCTTTTCTTTTTTCTAGATTCTTAGGGTGGAAACTTAAGTTAGTGATTTGAGATCATTTTCCTTTTCTGATACAGGCCTTTAAAGCTATAAATTCCTCTCTAAGTATTGCTTAGCTGAAAATGGATAAATTTATTGCTGATTATTTTTACTTCAGAAGATATAGTAGCAGTTTGTAATCTTGGTTTGGCAGAGACTATCCAGATATTTGTTCTGTTTGGACATTGGGGTTGAATATTTACTACCCTGCCAAAATTGCAATCTTTAGGGGCATATACACTGTTGCTGGGAATCTGTTTTGTCCCAAACATTTGTCCCCTAGAGAAAATTTTACAAAACCATTTACCCAGCTGTCTGCCTATACTTATTCACTTTCTGCCTTGCATTTGTGGTTTTCTGTGAGTTCTTATTTTACTACTTCAGTTGTTTTCTATGATCATTGAATGCTGAAGAGAGGTGAGGAAGTGAGGGAAATAGTATTCCAAATGATGAAAGGAGCTGGGAGTTGGGAGGCTTGGATTTTGTTTCCAACTTCACTACTTATTAGGGTCAGACATATATTTGGGATTGAGACAGTGATGTCATCTTAGAGGTTCCAAGAAGTCATTCTTCTTAGTTCCTTCCATTCACCTTTTTATAGTTAATGCTCTGTTGCTTGGCTTGGATAATTCTTTTTCTAGAATTTTCTGAGCTTTTGCACTTAGGCTTCTTTTTGCATAACACTCTGTCTTAACCCTATTATAGTAATCACCAGACTTTAATGTACTGCTTCCTTATTTATCTGTTTTCCATGTTCTCTGAGGACAGGTTCATCAGTTGGTTCATATTGTACACAGTATTTGATATTGTTGAGAATTCATGTGAAATAAAAACAATAAATAAAATTTAGCGGTTGTAGATTTATTTCTTTGCATGTTTTTTATTCATCAGTGTAAATTTATTTTTTACATCCTTTCTTGAAGGCAGGCTTTGTTGTATGAGAATTAGGAGTATCTGGAGATGCAACCTGAAAGGCAGATTGGCATAGGAAATAGAAATGGGCAGACTGAAGGCAAAAGGAACTGATTTAATAGTTTCAGCCAGTGTTGCTGCATTTGGCTGTGCTCTTAACTTGACCTTGCATAATTCTTTTGTTGTGTGTGCTAAAACTGTCACATTTTTCTATTGTCTTTAGTGATTAAATAGAAACAGTGAATGCTTAATTTTCTGATCTTTCAAAATTGAGCTGGTGATGTTGTACCTGAGAGAAATGTGTTCAAAATTAAAATGATGTCAGGGATGGCTGACTTACTGTTCTAGGAATAATATTAATGTCTGTAATATATTGTAAGCATGAGAATAATATTAGAAAGGGGAAGTCTGTAAGAAAAGAATTTTCTGTATTTTTTTTCTGACGGGAGCTACATTTCTGTATTTTAAACCTCTAATTAATTACCCTACTATCATGGTAAGGCAGGCTTAACACATTTTTCTTTAGTTTTTTTTTTTTTTTACTTTAAAATAATTTTAAATAAGAAGCTCTGTGAGAAATAATTATACCTCATGCTTCTGTGTCACTTTAAATTGCTTTTGGTTAATAAGGTATAACTTTTGATTCATAATATTTTTCTTTGAATTACAGTATGCAAACATTTCTCTTTAAAAATTATAAAAGATGTTCATGTTGGATGGAAAAAATTATAGGATATACATGTAAAACATACATGTAATGTATGATTCCACCCACCCATGTCCAATTCTACTTCCCTGGAATAGATACCATTGAAAGTTGTGTAAACTTTCAGAAATTTTTCTGTTTACATTTAAGCATATTTATGTATGCATATATAACATATGTAGCAAATATATAAAGAGAAAATAATTGAATATATGTACATATTTGTAAATAACTTATTTTAATCTACATCGTTGTCCATGTATTTTTATGAATTTTTGACTAGTATTTTTCATTGATAATTTTCCTAGAAGTAGAATTGATGATAGCAGAGTACTCACTTCAACTGTGAATGTGAGTATTCTTTTCCCTCTCACCTTTGCTAACATAGGTGTTATTACTCTTTTTAATTCAGTACTAACCCTGTTTCTTTGACTGCTTCTCAGACCTCAGCCATTGGTTAACAGGTTTTTTTTTTTTTTTTAGAGATTTATTTATTTATTTGAAAGTCAGAGTTGTACAGAAAGAGAAGGAGAGGTAGAGGCAGAGAGAGAAGTCTTGCATCCACTGCTTCACTCCCCAATGGCCTGCAATGGCCAGAGCTGCACCAATCCGAAGCCAGGAGCCAGGAGCCAGGAGTCAGGAGCCAGGAGCCAGGAGCCAGGAACTTCTTCTCGGTCTCCTATGTGAGTGCAGGGCCCCAAAGAGTTGGGCCGTCTTCTGCTGCTTTCCCAGGCCGTAGCAGAGAGCTGAATAGGAAGTGGAGCAGCCAAGTCTTGAACCGGCACCCATACTGGGTGCAGGCACTGCACGCGGTGGCTTAACCTACTATGCCACAGCGCCAACCCTGGTCAGCAGTTTTTAAGGACAGTATACCTAAAGCAGCGGTAATAGTTTTGCAATGGACTTAGGTGGTTCTGGGGAAATTAGGTGTTTATAACTCTTTTTGGATTGGATTTGACACCCATTTCCCTTCCTTGCTTCTCCTTGCCAACTTTATGTTATGACTCTTGGCCCAGATCTTGGATTTTAAGTTTGCTTACTTCATGACTTCTGGCTCTGACCATTGGCTGTGGTGATGGACATTTACTAGCTAAAAACTAGTGGATCCCTTGTTTGCAGACCCAAGTTTTGGTTCCACTGAAGGTCATGGTACTGAAACTAATATCTTGATCCTCTGAATCAGTGGGTAACAGAGCAATGGAGAGTTGGGTAAAATGCAGCGGGGAAATATTTTTAAATGCCTTCAGAATATTTAATGAGAGTATTTATCTATTGGGTACCAAATATCTGTGAGCAAGTAGGGGAAATTTGGAAGAGTGGTGCATTTCATTCTTCTTTCTGGCTGGAAAGAGCTAGTTATGGGCAGTTTCTCAGCATGAATTATAGTCATATAAATTCCCTGTAATCATTCTATCACCTAGGGTTGGGGAGAAGCAGGGAAGACATTGATGTGCGCTTCCTGTCCAATCTGAAATCTAGAAAATAAAGTAAGACCTGTGTGAGGAAGTTATCATCAAATTTAAGAAAAGGAAGGTACAGTGTGGGGAGCAACTCGGACTAGACTAAGTTACTGGAATTAAGACTTATTTTATGCATCTGCTCTCCCACAATATGGCGCTGGGAGAGAAGGAAACAGCTTCTATACAGCTGCCTCCAGTTCAACCAATAAACAGCAGGACCTGCTCCTGATTGGAGGAGAGCAGCGTACTCGGCGTGTGGGTAGCAGAGTTGGGATTGGTGGAAGAGGACTATAAAGGAGGAGAGAGACAACATGCACCAGGAACATCTAAGGGGAACATCTGAAGGAACACCTGTGCAGCCCCTGAGAGAGCTGGCCGGTGGTGTGCCGCTCCCCTGCGGAAGTGGGGAAAGTGGCTAGGGGGAACCGCCCTTCCACGGAGGTGGAAGGGATGGTAGCCAACCCGGGAAGAACCAGCAGCAAACCCGGGGAGGGCCGAGCAAACAAAAGAACAGCGCAGGGTTCAGTGTCGCTCCTCCACGAAGACGGGGAGCGACAGTACAGCACATTGTGCATACTATAATACTGTTGTTATAAAATGCTACCTTAGAATGTTACACTGGTTAGAATTTTAAGTCATAAGCCATAAAATACCAACCACTTGACAGTGATTTTTGAGGCAATTTGATGGAAATCTCAGAGTAGTTTCTTTCCTTGTCCATTTTCCTTCTATTGTATCCTTCCCACTCTCCCCGCCAACACCATGAGGTTATTAAAGGAATACATGAATGATAGCTGGTTAGCTCAGTTGGTTAGAGTGTGGTGCTAATAAAGCATATTTAATTACTGTCTCATTTACAACCTTGTAGAAAAGCCAACTTTTGCTCCCCAGTATATTTCAGGAGATAGAAATTCCTGTTTCACAAGTTTATTTTCAGTAGCAAATATTCTGTTTTAAAGCACTCCATGTGAAATATCTCATTTATTACTCACAAGAATCCTATTTGCCTATAGGGAACGTGAGACATGGAGAGTGGAAGTAATTTGCCCAAACTCACATAGCTGGTAAATAGTGAAGCACGGGACTTCAGAATCTGTGCTCTTGGCTATTTTAACCACTATGCTGTACTACTACCCTTCTTAGGTAAAATAGGAGAGAAGGTGAATGTTTCTGTTAACTTTGGCTTACAGTTATTACAGCCATTATTTGTTGTTTATTATATTCAGAACACATATTACATAATTTACATGGGAAAGGTTCCTAATTGAGGTTCATAGAGCTTCTTGCCACCAGCTTATCATGTGACTTTGACTAAGTAAGTTTACCTCTCTGAATCAAAGATTTCTTTCTTTTCTTTTTTTTTTTTAAGATTTATTTTATTTATTTGAATGACAAAGTTAGAGAGAGAAGTAGAGATAGAGAGAAAGAGGTCTTCCATATGCTGGTTTACTCCCCAGATGGCTGCAATCTGCAGATCTGTGCTGATCTGAAGCCAGGAGTGAGGAGCTTCTTCCAGGTCTCCCACATGGGTGCAGGATCCCAGGCACTTGGGCCATCTTCCACTGCTTTCCTAGGCCATAGCAGAGAGCTGGATCGGAAGAGGAGCAGCCAGGACTCAAACTGGCACTCTTATGGGATGCTGGCACTGCAATCCGCTGTGCCATAGCACTGGCTTCCAAAGATTTATTTCTAAAATTAAAACATAAGATAATGTCCTCTCAAACTAATTTTGTGGTCCTGAGATTTCGTTATTGCCTTAGATAGATTACAGAAAGGAGATGCCATATTCTCTTGTAGTTTGCTGCTACCTGGCTGTCCAGGCTGACATTGTGTTGGATCGATATTTTTGGGTTCTTTTCCAGTTTCATGGATTCTCTCTTCATGGCAAGCAGGTTTCCTTCCTGTTCACATTTCCTTCTTCCATCAGTATTGTGTCTCTTGAATGCTACTACCCATTCCTTCCAAAAACTGTATTTTTTCTCTGCAGGATTCCTTGTTTAGGAATAAACTCTTTGATAAACCATTGCCAACATCCACAGCCTTTTCTGAGTTCCTTGATTAATTTTCATTTTTACCTATATGCAGATTCTTAGTTGAATTCTTCATTATTGCTTGTTATTGCCCATTTAAAAATTTTCTATAGACTTTTTAAACATCTAAATTTTAACACACAGTTGATTTTAAACATAGAAGTATGTCCCTCAGTATATGTCTCATGGACATTCATTTGCGCCCATATTATCCTTTTATGATTTTTTGTGATGTATTTCCCATATTTTACTATCTTTGCATTAGTTGTCCTGTATTTCTCTTGCTATAATTCTTTTTTATCCCTAGGTTTTTGGAGAGTAGGGTAGGGAGTGGCCACATTCTATTGGATATTTTGTGGCATTTTTCTAATTTTTTGTGAGGCAGGAACTATTTTTCAATATATTTTTGAGATCTGGGATTTTTCTAATACAGTTTCTGTAGACTTTCTTTTATATCATTTATATCAATATGGGATTCTATCTTTATTGCCACAAATTTCATATATGTTGAATTATGTGATGTGTTTGTGGTTATTTTAGTACTCTCTTACATGTGTCTTATGCTTCCACAAGCAGACTGAGTATTTTGAGGGCAGAGTCCTATAGGTAGAATAGCTACTGGCCTAGATTTTTAGCTAGGTATAGTTCATTCCATGAAAATGCTGTGAGAAGTGCTTGCTAAAATTTATACATTTTAAACTTCCCTTGCTCTTTTCTCTTTCATTTTTCAAAATGAGGTATAAATTTGTTGTTCCCAGCAAATAAGCTTATTAAGATAAAGATGCTAATTTGTTGAGTAGACATGGAAATTTTAATTTCATTTGAAAAAGAAGAGGAAAAGTATTGGTATCTATCATAATCTTTATTATCACCAAAGTAAAGCACTAGTAAATAATTCAAAATGTTTTTTGATCACCAAGAGACTACCATTTCTTCATGCCAATGAGGATTAAGATTCATAAAAAGAATAAGGCAAGTTGAAAATTCTTTAAAGTTAATTATGGAGAATTCACTTCATGTATGTATTTATTTAGATCTTTAGGTTTCTGCTCGTCTTGAGAATGAGAAGTTTATCATGATTGCTGATAGTAAAATGGAACACTTCTATTTTGAAAAAATAATATGCTGAGTAAGGTGCTTTGTGATACTCCTATTGCAACCATCCTGCGGGTCTGGAAATGCAAGTTGGATAATCTTTATTGGTGTAAAACTATGGTCCACCCTACTACCTATTTCTGTATAGTCTGTAAGCTAAAAATGGTTTTAACATTTTTAAATGGTTGAAAAAATAAAAAAGAAGGATAATATTTTGTAAAGTGAAAATATGTGAAATCTAAATTTTAGTATCCATAAATTGGAATTCAGCCACACTCATTCATTTATGTACTGTCCATAGTTGCTTTTATGATACAATGGCAGTGTTGAGAAGTTGTAACATAGCCTGTAGGATCTACAAAGCTCGAGGTAATTACTGTCTAGCCTTTTAAGAAAAGGAAAAAAGATTAAGGGTAGAGTCAGAATTCCTTTTCTTGCTACCTTTTGTTTCTTCCCTTGCTCTCCTATTCCTTAGTTACGTCTAACCCTCTTTCTCTTTCACACATTGCCACCCAGCTCTACCTCTGAATCCCCCCTGCCCAAAACACACGTGTGTGTGTGTGTGTGTGTGTCTATGTCTGCCTATGCACACTTCATATATATATTAAAGAAGGAAGACCAAAGTGTTTCATTATTATGAGGTTTTGTGGTTGCTCATAATTTTTTAAATTATAATTTACTCTGTTGCTTTAAATCTGGAGTTTGAACCATCTAGGAAAGAACACTGAGGATCTCAGTATGTAGGCTCTTCTTTGACAACAGCTAAAAGTTAGTGCTAAGACTAATCAAGAGAAGTGAGACTGAAAATGAAGCTTTGTGGGCCTGTACTGGGAAATTTGAACCTAGTCTGATAGTTTGAGTGCCATTTTTGACCACTGTACTGGGAATCATGTTTTGTTCCACTATACAGAAGTCTTTAAGGGTTAAACTCCAAACATGCAGTTCTTTGTGAGGAAATAACACTAAACTAGAGGCTCAGATTGGAGGAGAAGCTGAAACTGATTCAAATAAGATATCATTAACTAATTTGGGGAGCATTTGAAGTTGTTCTGAGCCATAAAATTCTCCCCTTTTCTCATCTCCACTGGCACTCTGAAAGATCACCTGGGGAAAGCAGACTTAAAAAATTCCAGATGGTGTGTGTGATGCTACAGCTGTGGAGAATCTCTCCCAGTCAGGCCATCTGCCTTCTGCCGGAACCCTCTAAAACTGTGCTGCCCATTTGTCATGCTTCTCCAGTTGCAGCCTTCTGGATGGCGTCTTTTTGCCTTGTCTGAGTCTTCGTTTCCAGTTTTTATCATTCCCCTCTATGAGCTAATGTAGTAACTTCTCTTCATTGGCTATAAATCCCTGGAAGAACCCAATATAAAATACAGTTTTGTAAAGGAAAATTGGAAAACATCTTTTTTTTTTTTTACCTGTAAGACTCAGTGTTCACTTATCTCATATGGCGACATGACTGTGCATGTGTGAAAAACATAAGAAACAGGATGACGGGTGGGAAAAGCAAGCATGAGGGTGAGCGAGAAAGAATTCATGCACGTGTTTTTGCAACCAGATGGACAAAATAAGTTCATTTCTATGTCAATTTGATTAGATTCCTGGGTTAATGTTGGGAAAGGTCAGTCTTACTGGCTTGAATGACCTTGATGGGGCTACTGAGGAAGTATTTACTTCTGGGTTGGCACTGGCTGTTGTCTTGATGACGAGTTTTATCTGGGATTATTCTCAGGTTATAGTGGCAAGTCCTGAAAGCTTATTAGCATTTTTTGCTCTCCAGAGGAGTCAGGTGGGTTTTCCTTGAGAGTGAGCAATGCTAAGGGTTAAGGGGAGAAGCAGATGGCAGATGAAACCTCATAACATTTCTTTCCCTCATAGAGTCTTTGTATTATGGTACTTATCTTAATCTTCAGAATATAAATGGGTAAATTTTGAAACACATATATTTCATATTTAATTTTTCTTTGTATTTTTATGTTTTTCAAATTAAAAGTAGAACAAATTTCATGTATTTCAAAGATACAATTCTAAGAACATAATACTTCCCTATTTTTTTTTCCTATGTCAGTCTATAATGTGGTTCAAGTAAGGTGCATGTGTCACTTGGGTTTTATTTTACTTGATACCTTTTGATATCTGGATGGAAAACTATATATTTTGGTAGCAGCTGAAATTTTTTTCTCATATTGCTACTTAAAGTTGAAATACAATTTGTATACTGGAAAATACTAACATATTAAGTGTACACACAAAAAGTCCTCTGTTATCCTTTTCTGGGCAATCCTAACCTCCCAACAGCAAAGCCTGTTCTGATTTGTATCATCATAAATTTTTTTGCTTCATCTTGAACTTCATATGAACTCTTTTTTGGTATGGCTTTTTAAGCTTACTATGTATCCATTACTTATTTTATCATGTGTATCAGTAGTTCATTTAAATTTTTTCCTGAGTTTTTCATATTATGAATATCCACAGTTTGTATATGCTTTCTAACATTAACATCTCTTTTCAGTTTCAAATAATTTGAAATTTTATTAACATAAAGAGAGGGGCAGGCTTAATATAAAGAGAGGGGCCAGCATTGTGGTGTAGCAGGTTAAGCCACTGCTTGCAATGCCAGAATCCCATATAGACACTGGTTCAAGTAACAGTTGCTCCACTTTTAATTCAGCTCCCTGCTAGTGTGCCTGGGAAAGCAGTGGAGGATGGCCCAAGTGCTTGGGCCCTTGCTCCCACATGGGGGACCTGGAAGAAACTTCTGGCTTCTGGCCTCCACCTGGCCCAGTGCTGGCTATTGCAGACATTTGAGGGGAGTGAACCAGTGTCTCTGTCTCTCCCTCTCTCTCTCTGTAACTCTTCCTTTCAAATAAATAAAATAAATCATTAAAAAGCCTAAAGAGAACAGGTTTCTTAGATACAGTTCTAGGAAGATAACCATACTTTCCTCCTTCCCCCTCTCCTTGTCTTATTCTGGATCTTAGTCGAAAGGCTTCCAACTTGTCCCCATTCAATTTGATGCTTGCTGTGGCTTTATCATATATGTGCCTTAATTATGTTGAGGAATGTTCCTCCTATACCCAATTTGGTTAAGGTTTCTTATTAATCATGAGAGGATGCTGTATTTTAAGTTTTTTGTATCTATTGAGATAATCATATGGTTTTTATTCTTCAATCTGTTTATGTGATATATCACATTTATTGACTTGTGTATGTTGAACTCCTGTCTTCCTTTACATCTGTTAGCATTTGTTTTAAAGAGCCAGGTGCCCTGGCATTTACAATCTACATTTACTATAGTCATATCTTCTTGATGAATTGATTTCTTAATCATTGCATAATGCCCTTCTTTGTCTCTTTTAACAGTTTTTATGTTAAAGTTTATTTTGTTTGATATTTGGATGGCTATACCTGCTCGATTTTGCTTTCCATTTGCATGGAATATCTTTTTCCACCCTTTCTCTTTCAGTCTGCATGTATCTTTGTTTGTGAGGTGTGTTTCTTGTAGGCTGCAAGTAGATGGGTCTTGTTTTTCATTCTATTCAGTCAATCTGCATATTTTAATTGGAGAATTTAGACTATTTATATTCAAGATTATTATTGATATAACTGTGGGGAGCAACCCGGATTAGACTAAGTTACTGGAATTAAGACTTATTCTATGCATCTGCTCTCCCACAATATGGCGCTGAGAAGGGAGAAACAACTTCTACGCAGCTGCCTCTCGCCAATTTGATTGACTGAGCTGCAGGAGCTGATCTTGCTCCTGATTGGAGGAGAGCAGCGTACTCGGCATGTGGGTAGCAGAGTTGGGATTGGTGGAAGAGGACTATAAAGGAGGAGAGAGACAACATGCACCGGGGAACATCTATCTGAAGGAACACTTGTGCAGCCCCCGAGAGAGCCGGCCGGCGGTGTGCCGCTCCCCCGCGGAAGTGGGGAATGTGGCAGGGGGAACCGCCCTTCCACAGAGGTGGAAGGGTCAGTAGCCAACCCGGGAAGAACCAGCAGCAAACCCGGGGAGGGCCGAGCAGACAAAAGAACAGTGCAGGGTCCTGTGTCGTTCCTCCACGAAGACGGGGAGCGACAATAACTACTTTGTTGTGCCATTTTCCCATAAATATTCCTATTTTTCCTTTGGTTTTCCTTTGAAATTTTACTATTGTATTTTCTGCCTCCACATTCGTTCATAATGATGACTATCATTCTCTGTTTTTGTGTAGCACATCTTTCAATATCATTTGTAAGGCTAGATATATGGTAGCAAACTCTTTCCATTTCTTTTTGTTATGGAAATGCTCTTATTTCATCTTCATTTATAAATGAGAGTTTTGCTAGGTACAGTATTCTGGGTTGACAGCATTTTCCTTTTGAATTTGAACTGTGTTTCTCCATTCTGTCCTTTTGTGTAGCATTTTTTTTTTCATTTTGAAGTCTGTTTAATTTCTAAGATTAATAAAAGAATGCATTATCTAGCACAATTCCTGAGCAGATTATATTTCTGTAGTATATTACAATACATAAATAACTTTTATGTATCTTGTTTTATGTAATTCACATGTCAATCTTGCTATGTATGTATAGTTAGTCATAGTTTATAGAAAAAGTAATGTAATCTCAGAAATTAAGTCTTTTATTTAATGTAGCACTGTTTACAAATGATATTCAGGATTTTTAATACCTGATTTTTGAGTCCAAATCCCATGCTCTGTCACACCTGTGGATTCTAATCCCAGGCTGGATCCCAGAAATCTGTACCTCTGAAAGGATTCCCCATATGAGGAATTGTGAGTTATGTTCCTTCTATACCTAATTTGGTCAGAGATATTATTTAATCACAAAGGGAATGCTGAACTTTATCAGATGTCTTTTCTGCATCTATGGAGATGAACAAATTTTTATCCTTCATTCTGTTGATGTGGTGTATTACATTTAATAATTTGTGTGTGTTGTACTTGTATCCCTGGATGAATTCCACTTGTTCTTGATGTTTTTAATATTTTATATTTGATTTGCTAGTGTTTTGTTGAAGATTTATATATGTGTGTGCGTGTATATATATATATATATATATATGTTCATCAAGGATATTATCCTGTAGTTTTGTTGTTATTGTGCTCTTGTCTGATTTGTTTTTAAGGTAATGTTGGCCCCATGGAATAGGCTTGGAAGAAATCTGTCTACTTCCATCTTTTGAAATAATTTAAGAAGGATAGGTATTAATTCTTTAAAAGTTTTAACATAATTATACAGTGAACCTATCTGGTCCTGTGATGAGATTTTTTTTAAATTATTGACTGAATCTCAGTACTCATCTTTCATGTATTTCCTCATGAATCAATCCTGGCAGGGTATGTATTTTTAAGAATTTGTCTATTTCTTCCAAATTCTTAAATTTGCTGTTATATACTTTTTCATAATAATCTGTCAGTCCTTTGTATTTCTGTGGCATCAGTCATAATGTCTCCATTTTCATCTCTGATTCTATTTAGTTGAATTTCTTTCAGTTGTTATGGCTAAGGATTTATCAATTTTTTTATCTTTTCAAAGAACTAGCTCATTTAATTTCATTAATTTTTTAATGTTTTCTTAGTTTCAATGTCATTTATTTGTGCTCTGAGTTTTATTATTTCTTTTTATCAGCTTTGGATTTTGGGTTTGTTCATGTTTTTCTCATTCCTTGGGATGCAGTGACAAGTTGTTTATTTGAGATCTTCTTCTTTTTTTTAGAAAAATATGGGCATTGATTGCTTTAAACTTCCCTGTAATACTGCTTTTGTTGTATCCCATAGATTTTGGTCCATTATGTTTCTATTTTCATGCATTTCAAGAAATTTCAAAATTTCCTCCTTGATTTCTACCTTTTTCATTGGTTGTTTATGAGTAAGTTGTTTAATTTCCACAAATTTGTAGTTTCCAAAGTTTTCTGATTTTATTGCATTGAGGCCATAAAGCGTATTAAATATGATTTCTGTTCTTTTGAATTTGTTGAGACCTGTTTTGTGACTTACTGTATGATCATTTCTGGAAAATGTTCTATGTGTTGGTGAGAATAATGTATATTCTGAAGGTGTTGAGTGGAAGGTTCTCATAGATGTCAGGTTCAGTTTATCTAGGTACAATTTTACTGTTAATTCTTTATGGTTTTCTGTCTAGATGATCTGTTCCTTTCTGAAAGTGAGATGGTACAGTCCCCTGTTTCATTGTATGGGGTCTTTATCTACTTTTATGTCTGTTAATATTTGCCTTATGTTTTTGAGTACTCCCATATTCAGTGTTTATAATATTCATAAATATTATTTCCACTTACTATGTTGATTCCTTTGTCATTATCTAATGATCTTTACTTATTTGATAAAATGTATTTTACCTGATAGAATTATTGCCACTTTCGCTTTCCTTTGGGTTCCATTTATATGGAATATCTTGATTCATTTTTTCACTTTGAAAAAGCATGTTTTCTCAGAAATGAAGTGAGTTTCTTGTAAGCAGCATACGGTTTGGTCCTGTTTTTTAATCCATTCCATCTCTCCATGTCTTTTATTGGAGAATTTAGTGCATTGACATTTAAGGTAATTAATGAAAGTTAAGCTTACTACTGCCATTTTGATTCTTGTTTTATATTTTTATTGTTGTTCATTTCTTTCTTTCTCCCTCTCATAATATTCACTTGTGGTGCACTTTGATTCCTTGCTTATTATTTTTGTTTAATCTGTTATATGTTATTGTTTTGTGGTTACTATTAGGCTTACAAAAAAAACCCCTTTGTTTTGGCTGTAACAAGCTATTTTGAATTGTTCACAACTTATCCACTTTGATTATAAAGATAAAGAAAGAGAAAAACAAAACAAAACAAAACAGATAAAAGATCCTACTAGGAATTCTGCATTTGCTCCATTGCTCTCCACATTTCATATTTTTGATATTACATTTGACTCTTTCCATATTGCCTGCATCTTAACATTCTAGTGTTGTGAATGTAATATTTTTAGTCTTCATAGTAAATATATAAATGGTTTACACACCATCTTTGCAATTCAGAGAATTCTGAATTTGTGTAGCTACTCTTACCAGTAAGTTTCATTCTTTCTGTTTTATTTTATATGTTAATGTCTATTTAATTTAGTTTAAATAACTCCCTTTTGCATTTCTTGTAACATAAGCCTGGTGGTGATAAATTCTCTTAGCTTTTGTTTGTATAGAAATGTCTATCTCTCCTTCATATATGAAGGATAGCTTATCTGGATATAGTATTCTTGGCTGGCAGTTTTTTCCTTCAGTTCTATGAAAGTCTCATTCCACTCCCTCCTGCTTCTTTTATCTTGCAGCTTTGAGGATCTTCTCTTTATCTTTAATCTTTGGGAGCTTAATATGTTTTGGGATAGACTTGGTTAAGTTAAATCTGACTGGTAACCTCCGACTTCTGAACATGAATAGATTTTTTTTTTTTTTTTTGAGGGACTTGGTGCAACACTTTATTGGGAAAGGTTTCCATGTTCCGGACAGCGCATCGGGGGCCCTCACAGTGGCTCGCTCGAGGGCGCAGTGCCCGGCCGCCCGTCCCCGCAGTGACTGGGGAAGGGGTGGTGTTCCCTCCACGCATGAACACTGGTTTGATGAGACAAAGTAGAGCAAAAGACACCAGAGGGCTTCCCACTCCCCACCCCACGCCGCGCATCCCGGGGGAGGGGTCAGCCCAGGGGAAGTGCGGCTCTGAACACCCGCGGGCTGGGGCAGCCACGAGGTTGGACCCCAGGGGGAGAGGGGCCAGGGGGCAGGACGGCCTCACGGCGGCGGCACCCCAGCTTTGTGAGCTCAGAGGCAGGGCAGCAGGCTGGGACTGGGAATCTTCTCCAGACTCTGCGGGCCAGCGAGGGCCTCTCCCGGGCGGCAAGACGGGAGCCTGTCTTAGGGAATTCCCGGATTCCCCCGCGCCGACCTAGCCAGCAGCTCCCTCCTCGTGGAACTTCTCCGGAGTGGGGTCGGTGGCCTGCGGAGACGCTGCTTTCCGCTGGCCCGGGCTGCCCCCGCCCAGCGCCAGCGCCAGCGCCAGCGCCAGGCAGACCAGGGCCAGGACGTGGATGCAGTAGTAGACGGAGCCCCAGTAGCGGAGGGTGTCGCCCATAGACAGCAGCACGAAGCCCACGCACATGTAGTTGTAGGCGCGCATCTTCAGGAACCAGTGCACTCAGTCCCAGGCCTGCTGGCCCCCGGGGCCCAGCCGCCCCTGCAGCGCTACTCCAGCTGGCTCTCGGCGGCCAGGCACAGCGGCAGGGTCAGGGAGCTCAGGTAGTAGCCAGGGTGGAGGCCTCGCCAGTAGGCGCTGAGCAGCATGGTCCAGGCGCTCGGCAGGACATAGGAGCTTAGGTTTGGGAAGTTTTCTGTCATTATCTCTTTGTGTTTTCTACTTCTGACATTCTCAAGACATTCTCAAGGCCCTCTTGAATTACAATAATTTGAATATTTGGTCTTTTCGTGCTGTTCCATATTTCCCATAACCTTTCTTTTGATTCTTTTTCTTTTTTCTCCCCCAGCTGTGTGCTTTCAGATAGTTTGAGCTCACTGGTGTTTTCTTCTATTTGATCTATTCTGCTATTGATGCCTTCTATTGTGTTTTTAATTTTACTTAGTGTACTTTTTAGTTGAAGAATTTCTGTTTGATTTTTGTTTGATTACTTCTATATCTATCAAATCTCTGTCAGAATATTGAGTTGTTTCTCTGTGTTCTCTTTACTTTTTATGAGTTTTCTTAAAACAACTATTTTGAAATATTCACATTAGAGCTTATGGGAATTTTAATTCTTAGATGGTTGGTTTCTGGCACCTTTTTTTGCTCAAAGTTCTTGATGCTTGTTGGTGTACAGTGTTTTCACATTGAAGGATTAACTATAGCAATCTGGCTTGCTTTATTGTGGTCCTTCTAGAAATTCTAAGTAATTTGTTTATTTTCTCTGAGCCTATGGATACTTCTGCTATATCAGCCCTAGGTATCACTATAAATCATAGTTCTCCTAAGTCCACTGATTTTAGTGAATCAGTTATATGATATTCCCCAAACTCAAATTGGTCCCAAATCTGCTGTTGATGTGTTGTTTAGTATGAATTGCAGAAGTGCCTGGAAAGGTATAGTCCATTCTGACAAGCTGCTTCCTGGGCCTGTGCTAGGCTCAGACTCCTTGTTCTGTGCCCAAGACTACCTCAATATCAGGTCATAGCTGGAGCCCTCAGTGTACTAATACCCATCCAAGCTGAGGGTAGACTAAAGCTTACCTGTGCTGTAGTTTGTCTGCTGTTGAGATGGGCATACTGCTTGATGCTACATCTATCAGCCATGGGTGATGTTGACTGGGTGTAAGACTTCTCAGCTGGGTCCACAGTACTCTACTGGGCACTGAAGTATGTTCAGAGGCTGTGTCTGGAGGCCTTGGCCTGGGAATAGGGACTAAGGACCTGCCTACTTTGGGTTTTATCAGCCTGACACCAAGTCCCTGAACAGTCCTGATTCCTTGCTGTCTGCCCAAGTTGTAGGAGAGGTGATAGAGGCAGCCCCTCAGCTACTCAGACAGGCTAAGGGTGGGTCACTCCTGGATCTCACAAACATCAGGCCCTGGGCAATCTTGGGGGTACACACTAGGCCTGCAAGAGGCTGGTGGTGATACATGGTGAAACTAGTCTGTCTCACTAGGATGCAGGTCACTGTCCAATACTGGTGCAAGTCCAAAGACTCTGACCACAGGTGCTTGCTTTAGGCAGAAGCCATTAGGAGCTGCCCAGCCTTGGGCTTTACCAACCCAGCTCTGAATCCAAGGACATAGTTCTATGCCCTTTTGATGTCTGCTCAAGGTGGAGGAGAGAGATAAAGGCAGCTCTCTGTCTACTCAGATTGACTCCAGGCTGGTCACACCTAGGTCCTACAGTTGTAGATCCCTGCACAGTCCTGAAGATGTCTGCCAAGCACATGAGAGGCTGGCTGTGACACATACCAAAATGAGTTCAACCCTGGACCCCCAACCCCACCCCTAGTGTAGATCTCTGCCTGATGCAGAATAAGTCTATAGGCTTGGTTTGTGAGTACTGGCCTTGGGCTAAGGGCCTTTGAGATATTCAAGTGTCACATCTTGGCCTGGTAGGCCAACCTCTGAGCTCCAAAGCTCAGTTCTAAGCTCCTCCCCTGGCCTCTCCACATACCTGGAGTTTTGCTCTCAGTATGCTGTTGGGAGAGGGGTGGCAGGCCACTGGCTGTGGAAGCTCCAAACTTTGGGTTCAATTTGAATTTTTTTTGCAGTGGGCCTGGCAGTGGGATTCAGTTCACTCTGGCACTCCCAAGTAGAGCAGGGGGAGTTAATGCAGACAAGTTCTTCATTTCTTGGTTTCTTCAGTGCCAGATTTCTTAGGAGTATCACAAGATGACACACTATGGACTCTCACCTGACTTCTGTAGCTCTTGTGATGGTAACTGAGTGTGTGAATAGCTATTCATATGAATTGGTTTGTCATCAGGGTGGTGGTTATTGGATCTGTTTCCTCATCTACCATCTTGGTTTCCATTGTTAGTGTACTATCTGGGAAAATCTTTATTTCTCTCTTATTCATTTTGTTTTCCCTTCTTTGTTTTGGTATTATTTTTGATTGACACATACATATTTATGGAATACAATATGTTTTGATACATGTATTATATAATAATCTAATTAATCAGCATATACATCATCTCAAACATATATTTGTGATCAGAATATAAAAATCCTCTCTTCTAGCTATTTTGAAATACACAAGTACAGTTCATTATTGTTAACTGTAGTCATACTAATGTGCAAAAGAACACCAGAACTTGTTTCTCATAACTGAACATTGTATCCATTAGCTAATTTTTCATTTTTTCTGCCTCCCTCCCTTCCCTATTCTCTGGGCACCATTATTCTATTCAAAGTTTCTATGAGATCAGTATTTTTAGATCCCATATGTGAGTGAGATCATGTGATATGTCTTTCTGTGCCTTATTATTTAACCCAAAATAACATTCTCTCGGTTCATCTATGTTGCTACAGGTGCCAGGATTTTAGCCTTTTTTTGTCTGAATAGTGTTCTTCTCTGTGTATGTACTATATTTTCTTTATCTGTTCATTTGTTGATGGACACTTAACTTCATTCCATATCTTGGCTATTATGAGTAGTGAGGCAATACATACAAGAGAGTAGATGTCTCTTTCACTTATTGATTTCATTTCCTTTGGATATATACCCTATAGTAGGATTGCTGCATCATAAGGAAGCTCCATTTTTAAAAGAATATTAAATAATTTTCTGCCAAAAATTTTAGCAACTTGTGTGAAATGCACATTTTAAAAAACCACAAATTTAGAAACCTGGCATGGAAGAAAAAAGTATTTGAATAGTTCCACATGTATTTTGGGAATTAAATTAACTTTAAACTTCTCCCCAAGAGGTGGGCCTTGTGGCATAGTGGATTAGTCACCACTTCGGAGGCCCACAAACCATAACGGTGTGCCAGTTTGGGTGCTGGATACTACATGCTTCCAAGCCAACTTCCTGTTAATACTCCTGGGAAGGAAGAGATAATGGCCTAGGTACTTGGGTTCCTGTCCCCCATGTGGGAAACCTCGATGGAGATTCTAGCTCCTGGCTTCAGCCTGGCCTAGCTGCAGCTGTTGTGGGACATTTGGGATGTGAACCAGTATATGGGAAGATCTATCTCCCTCTCACTGTCTCTCAGTCTTTCAAATAAATAAATAATTCTTAAAAAAAATAAAGGTACTCCTATAGGTTACTAAAGACCTAAATAGTTTCACTGGTGAATTAACTAAACTTTTAAAGAAATAATAGCATAATAATACATTTGCAGAATATAGAGAAGACCAAATGCTTTCAAACTATTTTAGGAGACCAACATAACTCTTGATATCAAAACCTAGTGAGTACAAGAAAGAAACATGATAGAACTATAGTGCTAATTAATACTAATTAATACCGGTGAAAAGCCTTAAATAAATATATAGCAAATGAAATCCAGAAAAATATAAAATATGAATCATTAGATTTTTCTTCTTTTCCTTTTATGTATATGCTCTACTATTGAGATTTGTACTTTTGTGTGTTTTCATTATGGTAATTATCACTTCTTTTATAATTTTGGACTTCCTTAATAATTTCTTATAGGGCAATCTGTTGATGAACAAATATTTTAGATTTTTGCTTGTCATACAAGGGAGAATGATAGCTTTGCTAGGTACAGTATTTTTTGCTGGCAGTTTTTTATTCTTTACAAAAAGATTTATTTATTTATCTTGAAAGGCAGAGAAAAACAGACAGACAGACAGAAAGTCAGACATAACGGGGAGACCTTTCATTTCCTAGTACACTTCCCAGCAGTTCGCTATGTCTAGGACTGTCCAGGCTGAAGCCAGGAGCCCAGAACTCCCTCCAGGTCTCCCACATGGATTGTGGGGGCCCAATACTTGGGGTACCTTCTGTTGCATTCTCAGGTACATTAGCAGGGAGCTGGATTGGAAGCAGAGCAACTCAGACTCCAGCTGGTGCTCTGATATGGGCTGCTGGCATTGTAAGCAGTGACTTAACCTGCTGTGCCACTACGCTGGCCCCTGCTGGCAATTTTTTTCTAGAGTTCTTTGAATATTTCGACCGATTCTCTTCTAGCATGTTAAGGTTTCAGTTGAGAAGTCTGTTGTTAATCTAATGATGATTCCCTGTAATTGACTTGTTTTTAGAATTCTTTGTTTTGTTCTTTTGACAGTTTGATTATAATACACCTCTGGGAGGGCTTTTTGAGGGGAGGATAGAATCTCTTAGGTGTCCTTTAATCTTCCTAGACCTGTATGTCCATATTTTACCCAAACTTTGGATAGTTTCCACAGTTGGTGTTAGGTAAGCCACCCCTGTGGGCCCAAGTCAGTGTGGCATAGTGTCCCTGGTAGTGGGGTAGAGTGCCTGTCAGTGTGTGAGGGCTGTGTGGGTAACTCTGTGAACCTTTGGGAGTCAAACTGCCTAGGGAGCTCTGACCAGCTGCTTCTGGTGTTAAGTGTGGGTTTGCTGGATTAGGTATCTATTTCTAGGATGCCTGTTAGTTTCTCCTGGTTTTGTGAAAGCAGGCCAATACTGTGGGTCCAGGTGGTATGTCATAGTATAGCTGGTAGTGGAGTGGAGTGCCTGTCAGACTCTGAGGGCTGAAGAGGTAGCCTTGAGACCTCAAGGATCAAACCTGCCCAGGGAGGTCTGCCTAGCTACCTCTCAGGGCTGAGGGTAGATGAGTAGGCTTTAGATGTCTTTTTATCAGGCCTCAGTAGGCCAAGATTCTGAGAACAGATTGTTCAACAACCTCTTGTGGCCACAGTACTATTGAGAAGGTTGCCCAATTGCTTCCTTGGGGTCATTGGCCGGGTGGTTTACTCTGAAAATCTACTCGGTCTCTTCCTGGCATCTTGAGTGAGTAGACAAGGCTGCTTTTTGCTTCTGTGGTCCTCTGTGGGACGAGCTACTCAAGGCTATTGTACAGCTGCTTTCTGGGCCTAGGATGCATGGATAGGGTCATTCATCTGCTTTTGGGAGCAGCAGGATGACAGGTTGGGGTCACTTAACTCTTTTCTGGTAGCCTCTGTGGCTGAGGAAAGACGGATGTATTATAATGTAAGAGTTATAATTAATTGGATGTAATATTTATAAATACATACCAAATAATGGCCTTTTTTTTCTTAACTACTGTTTACGTATATTATCATCCACATAAGAGAAAACTTATGGTACTTGTCTTTCTGTATCTGGCTTATTTTACTTAGGATAATGATTTCCAATTCCATTCATTGTGGAATTGGAATCACATGGAAATGGAATCACATGTCAGGATTTTATTCTGTTTTATGTCTGAGTAATACTCCAGTGTGTATCTATCCCTCCCTTTCTTTTCCATCTATTCATTGATGGACATCTAAGTTGATTCCATATTTTTCTATTGTTAGTAGTGTTGCAATAAAAATGGGTGTACAGATATCTCTTCTTATTTTGACTTCATTTTATTTGGGCCATATAATAGATCTATTTTTAGTTTTTGGGTGAGTCTCCAAAATGCTTCCATAATGGCTATATACTAATTTGCATTCCCACCAAAAGCATAAGGTTTTAGGGTTAATTTTTCTCCAGATACTCACCAGCAATTTGTTATGTTTAAACTGGAGTAAGATGATGTCTCATTGTCATTTTGATTTGCATTTCCTTGATGGCTAGTGATACTGAGCACTCTTTATGTGTTTGTTGGTCTTTTGTATTTCTGCTTTTGAAAAATATGTATTCAGATCCTTTGCCTATTTTTTCACTGTATCATTTGTTTTGTTGTTAAATTTCTTGGCCTCTACCTTTCTCTGAAGGGAAGAAAGAACTTCCACTTTGACTATGGCCTTGTCTAAATAAGATTGGAGTTGGTGATCTTAAAAGGCTTCTATAGCCTTGGCGACTCGTGACAAGAGCCTCAGGTGATTACTGACGTCATAAATCAGAGTGTCAATTGTTAAAAACAGGAGTCATTGTGCACTTACCCCCCTTTGTAGGATCTCTGTCCTTAATGTGCTATACTTTGTGAATTAACAGTATAATAGTTGTGGAAGTTTTAGCCAGAGCCATCAGGCAAGAAAAAGAAATTAAAGGGATACAAATTGGGAAGGAAGAAGTCAAACTATCCCTCTTTGCAGATGATATGATTCTTTATTTAGGGGATCCAAAGAACTCTACTAAGAGACTATTGGAACTCATAGAAGAGTTTGGCAAAGTAGCAGGATATAAAATCAATGCACAAAAATCAATATACACAGGCAATGCCATGGCTGAGAAAGAACTGCTAAGATCAATCCCATTCACAATAGCTACAAAAACAATCAAATACCTTGGAATAAACTTAACCAAGGACGTAAAAGATCTCTATGATGAGAATTACAAAATCTTAAAGAAAGAAATAGAAGAGGATAACAAAAAATGGAAAAATCTTCCATGATCATGGATTGGAAGAATCAATATCATCAACATGTCCATTCTCCCAAAAGCAATTTAGAGATTCAATGCAATCCCAATCAAGATACCAAAGACATTCTTCACAGATCTAGAAAAAATGATGCTGAAATTCATATGGAGACGCAGGAGACCTCGAATAGCTAAAACAATTTTGTACAACAAAAACAAAGCTGGAGGCATCACAATACCAGATTTCAGGACATACTACAGGGCAGTTGTAATCAAAACAGCATGGTACTGGTACAGAAACAGATGGATAGACCAATGGAACAGAATTGAAACACCAGAAATCAACCCAAACATCTACAGCCAACTTACAACTGATCAAGAGTCCAAAACCAATTCTTGGAGCATGGACTGTCTATTCAATAAATGGTGCTGGGAAAACTGGATTTCCACGTGCAGAGGCAAGAAGTAAGATCCTTAGCTTACACCTTACACAAAAATCCACTCAACATGGATTAAAGACCTAAATCTATGACCCGAGACCATCAAATTATTAGAGAACATTGGAGAAACCGTGCAAGATATAGGTACCGGCAAAGACTTCTTGAAAAAGACCCTGGAGGCACAGGCAGTCAAAGCCAAAATTCACATTTCGGATTGCATCAAATTGAGAAGTTTCTATACTTCAAAAGAAACAGGAAAGTAAAGAGGCAACCGACAGAATGGGAAAAAAATATTTGCAGACTATGCAACAGATAAAGGATTAATAACCAGAATCTACAAAGAGATCAAGAAACTCCACAAAAACAAAACAAACAACCCACTTAAGAGATGGGCCAAGGACCTCAATAGACATTTTTCAAAAGAGGAAATCCAAATGGCCAAAAGGCACATGAAAAAATGTTCAAGGTCATTAGCAATCAGGGAAATGCAAATCAAAACAACAATGAGCTTTCACCTCACCCCAGTTAGAATGGCTCACATTCAGAAATCTACCAACAACAGATGTTGGCGAGGATGTGGGGGAAAAGGGACACTAACCCACTGTTGGTGGGAATGCAAACTGGTCAAGCCACTATGGAAGTCAGTCTGGAGATTCCTTAGAAGCCTGAATATAACCCTACCATACAACCCAGCCATCCCACTCCTTGGAATTTACCCAAAGGAAATGAAATTGGCAAACAAAAAAGCGGTCCACACCCTAATGTTTATTGCAGCTCAATTCACAATAGCTAAGACCTGGAATCAACCCAAATTCCCCTCAACAGTAGACTGGATAAAGAAATTATGGGACATGTACCCTATAGAATACTGTACAGCAGTCAAAAACAATGAAATCCAGTCATTTGCAACAAAATGGAGGAATCTGGAACACATCATGCTGAGTGAAAGAAGCCAATCCCAAAGGGACAAATATCATATGTTCTCCCTGATTGGTGACAACTAACCCAGCACCAAAAAGGAAGCCTGCTAAATTGAAAGGGACACTATGAGAACAGTGACTTGATCAGCCCTTGCCCTGACTGTTGATGAACAAGTTAATACTTTATCTCTTTTAGTATTTTTTTTGTTGTACTTAATACTATTGGTTGAATTCTGTAATTAATACACAGTTATTCTTAAGTGTTGAAACTTAAATGAAAAGTGATCCCTGTTAAATATAAGAGTGGGAATAAGAGAGAGAAGAGATGTACAATTTGGGAAATGCTCAAGCTGACTTGCCCCAAATGGTAGAGTTAGAAACGTGCCAGGGGATTCCAATTCAATCCCATCAAGGTGGCATGTAGCAATGCCATCTCACTAGTCCAAGTGATCAACTTCAGTTCACAATTGATCATACTGATAAGGCTAAGAGTCAAAAGGATCACATAAACAAGACTAGTGTCTGAAAATACTAACTGATAGAATAAAAAAGAAGGGAGAGAATTATCCAACATGGGAAGCGGGATACACAGCAGATTCATAGAATGGAGGATGTCCTAAACAGCACTCTGGCCTCAGAATCAGCTCTTAAGGCATTCAGATCTGACTGAAGAGCCCATGAGAGTATTTTAGGCATGGAAAGCCAAGACACTCTGGCAAAAAAAAAAAAAAAAAGACCTAAATTAGAGATCTCTGCGAGTGAGATCCCAATGGAAAGAACAGGTCATCAAAGAAGGAGGTACCTTTCTCTGAAGAGAGGAGAGAACTTCCACTTTCACTATGACTTTGTCTGAATAAGATCAGAGTCAGCAAACTCAGAAGGCTTCCATAGTCTTGGCAACTCATGACAAGAAACTAGGGTAATTATTGGCACTATAAACAGGAGTGTCAGTTTGTTAAGTCAACAACAAGTCACTGTGCACTTACTCCTCATGTAGGATCTCTGTCCTTAATGTGCTGTACATTGTGATTTAATGCTATAACTAATACTAAGACAGTATTTTTCACTTTGTTTCTGTGTGGGTGCAAACTGTTGAAATCTTTACTTAATATATACTAAGCTGATCTTCTGTATATATAGATAATTTAAAATGAATCTTGATGTGAATTGAAGGGGAGAAGGAGCTGGAGAAGGGAGAGTTGCGGGTGGGAGGGAAGTTATGGGGGGGAAGGCATTGTAATCTGTAAGCTGTACTTTGGAAATTATATTCATTAAATAAAAGTTAAAAAAAATTCAAGGCAATAGTTCTAGACAGGGATTAGGTTTTTTGTCGAGGCCATTGAGGAACATTCTACTATTCCACCCATAAAAATATTCTGACCCTCTCTGGACTCCTCAGTGGCCCCTAATGAAAGAAAAATTACAGGCTTCACATGATTTGTTGCAAGAACAGCTACAAAATAATTGTTTTGAAGAGTTTTTCTCCCCCTAGAACAATTCCCCTTATTTGTTATCAAGAAGAAGTCTGGTAAATGAAGATTATTAATTGATTTGTGTAATGTTAATACAACCATGTGGTCAATTGTTGCTTTGCAATGTGGCCTTCCTACATCTATGCTTTCCCCAAGATTGGTCTTTATTTGTTATAGATGTAAAGGACTGTTTTTACCCAATTTCTATTCATTCAGCGGAAGGTCCTCACTTTGCATTCTCTGTTCTATCTCTGAATCAACAACAATCATTGAAAGGGTATCAATGCACAGCAGACTCATAGAATGGCAGATGTCCTAAACAGCACTCTGGCCTCAGAATCAGCCCTTAAGGCATTCAGATCTGGCTGAAGAGCCCATGAGAGTATTTTAGGCATGGAAAGCCAAGACACTCTGGCAAAAAAAAAAAAAAACAAAAAAAAAAACAAAAAAAAAACAAAACCACCACCACCACCAAAACACCCTAAATGAAAGATTTCTGAGAGTGAGATCCCAGTGAAAAGAATGGGCCATCAAAGAAGGAGGTACCTTTCTCTGAAGGGAGGAGAGAACTTCCACTTTGACTATGACCTTGTCTAAATAAGATCGGAGTCGGTGAACTCAAAAGCCTTGGCAACTCATGACGAGAGCTTAGAATGATTACTGACACCATAAACAGGAGTGTCAGTTTGTTAAGTCAACAGCAAGAGTCACTGTGCACTTACTCCTCATGTAGGATCTCTGTCCTTAATGTGCTATACATTGTGAGTTAATGCTATAACTAGTACTGAAACAGTATTTTACACTTTATGTTTCTGTGTGGGTGCAAACTGTTGAAATCTTTACTTAATATATGCTAAATTGATCTTCTGTATATAAAGATAATTAAAAATAATCTTGATGTGAATTGAAGGGGAGCGGGAGCTGGAGAAGGGATAGTTGAGGGTGGGAGGGAAGTTGTGTGGAGGGGAAGCCATTGTAATTCAATAACTGTACTTTGGAAATTATATTTATTAAATAAAAGTTAAAAAATAAATTATGTCATTGCAAAAATTAAAAGGAAAAATAAGGGAGATGGGAGTCTGGTAGCAAGAGTAGGAAGTATCATTATATTTTTAACTTGTATATATGAAATACATGAAATTTGTTCACCTTTTATAAATAAAACAACTAAAAACATAAAAAGATAAACAAGTAATGCTAGTAGATGAAAAGGGAGACATAAATAAATTAATATTGAGGGACTTCCAAAACCTAGTTTCATCAGTAATAACCCTGAATATGAATGGAGTAAATTTCCCAGTTAAAAGGTACAGACTATCTAAATGGATTAAAAAAAAAAAAGACCATATGCTGTCTATGAGAAATGCACTTCATGAGTAGAAACACATGTGTACTGAAAGTAAAAGAATGGGCCAGTGCCGTGGCTCACTAGGCTAATCCTCCACCTTGCGGCGCTGGCACACCGGGTTCTAGTCCTGGTCGGGGCACCGGATTCTGTCCAGGTTGCCCCTCTTCCAGGCCAGCTCTCTGCTGTGGCCAGGGAGTGCAGTGGAGGATGGCCCAAGTACTTGGGCCCTGCACCCCATAGGAGACCAGGATAAGTACCTGGCTCCTGCCATTGGATCAGCGCGGTGCGCCGGCTGCAGCGCGCTGGCTGCGGCGGCCATTGGAGGGTGAACCAACAGCAAAAAAGGAAGACCTTTCTCTCTCTCTCTCTCTCTCACTGTCCACTCTGCCTGTCAAAAAAACAAAACAAAACAAAAACAAAACAAACAAACAAAAAAAAGTGAAAGAATGAAAAAACAGACAAAACTTCAACAAAGAAACAACAGAGTTAATATACGCTATATACTAAATGGACCTTATGGAGATTTATAGAATATTCCATCATATAACTGCAGAATACACACACTGTTTTCATCAGTATATGGAACATTGTTTAGGATAAATTTTATCATAATTGTCAAAAGAAGTCTCAAAATGCAAAAATAAAATTAAGTGGAATAAAATAAGAAACTGTAGAAATTATACAAATACATGAAGACTGAACAACATGTTCCTGAGAACAATGGAACATTAAAGAAATAAAAAATGGAATTAAAAATTCCTTGAGATGAATGAAAATGCAACACAATTTAAAAAACTCGTGGTATACAGCAAAAACAATACTAAGAGGAAAGTTAATGGCATTAAGTGCCTACATTAAAAAAATGAAAGATAGCAAATAATTAATCTAACATGGCATTTCAAACACCTAGAAAAATAAGAACAAACTAAACCCATAATTAGTAGAAGGAAAGAAATAATAACAATCATAGAATAAATAAACAAAATAGAGATTTAGAAAGTACTATACAAAATTAATGAAATGAGCATTGGTTCTTTGACAAGATAAGGAAAACTGATAAACCACTTGGCAGACTAAAAATAGAGATGATAAATCAGTAAAATCAGAGATGAAATGCAAGGAATCATTAGGAACTATCATGAACAATTATGTACCAAGAAGTTGGAAAATCTCAAAGAAATGAATAAATTTCTGGAAAAAGAAAACTCACCAAAATTGATTCACAATGACATAGACAAAAAAAGAACCGGCCAATAATGAGTGATGAGGTTGATTAAGTAGTAAAGAGTCTCCCAAAATAGAAAAGCTGAAGACCGGGTGCTTTCACTGGTGAATTCTACCGAAACTGAGTTGTTTATGTTATTTATTTATCTTCATTTTTATTTGAAAGGCAAGTAGAGGGAGGCAGAAATTTTTTTTTATTTGCTGGTTCACTTCCCAAATGCCCAAAACAGCTGGGCTGTGAAGGAGCCTGGGACTTCATCCAGGTTTCCCACATGCGTGGTAGAGACTCAGCTACTTAAGTCATCACCACTGCCTCCCCGGTGTGCATCAGCAGTAAGTAGATTGCAGGTGGAGGATCCTGGATATGAACTATCTGATATGGTATGCTGCTGTCCCAAGTGACATCTTAACTGCTTTACCAGACACCTAACCACACCACTGGGGGGAAATAAGTTTTAAGGAAGAATCACACCAGTTCTCAAAATATTTCAAACAGTTGAATGAGACAAAGCCCTTCCAAACTCATCCTACAAGGCCATCAGTCAATTCTAAAACCAGATGAGGATACAACAACAACAATAACAAAAGAAAACTACACACCAGTATTCCTAATGAACATAGATACAAAAATTCTCAACAAAATACTAAAAAATTGGATCCCAAAACACAAAAAAATCATTCACCCTTACCATGTAAGATTCAGCCCAGGAATGCAGAAAAATTCAACATAGGCAAACCATAAATGTAATGCATCATATGAATAGAATGAAGTATAAAAATCATATTATCTCAATAGATACAGAAACAGCATTTGATAAAATACAGCATCTATTCATTATAAAAATCTTGAACAAATTAGTTATAGAAGGAACATACCTCAATACAGAGAAGGCTATCCATGACAAGCTCACAGCCAGATTCATGTATGAGAAAAGCTGGAAGCATATCCACTTAATTCTAGAACCAGACTAGGATGTCCACTCTTACATGATATAGTTCTGGCTATTTTAATGAATCTCATTTGGCAAGAGAAAAATACAAAAATGTAAACAAATAAGAAAGGACGAAGTAAACGCATATCTGTTTGCAGATGACATAATTCTATAGGGGAACCAAAAGATTTCACCAAAAGTCTGTTAGAGCTTCAAAGTGAATTCAGCAAAGTTGTAGGATACATGATAAAAACACAAAAATCAGTAGCTTTGCTGGCGCCGCAGCTCAATAGACTAATCCTCCCCTGCGCACTGGCACCCCGGGGTTCTAGTCCCAGTTGGGGTGCCGGATTCTGTCCCGGTTGCTCCTCTGCCTGTCCAGCTCTCTTCTGTGGCCTGGGAGTTTAGTGGAGGATGGCCCAAATGCTTGGGCCCTGCACCCGCATGGGAGACCAGGAGAAGCACCTGGCTCCTGGCTTCAGATCAGCGTGGTGCACCGGCTGCAATGGCCATTGTGGGGTGAACCAACGGCAAAGGAAAACCTTTCTCTCTGTCTCTCTCACTATCCACTCTGCCTATCCAAAAAAAAGTAGCATTTTTATATACCAACAGTGATTTTGTGGAGAAAGAATTTATAAATGCAGTCTCATTTATAGTAGCTACCAAAAAATCAAATACTCTGGGATAAATTAAATCAAAGAAGTGAAAGACCTCTACAATGAAAATTATGAAACAGTAATGTAAGATGTTGAAGAAGACATAAAATTGGAAGACCTTCCATCATGGACTGGAAAAATCAATGTCAAAATGTCCATACTACCCAAAGCAGTTAACAGATTCAATTCAATACTTGTCAAAATACTGATTATATTATTCACAGAATTAGATAAATCAATCCAAAATATATATGGAAACATAAGACTCAGAATAACTGCCGCAATCTTGAACAATAAAAACAAAGCCAGAGGGGTAGGTGTCCTGGAACAGCAGGTTAAATCACCACTTACGATGTCCATATCCCATATTGGGGTGCCTGGGATCCAATCCCACCTCTGCTTCCAATCCAGTTTTCTGCTAATGCACCCCCCAGGGGGCAACAGATAATGACTCACTTGGGTGCCTACTATCCACAGTGGAGCCCTGAATGGAGTTCCTGGCTCCAAGTTTCAGGATGGTGCAGCCCCAGCTATTGCTGGTACTTGGGGAGTGTAATAGCTGGTGGCAGATCCCTCTTCCCTCCTCCCCCTTCCCCCTTCCCTCTTCCCTCTTCCCCCTTCCCTCTTCCCTCTTCCCTCTTCCCTCTTCCCTCTTCCCTCTTCCCTCTTCCCTCTTCCCTCCCCTTCTTGGCCCAACAAGTAAATTAACATGTAAATAAACTTAAAAGGAAAAAAAAGCAGAAGCATTACAATGCCAAGCTTCAAGACCCAAAGCAGGGTCATTGTAGCCAAAACAGGTGGTACTGAAATAAAAATAGACACACCAGCCAGTGGAACAGAAATATATCCACACATCTGTTTCTATTTCTTTGCCAGACTTTTCATTTTGTTCATGCATTGTTTGCCAAATTTCATTTAAGTTTTACCCATATATTCTTATAATTCACTGAAATACTTCAAAATTATTCTGGGTTCTTTATCATTTCACAGATCAACTTTCTTTAGGGTCTTTTGTTGGCGGTTTGCTAGTTTCTTTTGCAGATGTCATTCCAGACTATTCCCTGATTCATTCTTGTGTCATTCTGTTGTTTGCGCATTTAGGAGACAGCCACCTCTTCTTGACATTTGCAGGTATTCTTTGGCTTGGGTGGAGTTTTGCTGTTTATATGATTCTGGATCTAACATTTGGTAGAATCCATACAGGCAGAGTTTTCTTTCCATTTATCTAGCTGGCTGGGATGTTGCCTTTTCATTTGGGTGGGACCTCTGGCTGTGCCCCGCAATTTAATGAGACCCCTAGCTGATGTCGTCAGTGGAAGTACTGTTGCCTGGGCACTGTAATTGCCTTGGATTAGTACAGGCCATAGGTGTATGCCCTGACAGATGGTACAACTATTTTAGTTCCGCAGTTGGGCAAAGTTGCAGGCTTAAACCCAAGGTCAGGCAGAATCACTGCCAGGGATGGATGGGACCAGCTGGTATGATCAGTACAATTTTGTGATTGAAGTATGCTGCTATGCCTAGTCAGGGCCTTCAGTAGACCTCACGGTCGAGCTAGCTGAGTTGTTTTGGCTCCTGAATAGCCAAACTAGCTAAAATGTGAGGTGGTGATCACTTCTTTCCTGAGTGTGGTCCAGGTGTGAGCTTTGAGGCCATATCCAGTGATTTTTAAACTCCCATATGTGACAGAACTAGCATCTGCTCTTTGCCAGATTGCACTGTGGCAGACTTCTCTCTGTGCCCCCCCCCCCCCCCCCCCCCCGTTTTCTTTTTGGGTGAGGTCTGGAAGTAGAGTCCAAAATTGAAGCTGGAGACTAGCTGTATAAGAATAAAATCCAGGAAGAAAGTTTATTCTTTTTCTTGGAGCCAGGTCAGCTTTGCTGGTGGACTATGATGTTGACTTGTACCTCTTATAGGGCACCATTCCTGGCAGGCAAACTGAACTACTACCTAGATTTATGAAGTGGCCACTGTGAGTTCCTTCTCTTTGTTCTCTTTGAAGTCAGACAAGAGTAGGCCCTGGGAAGTTTCTCAGAACATTAGGGAAGCTGGGTGTCTGCCTTCCATATATGTGTATGTGGGGGGTATTATTTATTCAAAATTTATACAGAGGATTTTGACAAAAAATTTGAATTTAAAATTCACATTATATAGTTCCTTACTAAGAGACCAGTAATAAGATATTTAACATTTAAATGCTCATTTGATATCTGATGAAAATCTTGTTATATATTTCTTTAATTTTCAGTGTTAGGAAAAGAGGTGCAAAATAGAGAGGAAGCAGTGTAAAATAAATTTGTAGAGCTGGGTGACCAACTGCTGGGGTACACATGGTGGAACCTGTGGCAGAAGGCCCTGACCCTTGGAGGCCAGGCCTTTTCATATTTTAGGAAGGCTAGGGATGGGGGTGAGAGTGGGGGGTAGCAGGCAGAGGTGAATTTCTGGAACTGGACTGGCTCTAGGGAACCTGGAGAAGAATGCAGGGGTGGGGTGTGAAGGCAGTAGGGTGTGAGACCCAGTTGAGATTCAAGAGCAAGGAATAAATTCCAGTGTTTATGGATCTTTTGGGCACTGAGCAAGAATGGCTGTGGCTTATGTCTTTTTTCCATCATTCAGTATGCTGCTGTAAAAACATCATTTTTATCATATTTATGGTTAATTATTTATTTCAAGTAGAATGAGGCAGATTGCTATTGTATGTGCTCAGAACTGTCCTAAGTAAAAATAGCCTACATAGATGATGAGGAAGACACAGATTGTGTTCTCAGAGTCACTTCAGTCTCATTAATAAATCATTAACCTGGGCTGGCTCCATGGTGCCAGCATCCTATATGGGTGCTGGTTCTGGTCCCAGCTGCTCCTCTTCCAATCCAGCTCTCTACTATGGCCTGGGAAAGCCATAGAAGATAGCCCAAGTGCTTGGGCCCCTGCCATCTCTGCATGGAGACAAGAAGGCAGCTCCCAGCTCCTGACTTCGAATTGGCACAACTCTGGCAGTTGTGGCCATGTGGGGAAGGTAGACCTCCCTCTCACTGTCTGTAATTCTACCTCTCAAATAAATAAATAAAAATCTTTTAAAAAAAGCATTAACTTGGGAAATAGCAATCAAGCATTTAGAATATTTGTCCCCTCACCTCTCTCTCCCCTCGCAACCCCAAGTCCTTTTTTTTTTTTTTTCATAGTTCAAGGTGGTGACAGTTGCCCTCCCTGGCTGGTTATTCCTAGTCCATGTGCACTTCACTTCTAATTCACCTAATTTTGGAATAGCTTCAAGTCTAAAGTAAAGAAATCCCAATAGCCAAAAATAAAAAATAAAAAAGAGAGAAACAATGTGAAAGCTGCCCTTTCTGGAAACACCCAGGGCAAATCTTCTGACAAGCACTACAATAGATGATTTAATCAGGCTGTTCATTGATGTTCTTTTTATCTTGCAAATAACTTGCCAGCCTTACAGGGAACAAAAAGCTCTCATTGCCTTCTGTTTTCTTTCTTTAAATCCTAATTTACAGATTGGGTTACAGTCCAGTTTGACATCCATTTCTCAAAGTACTTTACTAGTGAACTTTATGAAACTTCAAAATACAGTTCTTGTAAAAGTACTGTTAATTTCGCATTTTTAAAATGTGACTCAGAAGTGTTTGCCAACTACTGAGTTATTAGACAAAACTGAAATAATTGTCAAGTTTGGGAAGCTAGATTCCAATGGAATTTTTGCAGTGGAAACTCACAACTCTCCTTAGCTCCAAGGAAGCAGCCTCTTGGCATGTACAAAGCATAAGGAAGCACTTTGCAAAGACTTCTGGAACTTTCTGTTAACTGGATTTTTTTAAGGTCTTAAAATTTGTGGGGTGCTGGCACCGTGGCATAGTGGGTGAAGCCGCCGCCTACGGTGCCGGCATCCCACCCATATGGATGATCCACTTCCTATCTTTCTCTCTGCTATGGCCTGGGAAAGCAGTGGCAGATGGCCCAAGTACTTGGGAACCTGCACCAGCGTGGGAGACCAGTAGGAGGCTTCTGGCTCCTGGCTTCAGATCTGCTCATCTCCGGCCATGGCAGCCAATTAGGGAGTGAACCAGCAATGGAAGACTTCTCTGTCTGCCTCTCTTTCTCTGTGTAGCTCTGAATTTCAAATGAATAAATAAATAAATATTTTAAAAAGTTTGTGGGGAAATGGACATTTTATTTGTTTTTAAATGAAAATCTACATTGTGATAATTGGCTTCACCTGTATAGACTCAAACCTTCCCTTTTTCATTTAAACATGCTTTACTTGTTTGCTTTACTCATCACAGAAATGTGAATGTTGTCAAATAAGAAATGCATAAGATTACCATTTAAAAATAAATTAGCAGTTGACATTTTCAGGAGAACCATTTTTATGAAAATGTTAAGATTTTTAAGCCAGTTGTTTAAAGGATTTGCAGAAGCTCACACTTGTATCTGTTCCATCAGGTTCATGCCCCAAATGGTTGCAATGGCCAGGGCTGGGTCAAGCCAAAGCCAGGAAGCCAGAGCTTTTTCCTGATCTCCTTCGTGGGTGCATGGGCCTAAGCACTTAGGCCATCTTCAGCTGCTTTCCCATTCACATTAGCAGGGAGCTGGATCAGAAGTGGGGCAGCCAGATATTAAGGGGTTTCTTTAACTCACCGTTTGAGAGACAAAAGTTCAAGGTTTGACAGCCCCGTTTATTCTGTTTCTGGTGAGGGCCTCAGGGTAGAGGGCAGATGGCATCACCATGGAAACTCATGCAAAAGGGAAAGATCATATAGTGAGACAAGAAACTGGAGAGCAGGGAAGGTCAGTTTGTTGGTTTATAACAACCCTCTTTGGTGAACTAACTGGGATCAAATGATAACCACATTTATAATTCTTTCCAAGGGCAACATCATTGACCTAATGGCCTCCCACTAGGCTATCTCTTTTTCAAACTATATTTTCTATTTTTAATTGACGCATAGTGAGTAATTGTACATATATGAGTACAATGTGACATTTCAATACATGTATAAAATGTCCAATAATCAGGTCAGTATAATTGGCAAATCTAATTTCTTCAAACATTTACCATTTCTTTGTGTTGGGAGCATTTAAAGTCCTCTCTACTGATTATTATTATTTTTTTTTTTTTTTTTTTTTTTTTTTTTTTTTTTTTTTTGACAGGCAGAGTGGACAGTGAGAGAGAGAGACAGAGAGAAAGGTCTTCCTTTGCCGTTGGTTCACCCTCCAGTGGCCGCCGCGGCCGGCGCGCTGCGGCCGGCGCACCGCGCTGATCCGATGGCAGGAGCCAGGAGCCAGGTGCTTTTCCTGGTCTCCCGTGGGGTGCAGGGCCCAAGCACCTGGGCCATCCTCCACTGCACTCCCTGGCCACAGCAGAGAGCTGGCCTGGAAGAGGGGCAACCGGGACAGAATCCGGTGCCCCAACCGGGACTAGAACCCGGTATGCCGGCGCCGCTAGGCGGAGGATTAGCCTAGTGAGCCACGGCGCCGGCCTCCTCTCTACTGATTATTTGAATGCTGAAATTAATTGTCATAATTACCTTCCCATGCTACAGAACATTGCATTTTCCCCATTTTCAACTGTATACTTGTGTCCATTAGCCATATGTTTATTTTTTTTATTTTTATTTAATGAGCGTAAATTTCCAAAGTACAGCTTAAGGACCACAATAGCCTCCTCCCCCTCGTATCTTCCCTCCCACCCACAACGCTCCCCTCTCCCACTTCCTCTCCCCCTCCCCTTCACATCACGATTAATCTTCAATTATCTTTATATACAGAAGATCAATTTAGCGTATGTTAAGTAAAGATTTCCACATTTTGCTCCCACACAGAAACACAAAGTGTAAGATACTATTTGAGTACTAGTTATAGCATTAATTAAACACCTAAGAGTAATTGTGTATTAATTGCAGAGTTCAAGCAATAGTTTTAAGTAGAATATAAAATGCATCTTTTGTATTGTTGTAGCCATATGTTTTTATTTCCTGCTTCATTGCACCCTTCCCAGTCTCTGGGAATCACTAGTCTACTTTCTACATCTATAAGGGCAACTTGTTAATTTCCATGTGTAAGTGAGAACATGCAATATTTCTCATTCCTTTTTTTTTCCAAAATATTTGTTTATTTATTTGAAATATTTATTTGAAATTACAGAAGGAGAGGGAGAAACAGAGATCTTCCATCTGCTGGTTCACTCCCCAAATGGCTTCAATGGCCAGAGATGGGTTGGTCTGAAGTCAGGAGCCAGGAGCTTCTTCCAGGTCTCCCATATGGGTGCAGGAGCCGAAGGACTTGGGCCATCTTCTGGGCTTTTCCAGGCATATTAGCAGGGAGCTGGATCTTAAAAGTGGAGCAGCCAGGACTTCAATTGGCACTCATATGGGATGCCAGGACTGCAGATGGCTGCTTAACCCACTGCACCACTTATTTCTCATTCTATGCCTGACTTATTTCACTTAATATATTGTCCTACAGTTCCATCCATCCGTGTTACTTCAAATGCCAGAAATTTACTTTTTTTTTATAACTGAATGATATTCTACTGTGGATGTATACCACATTTCCACATATTCTTTATCTGTTTGTCCTTTAATGGATACCATGGTTGATTCCATATCTTGATTACTGTAATAAGTGTAGGTGATGATTCTTTGACATACTGATTGCTGTTCCTTTGGATGTATACCCAGTAGTGAGTTTGCCAGATCATAAGGAAGTTCTATTTCTAATTAAATTTTCTTTCATTTTTTTAAATTTTTATTTTATTTGGAATACGCAGAGGGAGATTTTCCATTTGCTTGTTACTCCCTACTTGTGCTTGGCCTGTCTGAAGCCAGGAGTTTAGCCTCGAACTCAATCTGGGTCTCTAACGTTTCTGGCTGGGACCCAGTTGCTCAAGCTGTAACCTACTCCCTCCTAGAGTGTGCTACCAGGAAATGGAATCAAAAGTGGAGCAAGGACTCAAGCCATATGGGCTTCCCAAGCCAAATGCTCACCCCTATTTTTTTTTTTTTTTTTTTGAGGAAGCACCATACTGTTTTCTGTAGTGGCTCTATCAGTTTACTTTCCCACCAGATGTTTAAGAATTCCATTTTGTTCACAACCTTGCCAGCACTTGTTATCTTTTGTCTAATTGGAGTGAGATGCTATCTCATTGTAGTACTGATTTTGCATTTCTCCAATGATTATTCATGCTTAGTATTTTTGTATATGTATTGGCTATTTGTATATCTTCTTTTGAGAAGTGTTTATTCAAGTCATTTGCTCATTTTTAAATTGTATTATTTGACTTTTTTTTGCTGTTGATTTAAATTCCTTATGTATTCTAGGTCTTAATCCCTTGTTGGGTGAATAATTTGCAAATATTTTCTCCCATTCTGGGAGTCGTCTCTTCTGTTGATCACTTCTTTCTCTGTACAGCTGCTTTTTAGTTTTATGTATTCTGATTTGACAAATTTTGTTTTGCTCCTTGGGCTTTTGGGGTCATTTCCAAAATATCTTTGTCCAGACCAATGTCCTGAAGCATTTTCTCTCTTTTTTATTTTCAGGTAGTTTTATGTCTTAAATTTAAATCTTTGATCTATTTTAAGTTAATTTTTGTATGTGGTGAGAGGGATTTAGTTTCATTCTTTTTTTAAATTTAAATTTTTATTTATTTTTGTGAGAGGTAGAGTTATAGACAGTGAGAGGGAGAAACAGAGAAAGGTCTTCCATCTGCTGGTTCACTCCCCAAATGACCACAGGCTGGAGCTGGGCTATCTGAAACCAGAAGCCAGGAGCTTCTTCTGGGTCTCCTACATGACTGCAGGGGCCCAAGCACTTGGGCCATCTTCTATTGATTTCCCAGGCCATAGGAGAAGAGCTGGATTGGAAGAGCAGCCCAGTCCAGGCTCTTGAGGCCAGCTGGGGAGTGAACCAGCAGATGGAAGATATCTCTCTCTCTGTAACTCTGCCCTTCAAATAAAATAAAATCTTAAAAAAAAATTGTTAAACTATTTTCTAAAATAGCTAACATTTTAAAACTCTTACCAACAATGTTTCTTGGTATTTTTTGCCAGCATTCGTTGTTATATAGTAATATAATCATGATCTTAATTTTCGTTTCCCTAATGGTTAGTGATGCTGAATATCTTTTCATGTACTTTTTTGTCCTTAGGGAAATATCTCTTTCTTTTGCCTATTTTATAATTGGATTGTGTATTTATTGTGTTGTTGAGTTTTAAGAAATTTGTTTTTAGAGTGCTTTTATCTTCATTGCTTACTTTTTTCTTTCTTTTTTGGATCTGATATGCAAATGTTTGAATATATCATTTTTCTTGCTTCCTGGAATGTTATCATCATTGGTTGATGCAAGTATCCTCCCATTTTATTTATTTATTCCTATCAAACCCCATATCTCACTCCTACTCCTTTCTCCTTATAGGTAGCCATTGTAATGTATTTATTGTCATACAAATATTTGTGTGATATGACAAAAAGCTCAGAGAAGTGGAATTAAAAGATTATATTAGTGCAAAAAGTGTTTGAAATGCATGTGTACTTTTTTATGGGACACATTTTCTTGAACATTTTCAAGATCCCTATTATGTATTTTTGCAAGATGGCTTATAGTTTGTATTTTGTTGGAATGCTATTTGAAGTATGTACTGTGTTCCTATGTTTTTAAGATTAATATGTATTCATAAACTATTTTATTTTTGCTTCTAATTTCAGACTAATTTTTAAAAAAATTGATTGATTTATTTGAAAGAGTTACAGAGAAGGAGAGGGAGAGGCAGAAGCAGAAAGGGAGAGAGAGAGAGAGAGAGAGAGAGAGAGAGAGATGATCTTCCATCTACTGGTTCACTCCCCAGATGGTCAGGGCTGTGCCAGGCTGAAGCCAGGAGTCAGGAGCTTCATCTGGGTCTCCCACAAGGACTTGGGCCATCTTCTCCTGCTTTCCCAGGCACATTAGCAGAGAGCTGGTTCACAAGTAGAGCAGCTGGAACTCAAAACTGGAGTCTGTTTCAAATGCTGGTGCTGCAGGCCGTGGCTTTTACCTGATATGCCACAGCATCAGCCCCCAAACTGATCTTATGTGTACAGAAGAGCTGAAAAGATGGTATGGAAAGTTCAGATTTATTCTGTATTACCATGATATAGTTATCAAAACTAAGGAAATAATATTTTAAATATAATTAACTATATTTTTCCCCTAGATTTTCTTAGCTTTTTCATTGATGTCCTTTTTGTATTTCAGAATTCAATATAGGATGCCACAATGCATTTAGTTATCATATCTCTCTCTAGTCTCTTCTGATATATGAGTTCTTTAGTCTTTCATGACCTGGATACTTTTGAAGAATACTAATCAGGCATTTTGGTGAATGTTCTCAAGTTGGGTTTGTGTGATGTATTCTGTTTAGACAGGAGTTGTATGTTTTGGATATCACAGAGGTGTTATGCTTTTCTCATTACACCATTTCAGTGGGTACATGATACCAGTGTTTCTATTACTAGTGATGTTACATCTTGCTCTTGTAGTTGCTGTGGTGTTTTTCCACTGTAAAGTTACTATTTTTCCCTTTCCATACTTTATTCATTAGAAGCAAGTAACTGAGTTCAGCTCACAGTTTAAGTGGATGGGACTTATGGTCTGCTTTCTAAAAAGAGGCATGCAGAACAGTAATTAATCCATATCTTAGGAGAGATATTTTGAAGCTATGAAAATACTCTATATCTCTTTTATGCACTAGTTAAAGCATTCATTGGTACATCTCTTCTCTGAAGCAACTGTTACTGTGATGTTCTAAAGCTGATATTCTATGGTGTGGTGTTCTAATGCCAATATTCTATTTCTTTCATTCCTTTTACATTTATAATTTGTAATTCTTCCATAAGGAAGAGTTAGTTGTCTCTTTTTCCTTCATTTAGTTATTTCTTCTATTTTTAAATTTATCTAACTATGGACTTAGGAATACTTATTTTAGTCAATAGGCTATAATTTCAGTACTATTACTATTTTATTGTTTATTTTATTTCTCAGATTGTTACAGCTTTGGCCATTAGGTGCTCTTCAGATTTACTCCTCCATTTATTTTATGTGTTGGATCTTTTAGTTTTGTTGTGTTTTGAGCACCACCTGTCTTTCTAGCAACACAAGATATTCCAAGCTCATCTAAATTTCCCATCTTTATTTCCCTGTAATTAAATACAGTGTCTCTCTAAAGATCCCAGGTTTCTTTTATTCAAGAACAGTATTTAGAGGCCACTGACTAGATGCCAAGTATACTTGTTATTAATGCAGTATCAGTGCTTCTAGGTCATCTCATTGGACAAAGTTGGAAAATGTATGTCTACTAGCATGTGTGTGTGTATGCTTCAGTATCTATATTTTACTTCTGTAGTTATATGTATGTATTTATATTAGTGTGTATATACACATTGTATAATACAGTTGGAATCAGTTGTCATAGTTTACATTTCATCTTCCTTGAATACCTTGGTTACCTTTTTTGAAAGTTGGAAACAAAAAGTATCTTTTTGACCATCAAGAGTATACAGTGTACAGTTCTGTGGATTTACTCTTGACCATTAAAGTGTACAGTGTACAGTTATGTGGATTTTAATGAATATATAATCATGTGTCTACTACTCGCACAATACAAAGTAGTTTCATTACCCACTAAATTGCATGATAGTACCTGTGTATAGATATCCCTCCTCCACCTAGAAATCATGGAATTTTTTTTAATTTATTTATTTGACTGATAGAGAGTGAGTGAAAGAGAGAGACAGAGAGAGACAGAAAGCAAGGTCTTCCTTCCACTGGTTCACTCCCCAAATGGCTGCTACGGCCAGAGCTATGCCGATCCGAAGCCAGGAGCCAGGTGCTTCTTCCTGGTCTCCCATGTGGGTGCAGGGACCCAAGTACTGGGCCATCCTCCACTGCCTTCCCGGGCCACAGCAGAGAGCTGGACTGGAAGAGGAGCAGCCGGGACTAGAACCCGGCGCCCGATTTTTTTTTTTTTTCTATTCCTATAGCATGGCTTCTTCCAAAATATCATAGAATCATAGAATACATAATCACTTGGGCCTGGTCTCCTTTACTTAGCAAAATGCATGTATGATATATGTATGTTACTGAATGAGTCATTTGTTTGTGACAATTTTTTTTTAAATGTTCTTAGTTGATTTATTTGAAGGGGTAGATAGAGAGACTGAGAGAGACAGACACCTCTCCTAATTGCTGGTTCACTCTTCAAATTCCCACAACAGCTTATATTGTGGCAGCTTGAAGCCAGGAATGTGCAGCTCAGTTAGGGACTTCAGCATGAGTAACAGGCAGTAACCAATTGACTCATCCCCTGCTGCCCGTCAGGGTGAGTGTTAACAGGAAACTGGTAAAAGGAGTGGAGCCAGGACTCTAACCCAGGCACCCCAGTAGGGGATGCAGGTGTCTCAAGGTGCCAAACACTGCTACATGTTCTTTCTAATTGTCAAATAATACCCCATTTTTTTGTTGAAATATCACAGTTTGTTTACCCACTCACCCTTTGAAGGGCTTCAGAGTCATTTCCCATTTGGGTAGTTAAGAATAAAGGCAGCCACAAATATGAACAGACAAGTTTCCTTGTGACTTTTTTTTTAACCGTGTTTGATTTGGTCCATTTAGGAGTGTGAAATAGGATTTCTGAGTCTTTTAAATCTTTTCTAGTAGATTTGTAGTGATATATTATTATTGTTTTGATTTGCATATCCCTAATGACTATTTATGTTTAGTGTCTTGCTATATGCTTGCCATTGTATATTCTTATCAGAAGTGTTTATTCATTAAAAAATTTTAATGGAAGTAACATTTTTTAATTAAAAGGAATACAAACTTGTTGAGGAAAAATTATAAAATACAGATTAACTCACCAAAAGGAATAAAAATCATTATTCCTGGCAATAACCTTTTTTTTAACATATCTTCTCCTATTCATGTATGCGATAAATAGTTAATAAAATGCATACACCATGTCTATTGTTTTCATTTTTTTTTATTTTTTGACAGGCAGAGTGGACAGTGAGAGCGAGAGACAGAGAGAAAGGTCTTCCTTTTGCCATTGGTTCACCTTCCAATGGCCTCTGCAGCCTGCCTGCTGCAGCCGGCACATCGCACTGATCCGAAGCCAGGAGCCAGGTGCCTCTCCTGGTCTCACATGCGGTGCAGGGCCCAAGAACTTGGGCCATCCTCCACTGCACTCCCGGGCCACAGCAGAGAGCTGGCCTGGAAGAGGGGCAACTGGGACAGAATCCGGTGCCCCGACCGGGACTAGAACCCAGTGTGCCGGTGCCACAGGCAGAGGATTAGCCTGTTGAGCCGTGACGCCCGGCCATCTATTGTTTTCTAATATGCCTTTTTGAAACTTAAACATTGTAGAAGGTAGACTAATGCATGTCTCCCCCCCCCCCCCACACTAAGATATCCACATCCTCATCCCTAGGAGCCTGTGACTATGTACCTTTTCATGGGGAATTTAGGTTATAAATGGAATTAATGTTGTTAATTTACTTTCAGATAGGTAGATTAGTTTGGACTGTCCAAGTAGACCCAATGTAATCATAAGGATCTTTTAATTGGAAAATTAAGACAGAAGCATAAATCTGAGAGATTAGATTTGATGTGAGAAGGACTTGGACTTGTCATTGCTGGCTTTAAAGAGGGAGGAAATAGGTCATGAGCCAAGGAATATGTGTGTGTGTATATATATATGTGTGTGTGTGCGTGTGTATATACATATATATATATATATATATATATATTTGAACTTCTGACATTTTCACATAGGTCTAAAAAGTGCTGATTCAATTTCTTTTCCATTGCCAAAATATAACATTTACCTCAGATATCGACTTATGACTTAAGTACAAATTGATTATCATTTGAAGACTTTCACTGTCTTCCATTCTTTGTATCCCAATATTGTCCTATAAATATTTCACATAGTATCAAAACTGATTGTTTTCTGGTCTCTACAAGTAATTGTAGTATTTGCTGTCTACACATGCTTCTACTCTACCTTAGCCTACTGAGCATCTAGGCATTTTTAAAATTCCAGATAAAATTCCATCTTCTGAATACAACAACACTTATTCCTTCTGAATAGGAAGGAATTTGTTTATTTCATAAAGAGAACTGTGTAATTTATTATGGAACTTTGCGTATTTATAATCCCATTGAGATTTGGAATTTCTGAAATATTTTTTCAATCCTTTATGACATAGTATAAATGTTATGTTCTTTTTTTAAAATTTTTTTTAACTTTTATTTAATGACTATAAATTTCCAAAGTACAGCTTATGGATTACAATGGCTTCCCCCCCCCGCCCATAACATCCCTCCCACCCACAACCCTCCCCTTTCCCACTCCCTCTCCCCTTCCATTCACATGAGGATTCATTTTCGATTTTCTTTATATACAGAAGATCAGTTTAGCATACATTAACTAAAGATTTCAAGAGTTTGCTCCCACACAGAAACATAAAGTGAAAAATAATAGATGATTTTTTAAATGATGATGAAATCAGATCAGACCTATTGTCATGTTTAATCCCAGTGAGAGTCAAGTTGAGAATTGATATTTTCTTTTTTTTTTTTTACAGAAGATCAGTTTAGTATACATTAAGTAAAGATTTCAACAGTTTGCACCCCCATAGAAACACAAAGTGAAATATACTGTTTGAGTATTCGTTATAGCATTAAGTCTCAATGTACTCCTGTTGTTGACTTCACAAATTGACACTCCTGTCTATGGCATCAGTAATCTCCCTATGCACCAGTCATGAGTTTCCAAGGCTATGGAAGCCCCTTGAGTTCTCCGACTCTTACTTGTTTAGACAAGGTCATAGTCAAAGTGGAGGTTCTCTCCTCCCTTCAGAGAAAGGTACCTCCTTCTTTGAAGACCTGTTCTTTCCTCTGGGATCTCACTCACAGAGATCTTTCATTTAGGTGGTGGGTTTGTTTTTTTTTTTTTTTGTTTTTTTTTTTTTTGCCAGAGTGTCTTGGCTTTCCATGCCTGAAATACTCTCATGGGCTTTTCAGCCAGATTGGAATGCCTTTAGGGCTGATTCTGAGGCCAGAGTGCTGTTTAGGACATCCGCCATTCTATGAGTCTGCTGAATATCTTGCTTCCCATGTTGGATCACTCTCCCCTTTTTTTATTCTATCGGTTAGTATTAGCAGGTACTAGACTTGTTTATGTGCTCCCTTTGACTCTTAGTCCTTTCATTATGATCAATTGTGAACTGAAATTGATCACTTGGACTACTGAGATGGCATTGGTACATGCCACCTTGAAGGGATTGAATTGGAGTCCCCTGGTATGTTATGTTCTTAAGAGAAATCATTTTGAGCTATATGAGATTAATATTGAAACAGAAAAAGTAGGACTGTTAAGAGGGGACCCCACACAGAAAAGCCTGAGCATTTGAAAAATCAGCTTTTGATGGCTTTATTTCAGTGTTCATATGTATACTTTTTATTTTGTATTATATATTATTAATGTATTTTTGTTTTACTAACATACTTATGTATTTGATATTTAAGCTTCAAAGAACTAGACTGTTTAAAAGGAAATAGTACATTACTATTTTTGGTAACCTTAAGGTAGAATGAGAAAATTTAACTGTGGTGGTTCTGAGTTCATGGTTAAATTGAAGAACATCTCAGAAATTATTATACTGTCTTATGCATTGGGGAAAAGGTAAGGGAGGGAGAAATTAACATTATGCCAAGATTTCTTTCCTATTATGGATAAATTCCTTTTTATTAAACACATTCTTTTTTCTTCATTTAGTTACACAAATTAAGTGAAAACTAGCTTTTAAGTGAAACTAAATAGATCTTTTAGACAAAACTCTCATTCCACCATTTCCATTTATTCAGGAGGAAATAAAGGTCAGCCTCAACTGCTTCTCACTAGCAGTAATAGGGACTTGATTTTACTTTATACCTGAGACATCAATGGTACTGGACCAAATATATGAAATAATGATTTTGAAGAACAAGCACGTCAGGCAGTACATTAAAGTGATTTCTCAGAGAGGGGAAACAAGATCAACTCAGAAGTCACACTTACTTACTTTTATTTTTGTTGTTGACAGGCAGAATGGACAGTGAGAGAGAGAGACAGAGAGAAGGGTCTTCCTTTGCCGTTGGTTCACCCTCCAATGGCTGCCACAGCCGGTGTGCTGCGGCCGGCGCACAGCGCTGATCCGATTGCAGGAGCCAGGTACTTCTCCTGGTCTCCCATGGGGTGCAGGGCCCAAGCACTTGGGCCATCCTCCACTGCACTCCCTGGCCACAGCAGAGAGCTGGCAGGGAAGAGGGGCAACCGGGACAGAATCCGGCGCCCCGACCGGGACTAGAACCCGGTGTGCTGGCACCGCAAGGCGGAGGATTAGCCTAGTGAGCCGTGGCACCGGCCACACTTACTTACTTCTTGTAGAGAATTTCCAGACTTCAGTACTGGGAGTAGAAACCAAGATTGAAGCCAGTGGTTTCTTTGAGATGAGGAGAGAGAACTAGCTGTCCCAGAGAACCAAAGTTTTTCAATTTTACAGCACATCAGAGAGAGCTTCAGAAATATTCAGAAGGTCCCCCTTGAGTTTTCAGCTGATGATTGACCATAACATGTATGACATATCTGTCTGAAGCCACAGAAAGTCTGCTCCAAGGAAGAAGAGGGAATAATCTTCAGATTTTACACAGTATGGAAATGATTTATTTCCTTACCAGCTAGGATGAAAAACCTAACTAATGTGACACTGGATAAATGACTCCGAAAGACATTCCTTATTGGTGGGACAAAATTGGTATTAGGCCAAATATTGTTCTGCTCTTCTAAAAAAGTAAACAAACAAACATACAAAAAAAAATAACTCCAAGTTTTTACTTGGAGCTTCTGAACATGACTGAGTTGTTTATGTAGTCCAGGGAATATTCTTGAGCTGGGTATGTATTGATTTGATCCTAAACAATAAATGAAAATCTGATAATCTAACTTATCCAGAACCAGTATGATTAAGGTATAGACTGTTGATCCAGTGCCATTAGGGTAGGGTGGAGCACAAACAAAGAACTTATGAAAAGTGGCATTAAGATTTCAAAAACAGAACTATCATTGAAATCATAACCCAAGGGAGGTTGGTTTGAAATCATGAGATGAATTTTCTTTGTAGATTGCCTACTAAAGCAAAAATATAAACATTTTCCATAGGATTGAACACTATAAACTGTACATATATTATTAAAAAAGTCTAATATATTATCCCAAATAATATGGCATACAAAAGTATGGCATACAAGTTGAGATTATCAACTTGTGCTGGGGAAAAAAAAATCAGCAGATGTAGATTACAAAATGGTACAGGTGTTGGAATTATCTGACAAAAACTCTAAGGTAAATATTATTTCTGTAATATTAATGTCCCACCAAGTTAAGGTGACTACTCTTAAGACAAACGGAAATATAGACTCTCTCAATAAAGAAATGGAAAATATAAAGCAGAAGCAAGTAAACATGTAGAACTTAAAAGTAGAATAAATGAAAAGAAAATTACTGCAGAAGCTTAGTAGCAAGTCAGGAAGTGACAGTGAATGTGAAGATAGCTCAAGAGGAACTAACCAAAATGACTAATAGAAAAAAGAATTGTGAAATAAGTTAACAGATCCTTATGGAATTTTGGGCCAATATTAATAGGTCTAATGTTTATGTTAAGTTCCAGATGTAGAGGAGGAAAACTGCAGTGCAGATGTGTTATTTAAATAAACAGTATCTGAAAATTATCAGATTTTCTGGGCATACACCTGAAAATCCAAGAACTGAGAGAACTTCACACAGTATCAACTCAAAGAAATGCACACCAGGCATGTCTAATCAATATGCTTAAAAGTTAAAGCCAGGAAAAAAATGTTGAAAACTGGCAGAGAAAAATAATATACTATTTATGTGAAAACTTACAATTCAAGTAACTGCAGATTTCTCATCAGAAACCATGATAGGTAGAAGGAAATGGAACATGTTTTGCAATTGTCAAATGCAAATTCTAAATCAGATGACAATGTCCTATAGAGTTAAGATAAAATAAAAATATTCTCAGACTAATAAAAAATAATTAATTACCAGGAGACCGCATCTGAAAAATTGCTAATGGAAGGGTATGGTACCAAAGAGAAGCCTGTAAAATAACAAATGAAAGAAGACCATAAAAATGGTAAATTTTATGTCATGTGGGTTTTTTAATCACATTAAAAAACTTATAAGAATGGAAAAAGTTATTCTATGTAAACATTAATCAAAGGTGGAGAGATTACATTACTATCAGACAAAATAGATTCCTGAGCAAAGAAAATTACACTGAATAAAGAGGTAATTATATAATGATAAAAAGATCAAGTAGCCAAGAAAATGTAGCAATCCTAAATTTGTGCTATATAACAAAAGAGTTTCAAAATACAAACAGCAGAAGCTTACTAGGATAAATTTATTATTTAGCCTAGTTACATGAGAATGATTATATTTATGTAAAATTGTACAAAGTATAAATTAATGTAAGGCAACAGAAATCAGATCACTGATTTTCTGGGGACAAAACCCAAAACCCATATTATTATAACTGCAAGAATTTAAATTTTTTGGCACCAAAATAAACATATTTTATTTATTAAAGCAAAGTATCAAAAGGAAACCCTCAGAGTTGATCCATGTGTTCATTCTCTTGATTGTGATGGTAGTTTTCTCAGGTATGTGTATGTTTTAAAATTTCTCAAATTGTGCACTTAAAATATTTATTGATTATTTTGTTTCAATTATTCTTCAGTAAAACTATACATATACTTAAAAGCAATAGACTGGAATATGTATAATATTTCACAATTTTAGTTTGTAGACTGCATAGTTTTCTACATTCTTGTTCTTCACTATCAATCTGTTCTTTGGCAATTTGGATCTCTGGTGTCTTCACTTATAGCTTACTTTGGCTTTTGTTATGCCCTTTCTTTCCATACATCAAAAAAGGTCAAGAGACTGTGGAGGTGCTGGGATGTGTTATCATTTTGATAAAGTAAAAATAATCTCATCTAAGGGGGAGAGTGTGTCAAGGACAGATTTTAGAGAAAAGTAGCTTGTTTTAAGATCTTGAATCTTGAAGTCACAAAACTACCAGTTATTTATAAGGTTGGCCTACTGGAAGGAGGCACAAAGTGGAAAATGACAAATGTGGGTAAGGATGTAGAGAAATTGAATTCCTCATACAATGTGAGTAAATTTGTTGTTATCTGAATGTATGGTATATCTTTAGGATGTGATCTGTGGTTTGAGCTGCTGTTCTATGTGCTTATATCTGTTTTCATTAAATGAGTGTAGAAAGTTTTCCAAACAGTTACTGACTTATGACATTGCAAATTCGAGATTAAAGCAAAACAGAGGGCCTCGGCAAGTACTGGGACTCTAGAGTCTTAGAAAGGAAAAAGATTTCATTTCAGCAACAGCTATTTCTTATAACAGCTCAGTGATATGGGTGATATTTGTCCTTATTTCATAAAAGAGCAAGCTACTTATGTTATAATGTAATTAGTGCTAATCTAGTGAATTTTATACCATACTAAAGACCACTTAATCCTATCAACTTCTTCATGAGAGATGGTCCTTTTGTTCCTAAGTTTTCTTCTTTTCTACTAGAAGGGTATGGGTATTTGCCAAGTCTCCCTGAACTTTTGAAGTTTAAGGCAAATATTTGTTTCCGCCAATCACCCCCCAAATGCTTTTGGGATGAAGAAGCATTTGGAAAGTAAATATTGGTTTAAAGACTAATAATCTTGTGTAATGAAATCAGTACTGACCCTGACACCTCAGGGCTCAAGGAGTCACCCCTTCAGGATAGTATATATAGAGTGAACAGGCCATGTATGTCCATTGTGATATGTACTATGTTGGGTTTAGAAATTTAGAGACAAAAAAGATGATGGTGCAGCATGAAGTTATTAATAATCTTTACTCCATGACTGTGTAAACCTTGGATATGTTATTCTAAGATGATGTTTTCTCATCAGTAAAATAGAGATAATAATATCTTAAAGATCTGAAATTTGTTTACTTTAAATAAAAACGTTTAAAAATGAAAAATAAAAAATGTAAAAAATAAAATTTAATAGATGTTGGCAAGGATGTGGAGAAAAGAGAATACTTATAAACTGATGTTGGGAATGCAAATTAGTACAACCACTATAGATAATAGGATGGAGCTTCCATTAAAAAAAGATCATGAATAAAGAAAGGTTATGCATAATATAAGATCTGATGCAGAGTAAGCAATCAGTTAAATATTAGTTATTTATGTTAATAAACTGTTGCCACTGGATAAAGTTTATGCATACTGGCAGTGGAAAATCTGTTAGAAAATACTTAAAAGGTGGAGGAGGAAAGATCTTTAAGTAGTCAGAAGAAACTCAACCAGAAATTTCCCCCAATAGACAGTAGTACTATCAGAAGTTCAGCCTAATGTAAACTAATGGATAGGTCTTAGAAGAATGAGAAACAAAAGATCTCTATTCTTAACTAATCACAAAAATAATGAGGAGGAATATTTTCTGGACTTGGGGTCAGAAACATGAAATGGTGTTCCTAGGTTGAAAATCTCTAGGGATGATTAAACAAGAATGTTTTCTACCTCTGAAATCTAAGTGTGTACTCAAGAATCATCTTGGGCCCTTGTTGAAGCAGGTAACCCTTTGTCTTCTGGTCAAAGGGAAGGGAATTGGAAAAATGGCTTCTACATGTTTCATTCTTTTTATCTAAGGTCTAGATTGTAGATTCAATAGAAACCACCAGAAAGCTTGGAAAGCATTATTTTATTTGCTTCCACAATTTACTTTTGTTGTCAAAGCCTGATTGATTGGAACTGATTACTACTTCGTCTTTGACTCTAACTAGATTTGAAAGCATTTGTCAACTAGTATTTAGCGGTGGTTAGAAAATGCCTCATTTGATATAGCTTGTATTTTCACTTAACTTTTGGTTTGAGTACATAGCAGTTACTATTAGTTTTCCTACCTGATAGCCATTCCTTCCATTATTCCTTTTTAAAAGGGCCTCAATTTTGTTTAGGAACAGTCAACTATGTTTTTCAGAGAAGACTGATTTTTTTTTTCAGCCTTAGGTAGGTAGATCTTGATCACTTTAACTTAATCACAGAATTCTAATTTCTTTATCAGTAACTGGTTTGGCCAAAACAGAAATGGAAGAAATGTTGTGGGACTTCTGAGAAAAATTTCCTCAACTTTAAAAGAAACGCAATAGGAAAAACAGCCACTTTTCTGCCACAGGACACAACAATGTAAGGAGGGGATAGCTGCATCCACTGTAAATGTCTATTACTAATATCCTCTTTTTCTTTTTTTTTTTTTTTTTTTTTTTTGACAGGCAGAGTGGACATTGAGAGAGAGAGACAGAGAGAAAGGTCTTCCTTTGCCGTTGGTTCACCCTCCAATGGCTGCCGTGGCCGGCGCGCTGCGACTGGTGCACCGCACTGATCCGATGGCAGGAGCCAGGTACTTATCCTGGTCTCCCATGGGGTGCAGGGCCCAAGTACTTGGGCCATCCTGCACTGCACTTCCGGGCCACAGAAGAGAGCTGGCCTGGAAGAGGGGCAACCGGGACAGAATCCGGCGCCCCGACTGGGACTAGAACCCGGTGTGCCGGCACCGCAAGGCGGAGGATTAGCCTAGTGAGCCGCGGTGCTGGCTACTAATAGCCTCTTAATATATCTTGATAACATGCAGTTACTATTAAGGGATAAGCCTTGGGAAAAAAGCCACACTAAAGACAGCAGAAGTAAGTTGAAAAGGACTTGCATCATTAAGATATTATTGAGCCTTTGAATTTAAAAGAATCTAAAAACACTTGACTCTGTCTTAACATTTTATGTAAGAGATAATGTAGATTTTTATCTAAGAGATTATATACATTTGTGTATTATTACATTACTTTTATTCTGTCATTTTCTGTTGAAAGTGTCTTATTGGGGCCAGTGCTGTGGCTCACTTGGCTAATCCTCCACCTGCGGCACCGGCACACCGGGTTCTAGTCCCAGTTGGGGCACCGGATTCTGTCCCAGTTGCTCCTCTTCCAGTCCAGCTCTCTTCTTTGGCCTGGGAAGGCAGTGGAGGTGCTTGGTCCCTGCGCCTGCATGGGAGACCAGGAGAAGTACCTGGCTCCTGGCTTCGGATCTGCACAGTGCACTGGCCGTAGCAGCCATTTGGGGGTGAATCAACAGAAGGAAGACCTTTCTCTCTCTCTCTGTCTCTCACAGTCTAACTCTGCCTGTCAAAAAAAAAAAGTGTCTTATTTGTTCAAACTATGACTTTGTAATGAGATGCTATGTATCTTGCCCTGTATTTTCCCTGAAAGAAGGGACAAATAGGGTCATTAGGAGCCTGAGATTTGAAGTAAATCAAATATTTAAATATTTGCTCATCTTCGATTAGCTGAATAACCTTGGATAAATTATTTAACCTTCCAGGCTTTTTTCCTTCACCTATGAAATGGGAATAATGGTATTAGCTCTCTTACATTATTATTAGAATTAAACATGTAAATATGCATTCACAGGCTTAACACAGTATATCTCACAAACTAAATGCTCAATATCTTCTTTATTATTAATTTCACAAAAGTGTATTGATGCCATTGTCCATACAATTTATGCATTCAGCAAATATTGATTAGGCATGTAGCTTGCAGATTAAGTGTTGAGGACAGCTTGCTTCTCTTCTGTGGATACAGCAATCTAAGCTATGAGATGAGTTGTATGTATGGGAGACAGTTTTATGTTAGGCTTTTGGTGGAGGGACTGGATAGCTGAAAGTTCTTTACTTCTGTGTCCTTTAAGATCTGAGGAGGAAACAGACTACCCTATCCTGCTACCCTGCCTTTTGAGATGCTTCAGATGGCCTTAGCTTTGCTTTTTCAGCCATTAATCATCCTCATCTGCCATAGTTGGTTGTTTTGATTTTCCAGGTTATATCCATGGCTTCTGTATTCCCTGGTCTTGAGCTGTGCTGACACACTACTCTCAGCACATACTTAAGACAAAATCTGGTGGTCTAGAAAATCACTTAGATTGCTTCCCTTCATCTGTCCTTAAGAATACATCTTTTTCTTTGGGGGCAGGGGTCATGAAAAGACAATTAAGCATTCTTTTTTAAAAATTATTTGTTGATTTTATTTGAAAAGTAAAGGGAGAGGGAGAAAGGTAGGAGGGAGAGAGAGAGAGAAGGGGAGGAAGAGAGAAAAAGAGAGAGCTCTCTCCATCTACTGGTTTAATCACCAAATGACTGCAGCTATCTAGTCTGAGCCAGGTGGAATCCAGGAACCTGGAGCTCCATCTGGTTTACCCATGTGTGTGGCAGGGACCCAAGTTCTTGAGCCATCATCTGCTGCTTTCCAAGCACATTAGCAGGGAGCTGGATTGGAAATGGAGCAGCCAGGACTCCAGAGGGGATGCTGGCATTTCAGGTAGCAGCTTAGCTTTCGGTTCTACAACACCAGCCCCTAATTAAACACTCTTGTCTTCTTTTTTCACTGGTGTAGTCTTGTGTACTCTTCATAAAAGCTTATGAGCCCTGTATTTTAATTTTCGCTTCTGGGTAACATTTGCTACCTCCCAACACAAAAGCGTACGCGCACCTTGTGATTTCCTCAGGTATTCTTAGCAAAGAGTGAAGCATTTTATGGTTGCAATAGGAGGTAAAAACATAAATAAATAAATAAAAACAATCTTTGAAGTCTCTGCTCTAGAGAAAGTACTGTGAGAATACTTTAGAAATGGAATATCAGATCATCTTTGAGCACAGTATGAACTGCAGTTGAATATAGAGCGAAAGAGAATTGGATTGGGATTCAGGAGGCCAGTATTCTATAACAGACTTTCTGTGGGACTTTAAAAAATAACTTTACCTTCTGATGTCTGAGTGTTGATGTATCTCCAGGTAATTACTATGCATTTGTTGAATATTTGTTTAGTAATTACAAATATTTAATTTGTGAATTATATATTCATTTGTAGAACTTTTTAGTTTATATTTAATTTTAAGTTAATTACCTCCAAGAGATTGTGCCAAGTCTGATTCTATTTATTATTATAATTGCTAGTACAATGCTTGACATAGAGCAAATGCTCAAAAATAATTATGAAAAATTTATAACTGAAGAAATAAATATATATGAAAGGACTCTGGGAGAGGTCCATATTTCTTTATGCCCTCCTTAGTATAAAATTGAACAGTGTTTCTTTAATAAAGAATATAAGGGCCAGTGCTGTGACATAGCAGGTAAAGCCGTGGCCTATAACACTAGCATTGCATCTGGGGGTTGGCTCTCTGGCTGTTCCACTTCTGATCCAGTTCCCTGATGATGTTCCTGGGAAAGCAGAGGAAGATAGCCCAAATGGTTGGGCCCCTGCACCAAATAGGAAACCTGGAAGAAGCTCCTTGCTCCTGCCTTTCGTGCAGCCATTGGGGAGTGAATCAGCAGAAGGAAAATTTTCTCCCTCTCTGTCTCTCTCTCTTAACTCTGCCTTTCAAATAAATAAAATAAAAGTTTTTTTTTAAAAAAGAAGGGATATAAATACAATTGCCTATGACAGGGGGAAATCACCTGAAGATAATTGAGACCCTATAAAGAACTTTTGAGCAAAATATGACTAATACAACTTAATGAGTAGATTTGGCAGCCCTTGAATGTATATATACATATGCACTTACCTTAAAGTCCAAGATAGGATTATATAAAGGTAAAATCATTACCTTGACTATTTGTTCTTAATCAGGAATAAGATAAAGTCTAATTCTTCATGTGTCAAAATAAATTTGAGGGCATCCATACAGGATTGTTGGGAGACTAAAAAATTCTGTAGGAGGAATTGACTCCTGTAAGTGAGATGCCCCTGATGTGGAGGACAGTTTGAAGTAATATGCAACTCTTGATGACACCTCTTCAACACTTGGTAATTCTGACCTCTCCTTTTACCTGTCATTATGTTGAATCACATGGCCCAGCAAACAGCTAACACATTTCAGCAAACTCCAAAACTGCACGCTGGGAACATGTGCTCTCTCAAATTGATTAGTGATATCACCAGTGTTTAAACCCAGTTCCTGTCATCTCAGAGGATGAAGATTACTTGACAGGAAGTCATTCTGCTGTCATCCAGGAGGGCTACCGATGTAATTCTTTAAATCTGTCTATGAGTTGAGAGGCAGCCGACTTTACTCTGGTCTAAAGCTTTTGCAAATGTCGAGTAATGCAGCATTTAGTGTATCATTGAAGTACCTAGTTTGGATACTAATGGAATGTACATTTCCTTAAGATTTTTACATTCCCAAAGGTTTTGGTAAATGCTGACATGGAAACTGTTTTAGTTAAAAATGAACTTATTTTATGCTTTATGGGTCATTTTGCATTAACCATGTCTTCAAGTTGATTTTAAAAAATCACCTCTTTGGGGAGTGGACAAAAAAGAAATCCCAAGAGGCAGTGCATTTCCTCTAATAAATTCAAGCAACTTTTTCTTTGTATTGAAGATACTATTTGTCATACATTTTCCTTGTCATATTGAGAATTCCCAGACCATCATTTAAAACAGATTGGTAATTTGGCCCTTAATTTTGGCACCTGTACATCTTTTAAAACTCTGGGCTGTGTTTGGAGACTTTACTACTCTGTAAGTTAATACCCTTTTAGGGCCTAAACTTGACCATTAACAGCAAATTGGCCTCTCAGGATGCTCTATAGAACAATTTTTTATATTTATTTGTTTAATCTTTATTAGCCAAAGTTTGTCCAACAGCTCTAAGGGAGTGATTTACCCATGAGGCTTGGAGGCATTTATAAATCATTCCCTATGACTTCAGGATTAGGAGAGAGTTTGATCATTATAAGTACTTTAGGTTGCTTAAGACTCCAATCTCTTTTTTTGGCAGCCTTGAAAACTCAGCCATAACTTGGAACTATTCCCTAGCATATAGGACTACTAAGTGCTGTATATTCATAGCTGTAGAGACAAAGAGATCATCTGGTCAAAACTATTATTTTACAGGTAGGGGAACTAATGCCCAAAGAGGGAAAGTGATTAGAATGCTAAAGTTTTAAGTTATTTTCATAATCTTATCTGTCAGTTTTGGCTTTGATTGCCTGTGCTACCAGCATCTACTTCAAAATGTCTTTGCCTGTGCCAATGTCTTGCAGGATTTCCACAACGTTCTCAATTAATTTGATGAGATCAGGTCATAGAGTCAGGTCTTTGATCCATATTGTGTGGAATTTTGTATAAAGTGAAAGGTAGGGGTCTTTTTTCATACTTATGCATGCAGATCTACTTTTTCTAGCAACAGTTGTTGAAGAGACTGTCCTGTCTCCAGGGATTTGTTTTAGTTCCTTAGTCATAGAAAAGTTGGTTGTAGATGCATGGATTGAATTCTGGAGTTTATATTTTGTCCCATTAGTCTACACATCCATTTTTGTTTCAATGCTAGGCTTTTTTGATTCTAACTGCCCTGTGCTGTGTCTTGAAATCTGTTATTGTGATGCCTCCAGTTTATTTTTGTTTTATAAATTGCTTTAGCTATTCAGGTCTGTAGTGTTTCCATATGAGTTTTAGCATCATTTTTTCTGTATCACAGAAGAATGTTTTTGATATTTTGATTGGGATTTCATTGCATTTGTAAATTGCTTTCAGTAGTATGGACATTTTAATGATATTGATTCATCTAATCCACGAACACTGAAGATTTTTCCATTTATTTATGTCTTCTTCTATTCCTTTCTTTAATGTTTTGTAATTTTCTTCATAGATATCTTTGACATCCTTGGTTAAATTTACTTCAAGGTATTTAATTTTTTTTAGCTACTGTGAATGGGATTGCTCTTCAAAGCTCTTTTCTCAGCCATGGCAATGTCTCTGTATACAAATGCTATTGATCTTTGTGTGTTAAATTTATATCCTGCCACTTTACCAAACTCTTTTATGAGTTCCAGTAGTCTCTCAGTATAGTCTTTTGGATCCCATATATATAGAATTATGTCATCTGCAAATAGGAATAGTGTGACTACCTCCATTCCAATTTGTAATCCATTGTTTTCCTTTTCTTGCCAAAAGGATTTGGCTAAAAATTCCAGGACTGTATTGGATGGTAATGGTGAGAATGGCATCCCTGTCTGGTTCTAGATCTTAGTGGGTACACTTCCAACTTTCCCCATTCAATAAGATGCTGGCTGTTGGTTGTCATAAATTGCCTAGATTGTGTTGAGGAATGTTACATCTATAACTCAATTTGCTTAAGGTTTTTATCTTATAAGGATGTTGTATTTCATTGAATGCATTCTCTGTATCTATTCAGATAACCATATATGGTTTTTTCTTCAGTTGATTAATGCAGTGTATCACATTTATTGATTTGTGAATGTTGAACCCTCCCTGAATACCAGGGATAAATCCCACTTGGTCTGGGTGAATTATCTTTCTGTTGCATTGTTGGATTCTATTAGCTAATATTTTATTGAGGATTTTTGCATTAATTTTCATCAGAGATACTGGCCTATAGTTCTCTTTTTCTGTTATATCTTTTTCTGGTTTAGGAATTAAGGTGATGCATGCTTCATAGAAGGAGTTTGGGAGAATTCCCTCCCTTTCAATTGTTTGAATAGCTTGAGAGGAATTAGAATAGTTCTTCTTTAAATGTTGGTAGAATTTATCAGTGATGCCATCTGGTCCTGGGCTTTTTTTTCTGTTGAGAATGTCTTTATTACTCATTCAATCTCTGTCTTAATTATTTGTCTGTTTAGGTATTTTATGTCTTCATGACTCATTTTGAGAATTGTATGTTGTCCAGAAAGCTATCCATATCTACTGCATTTCCCAATTTGTTGGCATATAGCTCTTCCTAGTAATTTCTGATAATTATTTTTATTTCTGTGTTATCTGTTGTTGAATTTCTTTTTCATCTCTGATTTTATTGACTTGGGTCTTCTCCCTCTTTTTTGGTTAGTGGGCCAGTGGATTATCATTTTTTTGTATATTTTCAAAAAACCAGCTCTTCATTTCACTAAACTTTATATTTTTTGTTTCAATTTTGTTAATTTTTTCCCTAATTTTAATTATGTGTTTCCTCCTCCTATTTTGTGGCTTGGTTTGTTGTTGTTTTTCTATGTCCTTGAGATGCATTGATAGTTCATTTATTAGGTAGTTTTTCAATTTTTTTCAGTAGGCACCAATTGCTATACACTTTGCTCTCAGTACTGCTTTTGCTCTATCCCATAAGTTTTTTTTTTTAAGATTTATTTATTTATTTGAAAGACAGAGTTACAGAGAGGCAGAGAGAGAGAGAGAGAGAGAGAAAGGGAGGGAGAGAGAGAGAGAGGGAGAGAGAGAGGTATCTTCCATCTGCTAGTTACTCCCCAAATGGCCACAATGGCTGGAGGTCCAAAGCTAGGAGCTAGGAGCTTCTTTTGGGTCTCCCAGGTGGGTGCAGGGGCCCAAGGACTTGGGACATCTTCTACTGCTTTCCCAGGCCTAGCAGAGAGATGGATGGGAAGTGGAGCAATTGGGATTCAAATCGACACCCATATGGGATGCCAGCACTGCAAGCTGAGCCTTAACCTGCTGTGCCATAGGGCCGGTCCCTATCTCATAAGTTTTGATATGATGTATTGTCATCTTCATACATTTCTAGAATTTTTTTGCTTTTCTTTTGAATTCTGTGACCCACTGTTCATTCAGGAGCATGTTGTTTCAGTCTCCATGTATTTGCATATGATCTAGAGATTCTTGAGTTGTTGTTTTTCAGCTTCATTCCATTGTGATGAGAGAAGATGCATGGTATGATTTTGATTTTTTTTTTTCGCATTTGTTGAGATTTGCTTTATGGCCGAGAATATGGTTTATCTTAGAGAAAGTTCCATGCACTGATAAGAACAATGTGTATTGTGCAACTGTAGGGTGAAAAGGTATCAGTTAGGTCCATTTGGTTCATAGTGGTGATTAGTTGTGTTATTTCCTTGTTGATTTTCTGTCTAGTTGAACTGTCCATTGATGAACATTGGGTGTTGAAGTCCTCGGTTACTATTGTATTAGAGTCTGTGTCTCCCTTTAGATCCATTAACTTTCTTTTATATAGCCAGGTGCCGTGTAATTGCGTGCATATATAATTATTTTAGTCTAATCTTCCTGTTGAAATAAATCCTTAATCATTAAATTGTACCATTCTTTGTCTTTTTTAACAGTTTTTGGTTAAAGTATATTTTGTGTGATACTAGGATGGCTACATTTGCACTTTTATGCTTTCCATTAGCATGGAATATCTTTTTCCATCCTTTTCCTTTCAATCTGTTTGTGTCTTTGTTGGTGAGATGTGTTTCTTCTAGGCAACAAATAGATAGATCTTGTTTTTTAACCCATTCCGCCAGTCTATATCTTTTAACTGGAGAGTTGAGATCATTTACATGTGTGGTGACTATTGATAAGTAATGACTTGGCCCTGCCATTTTTCTATAAATCTTCCTATTGTTTACTTTGGATTACTTTTTTTATTTTACAGGGAAATTTTCTGGCTTCACAATCTTTCATAATGATGGTTATTTTTCTTGTTTCTATTGTTGGACATTCTTAAGCATCCTTTGTAAGGCTGAACAAGTGTTGACAAATTCTTTCAATTTCTGTTTTCTTTATGGAAGATCTTTATTTTACCTTCATTCATAAATGAGAGCTTTGCAGGATACAGTATTCTGGGTTGACAGTTTTTTTCTCTTAAGACTTGGAGTATGTCTCTCCATTCTCTCCTAGATTATAGGGTTTCTGATGAGAAGTCATCTTTGAGTCTAATTGGAGATCCTCTGAAAGTAATCCGGTGTTTCTCTCATGCACAGTTTAGAGTCTTTTCTTTACTGTGGAGAGTTTGTTTTTAATATGTCAGGGTGAAGATCTTTTCTGGTCATGTCTCTTCCCGTACTTGGACATCCCTTTATCCAAGTTAGGGGATTTTTCTATAATTATTTCACATAACAGGCCTTCTAGTCCATTCTCTCCTTCCATACCTTCATGAACTCCTAAGACCCATATGTTGGGACATTTGATAGTATTCCATAAATCTCCAACACTCTTTTTAACTTTTCTAATTTCTTTTTTTTTGTCTGACTGAATGATTTCTAAAGATTTGTCTTCTGTCTCAAATATTCTTTCTTCTGCCTCACCAAGTCTGTTGTTAAGACTTTTCACTGCCTTTTTTATTTGATCTATTGAATTGTTCTTTTCTAATATTGTTTTGATTTCTCTTTAATATCTCAATTTTATGGTAAAAATTTTTATTCATGTTGTGTATGGTTTTCTGTAGTTCATGGATTTACTTCTGATTATTTTTGAGTCATCCTGTGATTAATCTTTGAATTCCATTTCTGATATTTCATCATTCTCCTCATCTTCACATTCTAATATTGAAACGCTGTTGTGTTCCTTTGGGGGGTGCCATGATGTACTCCTTATTCTTGTTTTTTGAATTTCTGCATTTATTTTTAATCATTTGTGGAGTTAATTGTTGTTTTTTTTTCCTCAGATGACTTTTATCTTTGAAGTATGCCTCTGTGGCTTGGTGAAATTCCTGCGCTTTCAGGGAGTACCAGGAGGTGTGGGCTGGATATGGCCAGGCATTCTGGTCAGTGCTCCAGGGTTGGGCGAGTATCCAGTGTAACACCCAAGATGAGTGTGGTTGATCTCCTCTTGTCAACACAAGAGGGGAATGGTCACCTAATTGTGTGTGATTACTCCCTCAACTGCTCTGCTCCAAGCTGAGCAGTGCCTGATTGTTAGCCCTGAGTATGTTCAACACTCATCCACACTGTCATATGAACCACACAATGATCTGTGCTGTCTTCACTCTGAGCACAGTTCCTGCCACAATGACCTGCCCCTTGGCATCCAGGGAGCTCTGAGCATGTAGATCCACACCCAGTGATTGCCCAGAGAGCTAGCTACATCCTGCACCTTCTTGTGCACAAAGTCCCTACAGTGTTAGCACACAAGGCTTGCACAGTTGCTGGGTGCAGAGGTTTCTTATTGCCCTTCCAGCCTGTCCAGTTCACAGAGAGGCAGATGTTCCCTGAGCCAGCTCTGCCTAGGTAGCTTGAGACCCAGAGCCTGTGGTTTGTTGGGAAGCTGGGCGCACTTCACAGTTCTATGTGGTTGCTCAGTCAGGCTCAAAGTCAATGTGGACTGTGGATTTTTCCCTCTGCTAGAATCTCTGGATCACATGCTTACAACAGCATCACTTGCCAAACGTTGCCCTCTCTTCGCCACAGCCACCAGTACTGCCAAGAAGATGGTGTTCGATCTCAGCCAGTTTCTGTGCTTGTGCACAGAGGCTTCCACAGCTGCTGCCCAAGCCAAAGATGGTGCCTGTCCTTCTTGGCCAGAAGCAGGAGCCTGTTTGGGGGAGGATACTGGATCTGATGGTAATCACCATCCCCCAGGGTTTCAGGCAGGACTGACACCATACTGTCCATTCAGCTATATCACCATGGGCTGCTGCAATCTGATCTCACCTCTGTCTCCAAGTTGTTCCTGGCTCTGGCTCTCGGCTGCTGCAATTGTGTGTTGTCTCTGTGTTTATTTCGCATGTCTGCACCTTCCACACAAATCTGCAGTGTTCCCCTTCCTTTTGTTGAATTTCTAGTGAGGTTTGCTGTCTAATTCGCCTTACAGTGCACTTCCTACATTTTTTTTCTCCACTGTATATCCCTAGCCTAGCACAGTATATTATTCCCTATTCTACCATCTTGGAATCCCCTGGCAGAGCTATCTGATAACTTTAGAGGATCTTTCTGCATGTTAAATTTTGAGATGAACTGCTGTAAACCTTTAAGACTGACATTCAACATTCACTGAAATGCCTGGACAACCTTTTTTGGTCTTTCCTTATTATTTACTCTAAAGCTTTCTCCAAGTTCAAATATATAATGTTTTATCAAAGATTAATTTACTTCCCTATCAATTTTTACTCACAACATTCAGGCTGCTCTTAATGCCCTTACTGTCTTTTTTTCTCTTAAGACCCCATTCAAATATGGCCATTTTTAAAAAGACATTATGAGGCCGGCGCCGCGGCTCACTAGGCTAATCCTCCGCCTAGCGGCGCCGGCACACCGGGTTCTAGTCCCGGTCAGGGCGCCGGATTCTGTCCTGGTTGCCCCTCTTCCAGGCCAGCCCTCTGCTGTGGCCAGGGAGTGCAGTGGAGGATGGCCCAGGTGCTTGGGCCCTGCACCCCATGGGAGACCAGGAAAAGCACCTGGCTCCTGGCTCCTGCCATCGGATCAGCGCGGTGCGCCGGCAGCAGCGCGCCGGCCGCGGCGGCCATTGGAGGGTGAACCAACGGCAAAGGAAGACCTTTCTCTCTGTCTCTCTCTCTCTCACTGTCCACTCTGCCTGTCAAAAAAAAAAAAAAAAAGACATTATGAAATCCCCAAGTATAAGTGGCCCCTCTTTTTTTCAGACTGGTCATAATAATTTGTATCTCCCTGTCCATTATGTTCATCCCTAAATTAGAAATGTTAATTAGCTTTTCTCCATATATTTACCCACTTCCCTATTCTATCCTGACCATAAAAATGTTTAAGAATAGGTATTTTCCATAATTATATCGTCATAGATTAAGAAATGTTTCCAGCTGGTGCCGCGGCTCACTAGGCTAATCCTCCGCCTTGCAGTGCCGGCACACCGGGTTCTAGTCCCGGTCGGGGTGCCGGATTCTGTCCCTGTTGCCCCTCTTCTAGGCCAGCTCTCTGCTGTGGCCAGGGAGTGCAGTGGAGGATGGCTCAAGTCCTTGGGCCCTGCACCCCATGGGAGACCAGGATAAGTACATGGCTCCTGCCATCGGATCAGTGCGGTGTGCCGGCCGCAGCGCGCTGGCTGCGGTGGCCATTGGCGGGTAAACCAGCGACAAAGGAAGACCTTTCTCTCTCTCTCTCTCACTGTCCACTCTGCCTGTCAAAAAGAAATGTTTCTTAAGCAGATAGAAGAGTCTGCTATCAATGCAAAAGCAACATACTTAAAATTTAGGTATCTATCTTCTGGTCTAAGGTCTACTGTCAGTCTGTTTGATTTCTTTGAGTAAGTCTCTATACGTCTCAGGACATCAGTGTTTTCATCAATAAAGTAGAAGACTTGAAACTAGCTGATTGTTGTCCAGTATTCATCATTATGTGTGGATGAATGCCAGCTTGTGTTGAAGTTTTTTAGCACTTTCAGATGCAATGAGAAAACAAGTGTGCAGCAAAATGAAACTAAATTATGTAATATTTAGTTTTTGTCCATTCTACATTTTTCTTATAATATCCATAACTTTCTGAAATGGTGTTGATAATTGGTCATAATTATCATTTTAAATGTCTTTATTTTGCACAAGCAAAGGATTACAAAATGAGCAATCCTATTTTTTGTGGCACCAACATATTTCTTTATAAATATTACTTATCCATGAAATTATATGACATACTGGCTTAGATGCTCTCCAAGTCTCCTCCCAAGGTTAACACTCTATTCTATGAATTATAGTTTCATCAGGCTTTGGCACAAAACCCCAGTGGAGAACCAGGTGCTACAGGAACTGAAGTTTGGGATTATACAGGAGACTGATCGTCTTGTCCTTCTAGTCTACTGTTGAATCAGTACTTACAAATATTGACCAACACATGTGACTGCCAGAAACCCTGCCGTGGGGGAGAAGGGGAGTGAAAGCTGGTCCTGGTATTGAATTTTCTTTTAAGAACCCTCAGTGGTCGGTTCTTAGAGCTCCCTCCTGCCTGGTGCAGGGACTCAGACTTTCCTGGAAGCATGGCTCCCAACTGCCCGTGTTTGCTCCTTCCTCAAACAAAAAGCCGAGAGCAGCTCCTTGCCTGAGGCTGGTGGACACCTGGCCCTCTCGGGGTTTGTTGACAGGAAAAAAAGAACAACAGGAAGCCATTGAACATATTGATGAAGTACAAAATGAAATGGACAGACTTAATAAATGAGCCAATGAGGAGATTTTGAAAGTAGAACAGACATATAACAAATTCTGCCAATCATTTTTTTTCAGAGGAGGTCAGAACTAGTCACCAAAATCCCACATTTTTGGGTAACAACATATTTCAGCCGTACACAAGTATCTGCACTTCTTGGGGAGAAGGATGAAGAGGCACTACATTATCTGACCAGAGCTGAAGTGACACAGTTTGAAGATATTAAATCAGGTTAGAGACTAGATGTTTATTTTGATGAAAATCCTTACGTCGAAAATAAAGTTGTCTGCAAATAATTTCATCTGAATGAGAGTGGTGATCCATCTTCAAAGTCCACTGAAATCAAATGGAAATCTGGAAAGGATTTGACTGAATGTTCAAGTCAAATGGAGGACAAAGCCAGCAGGAAGAGGAAGCATGAGGAACCAGAGAGCTTTTTCACCTGGTTTACTGGCCATTCTGATGCAGGTGCAGATGAGTTAGGAGAGGTCATCAAGGATGATATTTGGCAGAATCCATTATAGTACTACTTGGTTCCTGATATGGATGAGGAAGGAGAAGAAGAAAAGAAGAAGAAAATGATGATGAAGAAGAAGGATTGGAAGATACTGATAAAACAGGGGATGAGGATGATGGGGAAGAAGATGAAGGTGTTAATGAAGAGGAAGAAGGAGAGAGGGATAAAGGAGAAGATGACTAGTAGAAAACACTGATGTATTCCAACTTTTTTTTTTTTTTTTTTTTTTTTTTTTAGTTTTCTCTAGTCCCTGGGAGCAAATTGCCATTTTCTTATTTTTATGTTTTTTTCCCTCTTGTGCTCAGTCTCCCTGTTTTTGAGATCTATTTTCTCTTCACCATGGTTCTCACCTTATTGTGGGGAAAATACCTTAAGCAGAATGCAGTGGGAAAAGAATCTCTACCCCTTTCTGTTTCAACTTCATTCTTATCCCTTCTTGTCTTGTCAAAAACTGTAAGGAATCAACACCACTGTGCTCTGTGGGGAAAGAGCACCTGCTGCGCCCTTTGCTCTGCCAGAGCTGGAGGGTGCCAGGGTCCTCTGTAGTAGTGCATACAATTCCAGCTTTTCTCCTTCTTTCTCTGTATATTGGGCTCAGAGATTACACTGGGTCTCTTTGTAAATACAGACAGCATTTTCCAACATATGTATGTCTACTTTTTCTTGTTCAAAAAAGGAAAGAAAGCCTTAAAAAATAGTGTTATACTGGGTTCTAGTCCCAGTCAGGGCGCTGGATTCTGTCCCGGTTGCCCCTCTTCCAGGCCAGCTCTCTGCTGTGGCCAGGGAGTGCAGTGGAGGATGGCCCAAGTACTTGGGCCCTGCACCCGCATGGGAGACCAGGATAAGCACCTGGCTCCTGGCTTCGGATCAGCGCGGTGCACTGGCCGCAGCGCGCCAGCCGTGGCGGCCATTGGAGGGTGAACCAACAGCAAAAGGAAGACCTTTCTCTCTGTCTCTCTCTCTCACTGTCCACTCTGCCTGTCAAAAAAAAACAAAACAAAACAAAACAAAAAAAAACAGTGTTATAGAAGTTCAGCAATGGTGGGTTTGAGGTGTTTGGGTTAAGTGGGCATTTTGACAACATGGCTTCTCCTTTAGCATGTTTAATTGTGATGTTTAACAGAAATCCTTTCAGTTCAAGATGACACTTTTTAAAAATAAAATAATCTTATAATGATGAGTTGTACCCCTACCACTCAATGGGAGAGTCAGCAGAACTTATAGGATCTCATTTGGAATTGAATTCTCTATTATAATTTTGTTCCTGTTTGTTTCTAAATTTTATTTTTGTTTCACTGGAAAAAATGATGATGGTGAGTTTTAAATGCTAAAAGCATACAAGTTAATAAAACTAAATGCGTACAAAAAAAGTACCATCAGAAAACTACTGTGAAAGCTTTAATAAAAAAAACTCTGTATTGAACCAAACTGGAGTTTTTCACAGTTCCCCCATCTTTAGCTGAGTTTTTGGTTCATACTTGACAGGGCAATAGAAACTTTCAGATATAAATTAAGACACTGGTGTCAATTATTGGTGAATGGAAATTTTTCTTAAATGCTGAATGTTTTCACATATAGGATTGAGTACTATTGCAATCATAAAGGGACACTGAAAAAAAGCTTTTCAAAACTGTCCTCAGGCTTGCCTCGCTCTGTTCAGTTTCAGCCCTTGTGTGCATTCTGGTCTACAAAGCACTGAGTCTGGTGCTTTAGTATTCAAAGACTGAGGCTTTCAAGAGGCTTTCTGTATCTAATTTTACAGTAGCATATCTTTCAATTATTAACACATTAAAGGCAATCTACTACTAGCTTAGAAATCTGATGTTAATTGGCTTTGGAATATTTTATTTAAAAAACATTTTCCAAATAGGGCTGTGAATGGTTCAGTTTCTCTATTCAGAACTAAAGAAAACATCAGTTCTGCCAGGAAAAGATAGTCCAGTGGGGCAGAAACATTAGTGTCTTGGAGTTTACCTGTCAATCTTTTATTTTTACATCCTTTCTCTGAAAACAAGCCCACAAGCTAATTGACTTCTGTTCCTTTCCTCTTGGCCTCTCATTTTTCTGAACTAGAGACTCAAATTAAAACAAAGATAAAATTCCAGGGGAAGCTGGCATTCATCAGGCTTATATTAAATTAAATTAAGTGCTTTTTATTGAACTCAGCAGTATTAGTTATTAAAACCAGAAGGCTTTACCCTTGCTAGTGTAAAAAAAGAAAACAATGACTCATACTGTGGCACAGATTTTATTGGGAAATTAAAGCAGTAATTTTCTCTTATTCTATTAAAACTTTTGCAGACAAACACATGTAAACAAGATCAGGAGATGGAAAGCAGTGAGGAATCCATCCTTCTGGGTTCTGGTGCTTCCTAGCACATAGGTACAGGAATTTAAGGGGAAAATGATCTTATTTGAGAAGAAAACAGGGAAGGCGTTGTAAGATTTTCTTTGGGGATTGGGGGCAAAAATCAGTTGAGTTGCCAGACTGTTTCTTTGTTTCTGGAATAACATGGAATTATGAATGTCGGGAAAGGAGAGAGAGCAACAATATAGTGCAGCTTAAAGAGCATTAGCCAGGAAATTGGAACCTGAATCTCAGCTTTAGGTCCACCAGTTACAGGTTGCTTGGGCTTGGATAAGACACTTATCTGCAATGCTTTTGCTTTCTCATCTGTAAAATAAGGAGCTAGACTAGATGATCTCCAAAGGCTCTGGTCTCATTTTGTCATCTATTTCTGTTTTGTCTTGTACCTGTGGGAGACCATCATGACCTATAGTTAACATATTGATTAACCCAGACTGGGGTCAGAAAACCATGGCCCTAAGGAAAAATCTGTCTTGTTATCTATTTTTTTAATTAACCAAATCCAGACTAATGTCAACTAGAGGGCAAAGTAGGACTTTCTAGGCTTATCACCCCCCAGAAACACCAGTTTGAGTAACTACCCATGCATGAAAAAATATACACAAGAAATAAGGAAACCAGGTGAGAGCTTTCAGCAACAAGTTCTAGCACAGCAATAAGAAAAGATGCATATCCTCGTGAATATAGGCTACAAGTCCATCTTATGCCAGGCCAATTTCTGGGGCCCCAAGTTTTTAGGCCCACCCCAGGATTCAGTCCTGCCCCAGTACCAGGTTAGAATTACTGGTCTTATATACCAGTTCAACACCTGGTGACACAGGCTCCAGGCCTACCTACTGCCAGACTGGTCTGTGCAAACCTACTCTCCAGGTCAGCCCCTATAATCCCATGTTCTAATAGGTCCAGATTCCAGACCTGCTACCGCAGACCATGGTGCTGGTCTGGCCCTCATGGACCAAGGTTTCCAGTACGACCCATGCAGACTCAGAACCCAGGCCTATCCCCAAGGATTCAGGCCCTAGCCTCACATAGGTGCCAGGCCAGTTCTATGGACTCATGCTTTAGGACTGGTACATTGAACCTAGATGCTAGGCCCATCCAAGCACCTGGCTGACCCTCAGGTTTGAGGCCTACCCTAATGCCAGGACAGCTCTCACTGATCCAGGCTTCAGGAAGACTTTCATAGATCCAGGCTCCATGTCTGCCCTCAAAGACAAAGACTACCTCTCAAGGACCCAGTCAGCAGATCTACCCCAGTGGATCAAGGGTCCAGGCCCAACCTAGGGCAACTAGGAGCTAAGCCCACCCTTCAGATGACCCAAGACACCAGACCATCCTGTCTGAAAACTCCGCTAGTAACCTTGCTCATAATCATGCCAGACAACTTGCCCAGAATTTCTGGATAGGCTGACTGGAGAGAGGTTTCCCAGTGCAAAGCCAATCTGCACATACTAAATAAGTCCTTATTTCTTCAAATGCACAGACATCAATGTAAGGTACCAAAAAACATGGAAAACCAAGGAGATATCATGCCACCAACAGAATACAATAATCTCCCAGTAACTTACATCCCAAAGAAATGGAGATTATGGACTTCTTAAAAATGTTTTCAAAATAATTATTGAAGAAAATCAACAAAATTCAAGAAAATACAGAGAAACAATTCAGTGAAATCAGGAAAACAATAAGTCTACAAAATTAAAAGTTGAATAGATTGAAATGATTTTTAAAAATCAAAAGTTAAATACAACTAATAAGATGAAAAATTCCATGTAGGCCATCAGTAGCAATATTGATCAAACAAACAAAAAAGAATCCTAAAACTTGAAGAAAGGTTATTTAAAATTACTCATAAATAGAGAAGAAGAAGGAATGAAAAAGGATAAAGAAATCTTGTGGAATTTATAGGACAAGAAAATTTTTGATTTATAGAAGCTCAAGAAAAGAGAGACAAAGGACAAAAACATAATTAAAGAAATAGTAGCTAAAAGCCTTCAAATCTGTAGAAAGATATGAATATCTAGGGACAGGAAGGTCAAAAGTCTTCAATCAGATTGAATTCAAGATATACCAAGATATTTTGTAATGAAATCATCAAAAATCAAAGAGAATCTTGAAAGCAGCAAGAAAAACAAAAAGTCGCATGTAAGTGAGTTACAGTAAACGTAACAGCAGATTTGTCAGAAGAAACCTAACAAGAAAGGAGAGAATGTGATCTATTCAAAATGCAAAAGGAAAAAAAAATGTCAACCAAGGTTACTATACCTGGCAAAGCTGTCTGAAGGAAATAAAGGAAATAAAAAGACTTTTCCAGGAAACAAAAATTGAAGAAGTTCATCACCTCTAAACAGAAATACTAAAGAAAGTTCTTTAAGCTGAAAGAAAAGAACACTAATTAATGACACAAAAACATATCAAAGAACTTAACTCACTGGTAAAATTAAGTGCAAATCAAATTTAAAATAATATTGTAAAAGTGTTTAAGAAATCATCTATATGAGGTTACTTCAAAAGGCTCATGGAAAAATGGAATAAAATGATATATTGGTGCAGATATTTTTGGAATCCATGTATAGTTTATTTGTAATATACACTGTGACCTTTTGAAGTATCTCATAATTTTAGTGTAAAATTTAAAAGATGAAACTATCGGCCGGCGCCGTGGCTCACTAGGCTAATCCTCCACCTGTGGCACCGGCACACCGGGTTCTAGTCCTTGTTGGGGCGCCGGATTCTGTCCTGGTTGCTCCTCTTCCAGTCCAGCTCTCTGCAGTGGAGGATGGCCCAAGTGCTTGGGCCCTGCACCCGCACGGGAGACCAGGAGAAGCGCCTGGCTCCTGGCTTCAGATCAGCGTGGTGCGCTGGCTGCAGCGGCCATTAGGGGGTGAACCAACGGCAAAGGGAGACCTTTCTCTCTCTCTCTCACTGTCCACTCTGCCTGTCAAAAAAAAAAAAAAAAAGATGAAGCTATCAAATAAAATAATAGCTATAAATGTTTTAAGGGATATACACCATTTAAAATATATAAATTGTGTTGTCAAAAGCATATAATGGGCAGTGAAAGTATTGTTTTTTATGTGATCAAAATTGTCAGTTTAACATAATATGTTGTAACATGGTTATTTAAATCTTATGGTAACTACAGCGCAAGCTACCATGTTACATACCAAAAGATAAAAAATAAAGAATCAAAGTACACTAGTAGAGAAAGATTTGTATATCGACAGAACACAGGACAGTCTTCAATAAATAGTGCTGGTAAAATTGCATATCCACAGTCAGTGCAAAGAAACTAGACCCTTAACTCATGACTTATACAAAAGTGAATTAAAATGTTTCAGAGGCTTAAATGTAAGACCTGAAACTGGAAAATTAGTAGATGAAAATATAGGGAGACACTCTGACATTAGTCTGAACAATGACATTTTCAATATGACTCCAAAAGTAAAGGTAGCAAGAGTAAATGTGTAGCAAAAGCGGTTTTATCAAATTGTTGAATCTGCACAACTAAGGAAACAATCAAAAGGCTGAAGAGACAGCCTTATGAAGTGTGAGATAATATCTGTAATCCATTCATCTGATAGAGGCTAGTATCTACCATGTACAAGGAAATCAGAGACTGTAATGTCAACAAAGCAAATAATCTGATTTAAAAATGAGCAAATGACTAGAATAGGTATTTCTCAATAGAGGACCTACCAGTGGCCCATGGCACATGAAAAGGTGCTAAATATAGTAAATCACCAAAGAAATACAAATTGAAACCACAATCAAATATCACTTCACACCTGTAAAAAAGATGATAGATAATGAGCTGGCAAAGATGTGGAGACTAAGGAACTCTTCCAAACTATTGCTAGGAATGTAAATTAGTACAACTGTTACGGAAAACAGTATGGAGGTTCCTCAAAAGCTTAAATATAGAACTACCATATAGGGGCCGGCACCGCGGCTCATTTGGTTAATCCTCCACCTGTGGCGCTGGCATCCCCTATGGGCGCCGGGTTCTAGTCCTGGTTGCTCCTCTTCCAGTCCAGCTCTCTGCTGTGTCCCAGGAGGGCAGTGGAGGATGGCCCAAGTGCTTGGGCCCCTGCACCCGCATGGGAGACCAGGAGGAGGCACCTGGCTCCTAGCTTCGGTCTGGCACAGTGCCGGCTGTGGCAGCCATTTGGGGAGTGAACCAACAATAGGAAGACTTTCCTCTCTGTTTCTCTCTCTCACTGTCTATAACTCTACCTGGCAAATAAATTAAAATAAAAAAAATCCATTTTTTGTGTTATGTTCACATTAAAAAAAAAAAAGAACTACCATATGGCCCAGCAGCCCTAAAAACTGAGTAGGTATCCAAAATAAATGAAAGCAATATGTCAAAGAAATATCTGCGTTCTCATGTTTATTATGTTATTCACAATAGCCAAGAAAGGGAATCAACCTACGTCTCCATCAGTGATGAATGGATAAAGAAAATGTGATATTTACACACAATGGAATACTATTCAGTCTTAAGAAAATTTTGTCAATTTGAAACAAGATAGATGGGCTGGAGGACAGAATGTTGTTTGAAATAAACCAGGCACAGGAAGATTAAAACCACATGATATCTTACATGTGGAATCTACAAAAGTTAATGATGTAGAGAGTAGAATGGGACTGGGGGTGATAGGGAGATGTCCAAATAATTCAAAATTTTTGTAAGATAGGAAGAGTAAGTCCAAGAGATCTCTTATACAACATGGTGACTGTGGTTAAAGACAGTGCATTTTGATAATTGCTAAGAAAGTAGATTTTAAGTGTTCTCACTGCAAATAATGATAGGTATCTACAGAAATGCATTCCTATGTATACATTGTGGAGTGGCTTAATGCATATTTCAAAACATACAAATAAATTTGTATAATTTTTAGTTTTCAGTAAAATAAGATATTTTCTAACTTGAAAAACCTGAAGTTCATACTTTGTTCATATTTCTTTTATTTCTTTTTCAGAGGCAGAGAGAGAGAGTGAGAGAGACAGATAGAAAGAAGCTCCCATTCACTTGTTCACTCCTGAAATGACTATGATGGCCATGGGTGAGCAAAACCAGGAGCAGGAACTTCAGTACATACTTCCCATGTGCATAGCAGGGAACACATTGAGCTATTACTGATGCCTGACGGGGTCTGTAAATAAAATGCAGGAAACTGGAGTCAGGAGCTGGAACATTAAAGTCAGGTACTCTGATATGGGACATGTGCATGTGAAACAGCATCTTCCTTAATCACGAGGCTAAACACCAGCTCCTATTCCTGTTTCTTTAGTTTTCACATTTTTTTTTTCCGAGAAGGATATCAGCAGCATGACATAATTACACTTAATATCATGTCTCCTTATGTTCCTCTGAACTGTGTCAGTTTCTCAGGCTTTTCTTGATTTTGCTGAACTTGACAGTTTAGAGGAATACTGGTCAGATATTTCTTTGATGTTTTCCTCATGTTTAAAATGGGCTAATAAATTTTGGGAAGAAAACCATGAAGTGTAATTCTCATTACATTGTATCAAGAACACATCCTATCAACATGACTTATCACTGCTGATGTTGACTGACCTTGATCACCTTGTTGAAGTAGTGCTTGGATTTCTGCATTGGAAGGTGATTCTTCCTCTGCTTTCCATATTGTGCTTTTTGGGAGAAAGTCATGATGCACAGCCCACAATTAAGAAGTGGAGAATCATGCTCCATCTTAGTGAAGTCTGAGTATCTGCTAAAATTATTTGTACTATTCTGCATAACAGATTTGTTTTTCTCCCCGTTTTATAATTTGTTAAAACTTTATTAATGTTAGTATGCGCTATGGATAGTTATTTTACCTTAAGTTATAATTAATTTTTATTGTTCAAATTATTCTACTTTTGGCCATGTGGAGCTCTTTCACTTGGCTCCCATGTCCCTTTTATACACCTCATCTTTGTGAGTTTTTGTTATTGATGAACAATTGCTTTTTCCACCTATGTTTGTAAATAAAGTTTTATTAGGACACAGCCATACTCTTTCACTTACATATTCTTTATGTTAGAGAGTCAAGTCACTGAAACCAAGATGATATGACCTGTAAATCCTTAAATTATCTGTTAGACCACTTATAGAAAAAGTACGTTAACTCTTGATCTAGGTTAGACTATTCTCTGTGTTTTCTAGTAATGCACTATAAATGTAACTTGATGGAGTATAATTTCCAGGATTTGCAGATTTAAATTTATGTCATATTTTTCACTTAGTACTCGATTGTGGCCCTAAAGAATAATCACAGATGGTGTAGTCAACAAGACTTTGCTAGGCAATCATGGCTTTGAGTGGCTGTGTTCCTTTGGCTGATTATGACTCCTTCCTTGCCTGGGTATTTGATTAGTTGCAAAGTATCTTTTTCAGTTGACAGTTTTTCATTGAAAGGATAAATTTAAAGATCAAGTTTTATGTGTTTTTATTTCTTTTACTAAATTTATCTAAAGTAATTCATTTAATCTTGGCCTGATTTCTTTAAACTGCAGTGTAGTTTAGAAATTTGTTATTGATAATACTAGCTCTGCCCCATGGAAGAGAGGTGGAGGTTTGATATGAAGAATTTTGACTCAAGTTTTGTATAGGCCCTTCAAGCTTATTTCACATTGGTAAATTTAGTCAAAGATTGCAGTAGTGAAATATGAGTGTATTAGCTCACTTCTCTTAAATGTTCTCTAAGCCATATGCTGTGACCTGTAGCGATAGAAAATATATCATCAAGCTTCATAGTGGTTTAATATCTAAACATCTGGATTTAGACATAAATCTTTTTTCATTATGGTTTTCACACTCCAATATTATCATCTCACTAAATTGGTAAAGTTGTTAATAGAGGATAATTAGAGACATGGGGTGATTTATTACAATGAAGGGATTAAAAGACCCAGGGAAGTAACATTTGTTTTATTGATTCAAATTATAGTTCAACCCTGCAATTACACAGGTAAGAGTAGGGTGGACAAGGCTAACAGTCATGGACACGGGTGGACAAGACTTTCCCTAGTGTGTTGAGACCTACATAATGCCATGTACTCAGGGGAACTGGATTGACTCACAGTATAGCCTAATCTGGATTATAGCATCATGATGTAATATAATTTTACTACAAGAATTAAAATTAAAGCTACTGGACTGAAAAAAATTAAAGTTCTCCCAAGTTTAGCATGTAATATAAAGTTCTTTCTTGCACTGCCAATCTTTTCAGATAAGTAACCTGGTCTTTTAATCCATTTTCTCATTGGCTCCCTAAAATCTGCTTTTTCTCAGATTATTTACCTGAACTTGAACTCTTGAAGGTCACCATACCTCCTAATCACCAGATCCAGTTATTTTCCCCAGCCTAGTTTCCTTGATATGCAAACAATAGTTAGCACTATTATGTATCTCTGAGTATATATTTGTTTGGTATTTTTATGTTTGCCTTTTTAAAAAAAGATTTATTTATTTATTTGAAAGGTAGAGTTACAGAGAGAGAGTGGGGGAGAGACAGATAGAGAGATCTTCCATCCACTGGTTCACTTCCCAAATGGTTGCAGTGGCCAGGGCTGGGCCAGGCCAAAGCCAGGATTCAGGAGCTTTTTCCGGGTCTCCCACATGGATACAGAGGCCCAAGCACTTGGACTGTTCTCTGCTGCTTTCTCAGGTGTATTAGTAGGGAACTGGTTTGGAAGTGGAGCAGCTGGGACATAGAACTGATGCCCATATGTGATGCCATTGCCACAGGCAGAGGATTAACTCAATATCTACAGCATTAGCTCATTCCCTAGTGATTTTGTTGTCTACCCTGGTTCCACCTTTATGCAGAAAATGATCAAATCTAAGTTTCCAACCTGATCTTTATCGTTGGTAATTGTTTCTAAAAATATTTTTGTGAACTGTCGTGAGTATTCTCAAATTCAGTGTGTCTTAATTTGAATGTATTTGTCTTTCTTAGATTTATTTTTATTCTTCTAAATTTTTTTCTATTGATGATCCTGTCATCATTAGAGGTGCTTGGGTCTGAGAGTAGAGTGATATTTGATATTTTTGTTTTCTGTAACTGGTCAGTTAACGCATTCTGGTGACTATTTTTCTTCACTATTTTGCCTTTTTTGTAAATATCTATTAAGTAGTGTCCATCATGTGGTACAAATTGTTTTTTATTTTTATCTTCCTCTCCATTCTATCTTAGTTTAGCGTTTGACATCTGCACTGCTATACCACCACTTCAGATCGATTTCTCTGCTTTATTATTTTTCATTAGTCCATCTATCACACAGTGTGCCAGATGAGATTTATTAAAGATGAATTTCATAATGTCATTAAAAGAACTACAGTAGTTCCCCCACTGTAGTGGAGAATACGGTGAAGGGACTGTTTAATAGGTAGAACTTTCCCCCATTTTGGCCTTTCATTGGAATGTTCTCTCTTCTGTCTAATCCTCTTCTCTTCAAAGCAAGCCTTCTCACAGCCCATACAACCCACCTTTTGTTTGGACTCTTCTGCTTGAAAGTCATGATGGAGTCTAGTCTGTTTACCCTAAATGACTTCCCCATTCCATTTCACAGTACAGCTTCCAAGTCTCAGCTCATATCTCACTTCCAGTGAGATATTTCAGAAGAGAATGGCAACACAATAGTGTACAGAAAGAAAAACAAATTCTGGCCTTATTTGGAATTCTATTTCTGACCTGCCTAGTCCTTAGGGCACAATTAGCAGGTCGTACAAACCTGTGCCTTGATAATGATGATTGAGTTTGCAAGGTCAGAGTCTCCTTAGTAGCCTTTGGTATCCAGGAGATGTCACTACAGCTTTTTATACCTTTTGAAAGAGCAAATAAAATGTATCTTTCGCATGGTGGACCTCTTATTTCAACAAAGAATTTTAGATACTGGATTATCTTTACCTGGCCTTTCAGATAGTGGATACATGACTATCCAGAGGAGGCATTAAAATTAAAGGCACATATCCTTAATGTAATCCTGAGAGTGATGGTGGACTTGCTGTACAGCTGAATGATCTGGTTCAGTTGTAATGTTTGGGAAACAAAACATTATTTTAGGTCTAGCATCTAGAAGACTTTGAGCTAACTGAAGAAAAAAAATCTGTGTTTCCAGGGAGCCAAAGCCAAGGTTTGGAGGTGTGATGACCATTTATAGGAATACGCATGCCCTTTTTAACAGAAGGCTTTGTAGGTAGATTGTACTGATTAAAATATTGTAAAGAATCTTTGGTCTTTCATCCTTTCTGCATCTAGAAGTAATATCTGGGCCCAACAAAAACTAGCTGAGCTTTCCTCACGATGATACTTCAAGACTATCACAGAGGGGAAAACAGCATTCAAGTTTTTCTTCTTTAATTTGGCAAAACAAAGTAAGCTTTCACAACATACATAAAAGGAGAGTGGTTGGATGATAATGTATTTGCCTGTAGTTCTTCACCCAAATTATAGCTTTCTATGTTCTGTTTGCTTGTGATGAAATATATCCAACTGAGTGTTGGCTTGACCTTTTCATGTCAGGAGAATGACCTTGTCAAATGTCAGCACAATTAAGTTTGTGTGAGGTACAGTACTTTGACTGGAAATCTCAGGAAGGAATGATGATCTCAGGAAGGAGTGGTTTGGACATGGCAATTGGTGGTGTTTTCCTCGTATTAGAGATAAATTAATATGCCTGATGGAAGGAAAGGTAACGTGCTAGGGGACGTGCCTCCTGTGGGATGAGACTTTGACTGCTAATGGCACTTGTGCTTTTCATTACAGCAGACGTGTTAACTGCATCATGCTGGCTGTGCTCCAGCCCCAGCCATTGAGCCTTCTGCTTCAGCAGCCTGCCTCATCTTTGCCTCGGTTGGCTGTAGAATTTTTCACTTCCTGTCCTAAACTTTTGTGAGGTGTCATGACTGTTAAACAGCTGCCATGTTGCAGGCCAGATGTGGCTGTACTTTAGTGTGCATGAAATGTTCCTCTCATAAAATATTAGATAGTTTAAAAATCTGTTTTGAAGGTTTGTAAAACACTTAGAATTCCTTCAGATAAGAGAACTATTTGTATATTCACAAATCATATGTGAAAAGTGTGCCAAAGTATAAAAAACAAAGGATAGAGACACTGTAGTCCCTCAGCCTCCTGCTTATGAATATGATGCAAGCTACTTTGAAGGGAATAAGTGGATATAATCCAATTAGACATTCAAAAATCAAGGGTTCTAATTAAATACCTTTAAATATAGTCATTGCCTTGAGTTTGGGTACGGAGGGTCTGTTTTGACTGAAGTATGAAACAAAAACAAGGAATAAATGTATACTTACATTATTAAAATTATTTTAAAGTATTTACACAGTGAAGTACAAAGGTCTTAACTAGGCAGTTTGATCAGTTTTCACAAATGCATATCTTTTGGTTACCTCAACACTATCAATCAGTTCTGGTACATACCCATCATCCTAAAACTATTCCTTTATGGTTCTTCCCAGTCAGCACTTCTAAGACCCATTGGTATGATTTTTATCACTATAGATTAAGTTTGACTATTTTAGAACTCCACATAAATAGAATCATGCTGCATGTACTTTTTTGTGTCTGGCTTCTTTCACTAAGCATAATTGAGATTCACTCATGTTGTAATTCTTCCATTTTTGTTGCTGATTGCTATTTCATTTTATGAATATACCATATTTTGTTTATTCATTTGTCCTGTTTATGGATATCTGAATTGTTGGTAGTCTTTGCTATAATAAATAAGGCTTATGTGAACATTTTTCATTTTTCTCGTATTCATGTCTAGGAGTAGAATTGCTGAGTCATTGGAATATGTTTAATGTTTTAAGAACTTGCCAAATTATTTTCCAAAATGGTCCCACCATTTTATACTTTTACCAACAAAGTATGAGAGTTCTGGTTATTCCACATCTCCCATAACATTAACTCTTTTTCACTACTGATTTTGGTGGGTAAAGGTGATATCTCAGTATGATTGGGTTTTTAAAACTTTTTATTTTAAAATAATTTTGAATTTATAGATGAGTTGCAAGTTTTCATGACCCCTTCATTCAGCTTCCCCTAATGTTAAATTGATCCAAATTAACACATTCATATGTCTATCTAAACTAAGAAAGTAACCTTGTTAAAATGCAGTTTATCAACCTATAGGGCTTATTTGAATTTCCCCAGTTTTTCCACCAATGTTCTTTTGCTGTTCCAGGATTGGACCCAGGATATCACATTGTATTTAATTTCATTATGACTTTAATTTCCATTCTGCTAGTGACTAATGATGACCATCTTTTCATGTGCTTATTGGCCATTTATAGATTTTTTTTTTGCAAAGTATCTGTCTAAGTGTTTTTCCTTGTTTTCTTTTACTTTTTATTTTGGAGCAGGGGGAGTTGTTTGCCTTTGTATGACTGATTTTTAAGAATTTCTTATTTTTTCTATATATAAGCCCATATCCAGATAATTATATTGTGAATACTTTGAGATAAATGTATTATGAATATTTTTCCAGTCTATGCCTTGTCTGTTTTCCTAGTAGTGTTTTTTATAAGTAGAAATGAATATGTATCTTAGGAGGGAATTATAAGTTGCCATGGAACAGAAAGATTCAGATTTAATATTTTATAAATCAGTCTGGAGAAAAGAAAGTATGATGACATCTTCAAGGTGATAATTTAACTAAATTTGGCCATTGAAATATAAGCCTGGAGGAAGAGATATCAGGAATGGGCCTAATAATAATTATAGCAACAATTGCTAATATGTGTTATATATTTACTGTATAGCATACATTTTACTTATTGTCTTATAGGCATTATTTCATTTTATTTTTATAAAACTGCTACAAAATAAGGCTAATCTACATTTAAAGGTAAGGAAAACAAGTTTTAATGAAGGTAAATAATTTATTCAAAGTATGGCTATAGGTAGTGAATTCAGGGTTTAAATACAGACAATCTGATTCTAGAGGCTACATGCTTAGTTTTTGCATTATTCTGGCAGAACGTAAGATGATGGGTGGACTTCAGTATGGCTGCATGGAAGCCGAGGGCTATGATATGCTGTGCCTGATTTCATTGCTGTGACAGTTCTTCAGAAAACTGTTTTATCTTTGGATAAAACTGGTACTCTTCTATCTGTTCTATTACATGTGTAATATTTTGATGACTCTACTTGAAAATGATGGAATCAGAAAGGTCTACTTAAAATAATGTAGCGTGAGAGAGAGGAGTGATAGTGATGAAGATGTTCAGGAACAAATTGCGCAGACTGGAAGTGATATATGGAGCTGAAAAGGAATGTAATCAATACATGGAAGTATCCAGATTATGGACGGTGTGAGCATGTCTCTGTTGCTTGATCCCAGTGCTGAAACATAATAGGATTGCCATTGCTGAAGTTTCCTTTATAGATGAAGCTTGAGTAAAAGGAAATAAGAACTATTTTATGTAACTTCTGTAACTTATTAGATGAAGAGGTAGTAAAAGGTAAAAATAAAAATATATTCAGAGGAAAAGATTAAGGGTTAATGAACTTCAGTTCCATGAGTTATTTGGGTAACTAGGCTGTGCCAGGGAGGGGACAAGGACATTCCAAGCTTTGAAGTTGATGTCCAAAAGTACAACTATGTTCAATGTTAAATTCATTATGAAACTTCTGGACATCCTATATGTCTGAACAAATTTTTTTTTTCTGGAATATAAAATTTAATGTTTATATTTTTGTATATGCAGCTTTGTGGCTTAGATACTCTAGCTCTCTTCATTCTTTAAAGATTCAGCTCCAAAGGCACCTCTTTTGTGAATCCTTATCCAACATTTCCAGGCCACTTATGCTTTGTGTTCCTCATAATTTTTTTTCTGTTTTGTACCAATCACAGTATTTAGATGATCTTACTGACAAAGTTTTCCCTGGGTGGAAGGAGCATCATTCTCACTCAATTTGACAAATCTTCATAGATATTACAGAAATTAAAAGGGACAAGAAAGGATAATCTTCTGATGAGCCCAGAACTAGAAACTGGATTTTAGTTAGCTGTAGTGAGTCCCACCACAACCACTATATTTACTGTGAACTGAGACCCAGAGAAATTAAATAATTTACCCAAGGTCAAATAGCTATAAAGAAGTATAGTATATATACTTCTTTATATATAAAAAGAAGCCTAATGTTATTTAACTTCAAACTCCATGCTTCCAACCAGTCTAATATGAAGATACTTGATTCCTGTACCACATTTAAATTATTTCCATACCTAGATCCCTTCTAGCCTAACTGTGGGGAAAGGAGGATGCTTTGTGCCTCCTTTGTAGGCGTTGTTCTCCTCTTCCTTGTACAGATGCTCCCTGACTTAGAATGGGGTTATGTCCTGACCAACGCATCATAAGTTAAAAATACAATGAGTCAAAAGTGTATTTCGTACACCTATCCTACCAAATGTCATAGTTTAGCATAACATTACACTGTAGAGTATTGATTGTGTACCTTTGTGATGGAGTAGCTGGTTGAGAGCTACGGCTTGCTGCCACTGCCCACTGTCATAAGATAGGATCGATTATACTGTATACCACGGGGCTGGCATTGTGGAATAGTGGGGTAAGCCATTGCCTGAGTGTCAGCATCCCAAATGGGCACAAGTTTGAATCCTGGCTGCACCACTTTGGATCAAGCTCCCTGCTAATGCGCTTGGGAAAGCAGCAGGGGATGGCCCAAGTGCTTTGGTCCCTGCACCCCAGTGGAAGACAAAGTTCCTGGTTCCTGGCTTTGGCCTGGCCCTGCCTTGGCCATTGTAACAATTTGGGGAGTGAACCAGTAGATGAAAGATTTCTCTTTCTGTGTCTCTCCCTCTCTCTCTGTGACTCTGCCTTTCAAGTAAATAAAATAAATCTTTAAACACACACACATACTATATATCACTAGCCTGGGAAAAGATCACAATTCAGAATTTAAAATAAGGTTTCTGCAGAATGCATATTGCTTCTCATCATTGTATAACTGAAAAATATTGTAAGCTGTAGATTGTATGTATATGCTTTCTTGTGTATTAATGTTCTAAACTGCAAGACTTTTACAATTCTCCATTATTTCCTCCATAGATCTAGTACAATGACCTGCACGTAGTAGGTACTCATTAAAAGTTTATTGAATTAAATCCTACTGTGCTGTAATAATTTGACATTGTGGCTGGGCTGTGGCTTGGAAGGAAAAATCTCATTGTGTATCTTCTTTATATATCTTCCCAGTAAATGATTGGCAGCAACATAATCTCATGACTGTGTTCTGGAATACATTAACATTTTCTATTTTAAAATGTCTTATTTTGGCCTTTTTTGAATGTTGTTACTAAAATCCCTATAAAAAACCCAAGCTGGTTACTCTGAAAAAATATTTCAGTTATAGAATCAGTCCTAAAGAAGGCAGAAAGCTAGAGGAGAAAGAGGCTATTCTAGTTCCCTAAAGCCCAGGGGAACAATAAGATTTTTTATACAGTAAAACATATTTTTGTCATTTTTAACATTTGTTTTTGAAAAATAATTCTGCCTTCATTCTGTTTATCCTGTATTTAGGAATATGCTACAACACATTGTCTCTATCTTTCAGGAAATTAAAATCTGTTCAGGAAGACAAGATAAAAATAAATGGTGAAATTGATTCATGTCTAAATGAGTGGGAAGACATCAGTGTTACATGTATTCATAGAAATATATTTGAAATTGATAAAATAAAGGTGGTGATTGAAACCTGGAATGATCAGAGAGGGTTTTGGAGACAATGTGGTCACATGGCTACCGCCTGCTTCAGAACTGCTCCCAAACAGATGTATGCTGCTGGAGAAAAACAAACCATCTTGCTAACTCATCTCACTTCAATTTCATAATAATTAGCGTGAAATAGGTATCCATGAGGCCCACTAATCGTACTGATTTTCTTGTCTATTCATTCGCCTATGCTTTCCCTTTCTCTTCTGTCTTCATAAACTACACTTCTTTGCCCCTTTTATCCTTTAGTTGCACTGGCATCCAGACATGGGTCCTATAAACCCAGGTCAAACCATGTGACTCTTCTGTTCAGAACCTCCCGAAGGCTTCCCGTGTCTCTCAGATTAAAGTCACTATTCTTTTTTATTTATTTATTTATTTTACTTGAAAGAGTTAGAGAGAGTGGCCGGCGCCACGGCTCACTAGGCTAATCCTCCGCCTGCAGCACCGACACACCAGGTTCTAGTCCTGGTCGGGGTGCCGGATTCTGTCCCGGTTGCCCCTCTTCCAGGCCAGCTCTCTGCTATGGGCACGGGAGTGCAGTGGAGGATGGCCCAAGTGCTTGGGCCCTCCACCCACATGGGAGACCAGGAGAAGCACCTGGCTCCTGCCTTCGGATCAGCGCAGTGCGCCGGCTGCAGCATGCTGGCCGCGGTGGCCTTTGAAGGGTGAACCAAAGGTAAAAGGAAGATCTTTCTCTCTGTCTCTCTCTCTCTCACTGTCCACTCTGCCTGTTGAAAAACAAAGTTACAGAGAGTGAAGGAGTGGTCTTCATCTGCTGGTTCACTCCCTCATTGGATAGGAAGTGGAGCAGCTGGGACTGGAACCGGTGCTCATATGGGATGCCGGCACTCTACCTGCTACGCCACAGCGCGGCCCCCAAAGTCACTATTCTTACAGTGACCTACAGGCCATGTGGTCCGCCATCCACCCCACAGTGTCCCCGCGGTTACATTCCTCCTTATCCTCTCCCATTTCTTACTCACACTGACCACACTGTTCTTCCTTAAAAATGTGGAGCATGCTGTGATATAAGAGCCTTTAAGTTAGCTGTTCTTGGAAGCTTCTTCCTTCAGGTGCCTGTGTATCTCGTTTCATATTTCCCTTAGATCTGTTTCTATGTCAAGAAGCTTTCCCTGGCTACTTTTTAAAAATATCAGTCTGCACTCTGACCTCAGAACTTTCTAGCCCTCTCACTCTGCTTTATTTAAATTCACATTTTGTATTTATTAATTTATCTATTTGTTATCTATCTTTCACCCTTTTACTGTAAGAGGCTTTGTTTTGTTCTGTGTGTAGTCTTAGGGTGTACATGTTGCAGACACTCACCAAAAGAATGAATGAATGATGAAAAAGACATTTGATGAAAAATGAGTAAGCAGTTAATATAGGTGAGAAAAGTCATTCCTTGTTAGGGAAATTGTATGAGAAACAAATGGAGGTGGGTATATGCATGATCAGTTATGAAGATAGTGAGTAGACCAGTATGACTGGGGCATGGAGGTTAAGTTGAGAAATTGTAGGACATCATTTAGACGTTGTTGTGGGGTATATTGTGAAAAGTTCTGAAAAATGATCTAAGAGTTTGGGGTATGTGTTTAGGTAGTGTGAAATCATTGCATAAGAGTAGAGTGTATCTCTGGCTGCTAAATAGGACAGGATCTATTAAGCACATCCCATGGAAGTAAACAGTCTCTCCAATGTCCCTGTTGCTAAAGCTCCATAAAATAAGGTTGCTTACTTTAACTATAGATAGAAATTTTAATTAATTTTTGTTCTTGACATCATTTCATATTGCTCAAGTTACTACCATGATGTATTGCTCAAGTTGCTACCATGATGCTGTAAGTACATTCGTGAAAAGGATTGGTCTTTAGCACATTGTCAGGAATTTAGCAGTAGCTGGTAAATACTGGTTGTATGAACTGTTTTGTTGAGTGGAAACAAGTACCAAAGAATTTGAATGGCTTAATTTAAGCTCACTTAGTTTAGAGTGGTTTCCAAACTCCAGTCTTTTGAAACTAAACCTCATGGTTTCAAGCGATTAACCACATATTCTAGACTCTGATTAATTATTAAAATATAACAGTATTTGTTGTAGTAGAGCCAAATAACTAAATAAGATATACTTTGACTGGAAATAGAATGCAACAGAACTGTAAACACAATTAGTTTGCCTGCTGACTATTTTCCTATCTCTAGTTAATAGTTTCAGAATTATAATCTTACCTAAAATGCACAGTGATTTTTCTTTACCATAATTAACTTTATCTTGGACTCTGGTTGGTTACTGGCAACTTTGCCATCAAAGCCACATTTACCTTTAGATGTTTAAAAGTTTATTTTCCTGATTCTCAAATTTCCTTTATTCCTTTTTATCTAGAAGAAAAAAAATTGTATTTCCTTTGTCTTTAGATGTCAAATGTTCAGTGACCTTATCCTAAACACTGTTTTGAGCATTTGGGGAGTGAACCAGTGGGCAAAAGTTGCCTGTCTCTTTATACTTTTCAAATAAATTGGAAAAAAATCAAATGTATGTCAAACAAATGAAACCAAGCCTAATTTTTGAGAAAAAGAATAGAAGAGCCATTTTTCTTACAGTAATAATTTGGAAGCAGTGATTTAAGATTAGTATGAAGTTGGTGACTAGCCAAGAGGACAGTATGTGGGAAGGAAGCCAGAAAGGAGAGTTTTAATCTAGGATTCAGATATTAGGTTTAAGAGGGGTATTAAGGAGCTAAAAAGAATATATGAATGCAAGGATAAGATTGATTTAAGCTGTAGTAAGGGAGAAATAAAAATAGCTATAGAAATAAGTCATATATAAGGGCATGCTAGTTAGATATATTGGGGAATGGGGATAGGAGAAGGGCATAGAGGTAGATAGAATTGGGCAAGAAATTAGAAGAGATATCAATATTAGAAACAGAGTTTGGAACATTCAGTTGTATATAGATGTTGCCGTTGATTTCTCAACATGTTGCAGCGGATTCCTTTCTGAGAGGAGGAGCGTGGTGGGGGCAAGAGGCGCGGAGTCACCACACAGACCCCGGGAGTTGGGTGAAAGCAGGCTTGAGGCGAGCAGCCCGCAGACTCGTTTATTACAGTTGGAACAACATCTTATATAGCCAAGACAAGCCTATCTGGTCAAGGGGTGGTCTATGCCCCAACGAATCACAGCCTGTTGCCAGGCAGGCTCCGTTGCCAGGTGGGTTTCAAAGCCATTCCTGAGTAACTGCCACTTGCTTGCCAGTGGCCACCTTGGCATGGCCTTCTCATTCCACCACATATAGTGTCCTTTTTTCTTTTTTTTTTAAGGGAAAGAGTTTATTGGGGGACATCCGACAGACTGGAGGGAAGGGGCAAAGAAGGAAAATAGGGAGAAGGAGAAGAGAGAGACAGAGAGATCAGGAGACAGAGAGCAGGAAAGAGACACACGTGTTCAGGAACAGGTTCTTTTAAAACTTTGCCAGGGGGTGGGCAGGGAAGTAGGAGCAAATCCCATTAGGATGGGGGTGGAGCTTGACATCGGTGGTTGGGCCTTGTGCCTGGCTTCCAGCAATGGCAGCGGAGGCTAGAGCCTAGGATGGTGTCAGGCTGCAGATTGAGCCATAGATAAAACTGCGCCATTTTCCTAACATTCACCTCCCCCCCTTTTTTTTATAAAGCAGGAGTTGCTGCTAATGTTGGGACTAATATAATCCCAAAAGCCCAGGAGGAGTAGAGGGACAATGATCTGTCTTTAGAGCTATTTCCTGCTGACATGGGGTGACAAGGTACTCTTTGCTGGCATGGGGCGATGTCTCAAGCTGCTGTCTTGTGGGAGAGGAACTGAGTATATCCCTGTAGCAGCATTTGTTTGCCCACCTGGTTGCTGAATGCCTTGGTTTGTTCCCTTATCACCTCCTGTAAACACTTAAACAGACACTCTATGGAAAAAAAGACAATGTGAGAATAGCAACCAATGATCCTAAGAGTGGCATTAACCAAGTAATGAGAGGATTTCATAGGGGAGAGGAAATGAGAAGTGTCTGTGGACCCTTGTAAAGACTGTTTGATGGACGTGGTTTAAAGCTGATCCCAACCAAGGCTGGGAGAAAGGCCACTCATCTTTTGAGGGTAGAGGGGTTTGTCTGTAGAGAAATTCTGAACAATCATACAACATTAAGTCGGGGAGAGGACCATCAAAACATACAGGTTGGGAGTAGAGCCATTGATGTTAGAGGCTATGATTACAAAGGAATGAGGCCCCAGATGGGCTAGATAGGGTCTAGGACAAAAAAAAGAGTCATTATTGGAGAACCTAAGAGAGCTGCTGTCCAAACCATGACGAAGTTCTCTGATTGAGAGGCAAATAGAAACTGACAGAAGGCCTTGATAATAATCTGGTAGGCTTTAAGGCCTTGTCAGTTAGGAGGCCCAGACCTATCTGTATCTTCACTAGGGTACATCCTAAGGGAGTGGTGAACAGCTTGGGGAAGGCATCCCATTGACTTCCATTACCTAGCTGGCCTGGGAGGAGAGCTGGCTAGGAAAAGGCAGGTGTCATCTCTAACAGGAAGTTTACAGTTCTGCATGGAATGTTGCTGACCCTACTTCACCATCCCCTCTGCAGCAGTAGTTACTTTGGAAGCCGGGCTGAGTGAAGGGCTCTTCAGCTTGGAGCCAGCAAGATCTGTGGCTCTGACCTGGGCAGTTTCATGTCCAGTGATCCAACTCTTGGCTGGCAGAGCTGCCAGGGTGCTTCATAAGCTGACTTCTGCTGAAGCCCAGGCTTGCCACACTGAAAACCACTGCAGTGGACTGGCCTGTTGGGTCTCCTTGAGGGCAGATCACTGTACAGAGCAACCTTTAATTGGCCTGTCACCTATCTTTACATTGCTTCTGATGCCTAGCTTTCTTTTCCTCCTGGTTTTTGTTAAAGCAGACGAGAGGATGCAGATCAAGGGGGTGCTCAAGTCCCATTCTAATCTTTGTGGCCTAAACTAGAAGTCTGTAGTCACAGGCATGTTCTGGTAGTGGTTTATTTTGAGGTAGACAATGCCTGTGAGTAAAGCTATGTCCTCACTTTAAAACTTTCTCTCCCTTTTGTCTGAAAGAGAGGTTTTGCCTGTTTACTGTGCCAATGGCGAAGTAAATCTAGCTGTGAAATTATAAGTTAAGCTCTCATTTTGGCTATGCTATTGCAGAAAAATATTAGCCATCCCTTTTATAAGATGTAAAGATAAAATTGTGCATCTTGGAGAGTTCTTCAGAATAGAATTAGTTTCCTACCTCAAAGAGAATGGAGAAATGAGAGAAAAGTCAGGCTTAGAATAGAGAAATGAGGGAGCAAGTCTCAGATCGCTTACTGACAATAGCAATAACCAATGAAAACTTAGCAAACAATTTCAACCATTAAAAAACAACTTAGGGAAACATATACCAGAAGGTCCAATGCCATCTATAAATTTTAAGAATACATGTATTTGGAAACATCTCTTAAATATCTAACATGGTGTAGCTTTTGTTTAATCAGAAAATTCAAGCACAAGCATATGAAAACATTTTTAGTTCCTTTCTATCAACAAATTTAAAACATCTGATACAGATATTCAGGTCACATGAATCAAAATGTATCTTTGATTAATTTTAGCAGTTCAAATTAATGAGCAATCTTTTATCTATGGGACAATTAAAACAGAGTGCTTAATAAATTTGTCCATGTAGACATACAATATCAATACACATATAACATAATATATAAGATAGAACAATAGAGTAGTTTCATTAATAGCTTTTTAAAAAATCTTTAACTCCTTTGTGTAAATTAGCAATTGATTTGAATTACTTTCTGCTATTAGTGCCCTCAGTTAACCATACTTTCTCTCATTTAGTACCTGTAATACATTATTGGCTTCATCTGTTTACAGAGCCATCCGAAAGTACTGAATTCAATAAAAGTGGCTGGAAAAAATCCATTGGAACCTATGCAAAACAGAGGATGACAAAGTCTTTAAATAGCCATGTTTAAAATTATAAACTCATTAACCAACAAGAGGCACTTGCTTATTACTTCACACAGTATTTTTGAATGCACCTGTAGGATTTTACAAAGAATTTAACCCTTTTAGGCCTTTCGGGCTTTCTCATTAAGATAACCATCATGTCTAATAACACAAGATCAGTGAACTTTTTAACTTTTAGACATTTGTATCAGTAGCATTTTATATTATAAAAACTTAAAATTTAGTACCACTTCACATCTTGACAGTACTTCTAATATAATCCAAATAGCCTGATTAGTTTGTGTCTCTACAAGATGAGAGACATGTGTCTTTGACAATTTCCAGGGGCACATTTGGAAATTGTCAAAGTCTAAATTTTTGAAATTTTGATTTTTTGAATGCCTGTCAAGGATGCAAAGAAGGCTCAAAATCCAAAATATCTATATAGTGTCCTTTTTTCTAAAGACTGTTAGAAACTCCTAGTGAATCCAGAATAAGATTTAACAGTAGGAATGAACATTTCTTAAACCTTTCAGTAAATTGAATGCTGTGCTAACTTTTTATAAATTTCAATGACTCCTACCCTAACCCTGTAAGGGTATGATACTTATTTTCCAGATGAGGAAGTATGAACTTTTCCAAGGTCTCACACTAGCATATGATAGAACCAGAGTTAAATTCAGTGTGTTTGTTTCCAAAGCCCGTGCTCTTCCCATTTATATGACACTGATTCTGTTACCTACAAAAGGAAACATTAGAAAGGAATTTTAGGAATAGAGATAGAGATGAACAAATACACAGGTATGTGACAGATGGAAAGCATGAAAAAATTAAGTTGTCCAAGAGACAAAATGGAGTAGTTTAAGCAGTATGAAAATCTGATTATTGTGCAGTAAAATTTTATTCAAAACAAGATTTCTTAAACATGGAATTAATTCTACTTGAGGCCAATATCATCTCCTTTTAGAGATGAGGCTAAGAAATGAGTTGTCCATGGGCACTTGGGTTGGAAGACAGATTGGAGCCAAGATCTTTCTGGCTCTAACTGCCTTCTCTTGTCTTTCAGTATACTAACTTGATTCCTTAATAGAAAAAAAAGTCAGGATAAATTTAGTAATAATTACCTGTCTGTGGTATTTATCCTTCATGAAACATGTTATTGTAATTTAATTATGCCATGCAAAATTGAGTATCTTGTCTCTCTAGCTGCAAGTAACTTCCTAGTGTGGCTTCAGGTTTAGATTACCCTCTTTATCCTTTCAAAGCCAATTCAATGTGGCTTTTCCTCTTTTGTCTCCTTGCAATAAATTCTTTCTTTATATATTTTGCTTTTGTTTTTCAAATATTCTTTTGGAAAATAGAATGCTTGAAGTAATTTTTTTTATTTATTTGACAGAGTCAGTGAGAAAGAGACAGAGAGAAAGGTCTTCCTTCTGTTGGTTCACCCCCAAAATGGCCACTACAGCTGACACTATGCCGATCCGAAGCTAGGAGCCAGGTGCTTCCTCCTGGTCTCACATGCGGGTGCAGGGGTCCAAGCACTTGGGCAATCCTCCACTGCCTTCCAGGGCCACAGCAGAGAGCTAGACTGGAAGAGGAGCAGCTGGGATTAGAACCCGGCACCCATATGGGATGCTGGCACCGCAGATGGAGGATTAATCAAGTGAGCCACGGCACCAGCCCCTGAAGTAATATTTCAGTAAGAAAGAAATGCTTTTCTATTTGTTGTTTCTCTTCAATGAAGTACTGCAGTTATTCTGTAAAGTTGCACAAACAATAAATTGGGGAATGCTGAATCATTGCTCCTAGGGAAAATACAAGGTTAAGTTCTGATGAGTTCTGCTCACATTTTTATCAACCAATTGACACATAACCTTTTATATGGGTTTCTTTAAAGACATACTGTTGAATATACAATTATTTTATACAAATAATTGTGTACAGTATTTCTTTATAATAAAATGATAGCCAAAAAGGGTATGTTTTCTTGTGTGACTAAGTTTCTTTGGCTGTCAGCCTCACAGTGCTGTCCACTGTGCTTTTTAAAAATATATCATCATTTCATGAATCCATAAATCCAGCCATTTTTCCATAGCTTCATCACACACTGTGGATGTTATTTTAGCACTAATTGGTTTGGACTCATGTATAGGTCAGCAAATTTCTTCTTCCTAATGCATGTATTTTTCCATAAGTCACACCACAGCCTTATGGCACTTAGAAACATTAGTAAGCACTTAAGAATTATGTTTGGGAGCACTTTTTTTTTCTCTTTAATATAATTTTTTTTGTTTGGGAGCACTTTAAGCAGCAAAATCACATACAAAATTGTGCAAACTGTGGCAGTAAATAGGCTAGGAAATGAGCACTTGTTTACAATTTGAGAGTCGAAACAAGAAGGGAGAACCTAGTTTACTGAAATTTTTTGCTGTTCTGTGCTTGTCTGAAAAAGACTAAGAAAGCACTACAGTATTGACTTCAGGGTTACAAATAAATTTTAGCAAGCAACCAAATTTGCAAACATATAATCAGTGAAAAAAAACAATTGTAATCAGATTTATTGCAAACCACAGTTTTTTTTTTTTGTTTTTTTGTTTTTTTTTTTTTTTTTTTGCATTGCTGTTTTCAGGCCTTTTATGATGCTTTGAGTGAATTAGGAAGAATAAAATAACATTTTAAAGTTGTTACATGCCTTATATTTCTCAAAATAGTCCCATAAAAGAAAACGTTTATTATCAGGTTACTGTTAGTCAAAACTTAGGTTATGGAAGTAAAGCGATTATTTTGAATCACAGAACAAGCCATTGGTTGGTCAAAATGATACTGTGGCAAAACATCACTAAATTGTCAAGTATTTTGGCTATTTTGGGTAGAGGCCACTACCTTATACCTCTTTTTCCTGTGTGTGTATGTCTGTGTCTGTGTGTGTATGTTTGAGGACCTGCTAATGGAAGGTGATTCCTTTGAGAATTCAGTTTCTTTTCCTACCTGAAGATACATATTTATTTTTTAACTTTTATTTAATAAATGTAAATTTCAAAATGACAACTTTTGGATTATAGCAGCTTTTTCCCTCCATAACCTCCCTCCCACCCACAACCATCCCATCTACCTCTCCTTTTCCCTCTCCCATCCCATTCTTCATCAAGATTCATTTTCAATTATCTTTATATACAGAAGATCAACTTAGTATATACTAAGTAAAGATTTCAACAGTTTGCACCCACACAGAAACACAAAGTATAATGTACTGTTTGAGTAGTAGAAAGGAATACTTGTTGATGGTTTTATTTAGCAATATTGGCAATTTAAAAAATTTGCTTAAGTATGAAGTAGTAGTTAAACCCCAGGCTGTATAATTAAACCTGGTTCAGATCCTAGCTCTGCCTTTTACCATCTCTGTGGATTTGACAATGATATTTATTGTCCCAGAATAATAAGTGAGTTAGAAAATGGGCAGTATATTCAAAGAAATGTTTCTCAAAGGAGAACATAGAAATAGCCAACAGATACTTGAAAAAGTGGTCAATATTGCTAATCACCAGGGAAATCTAAATCAAAACTACAATGAGTTATCACCTTGCTCTAGTTAGATGAACTTTTATCAAAAGACAGAAGATAACAAATGTCGGCAAGGATGTGTTCCAAAGGGAAACTTGTGCACTGTTGATAGGAATTAAATCAGTTTATGATTTTTTTGCATCACTATTTTTAATAGCCAATGTGGGGAGCAACTGGGAGCAACTCGGACTAGACTAAGTTACTGGAATTAAGACTTATTCTATGCATCTGCTCTCCCACAATATGGCGCTGAGAAGGGAGAAGCAGCTTCTACACAGCTGCCTCCAGTTCAACCAATAAACAGCAGGACCTGCTCCTGATTGGAGGAGAGCAGCGTACTCGGTGTGTGGGCAGCCGAGTTAGGATTGGCGGAGGAGGACTATAAAAGAGGAGAGAGACGGCATGCACCAGGAACATCTAAGGGGAACATCTGAGGGAACACCTGTGCAGCCCCTGAGAGAGCCGGCCGGCGGTGTGCCGCTCCCCTGCGGAAGTGGGGAATGTGGCAGGGGGAACCGCCCTTCCACGGAGGTGGAAGGGTCGGTAGCCAACCCGGGAAGAACCAGCAGCAAACCCGGGGAGGGCCGAGCAGACGAAAGAACAGCGCAGGGTCCTGTGTCGTTCCTCCACGAAGACGGGGAGTGACAGCCAAGAAATGCAAACAACCAAAATGTTCATCCAATGAGGAATGGATAAAGAAAATATGACACATATCATAATGTGGAATACTATTCAGGTATAAAAGAGAATGAAATCTTGTCATTTACAACAATATGGATAGAGTTAGAGGACATTATATTAAGTGAAATAAGCTTTGAACAGAAGACAAATGCCCTGGCCGGTGTCGCGGCTCACTAGGTTAATCCTCCGCCTTGCGGCGCCGGCACACCGGGTTCTAGTCCCGGTCGGGGTGCCGGATTCTGTCCCGGTTGCCCCTCTTCCAGGCCAGCTCTCTGCTGTGGCCAGGGAGTGCAGTGGAGGATGGCCCAAGTACTTGGGCCCTGCACTCCATGGGAGACCAGGATAAGTACCTGGCTCCTGCCATCGGATCGGTGCGGTGCGCCGGACGCAGCACGCCAGCCGCGGTGAACCAACGGCAAAGGAAGACCTTTCTCTCTGTCTCTCTCTCTCTCACTGTCCACTCTGCCTGTCAAAAAAATAAAAAAAATAAATAAATAAAAAAAAGAAGACGAATGCCCCACCACAGTTTTTATGTTATAATTTAATCTTTCTATTTTCCATTTCCACTTTTATTTACCAGCGTTATTGCCACTATATCCAAACATCCTAGGCACCATACTAGACCAAAAATCATAAAAAAAAAAACAGTTTATATACAAGGAGCATGTACTCTGTTACAGAATAGCAACTGGATAGTGTATTGATTTCCTGTGGTTGCTGTAACAAATTATCACAAACATGATAGTGTTAAACAATGGAAACTTACTCTCTCACATTTCTGGAGGCCCAAAATCTGAAATCAAGATGTGTGCAAGGCCAGGATTCATCAGAAGGCTCTAGAGTAAATTCTGTTCCTTGTTTTTTGTAAATTCTGGTGATTACAGATATTCCTCAGCTTGTGGCTTCATCATTCTGATCTCTACTTCTGTGGTTACATTACTTCTTCCTGTCCTGTCTGTTCCCCTTTTTGTGTGTATGAGTATTTTTTGTTGGATTGAGGACCCATTCATATAATCCAGAATGATCTCACTCAAATTCTTAATTATATCTGCAAAGACCATCTCAAATAAAGTAACGTTCATAGATTTCAGGGATTTGGTGTGGATATTTTCAGTGTCCATTTTTCAGCCTATCATAGGAACAAATTGTTAAGTCTTTTTATGAGGATACACATACTTCTTATTTTAGGTATGAAGACTATGTTACCAATTATAAATAGGGCCATGGTAGTAATACAAAATGCATCCAAACAGTACTCAGGAGTTGCCTTTTTAGAGTATTTTAAGTATCTTCCCAGCCACCCATGCTAAGTCCTTACTGGGAAATTTAATATGCAGCTGTCATTCCTACCCCTGGAAAGGTAGTGGAATGCAAGCTCTTGAACAAGACTGTTGACTATAAACTTATCACCCTGCCTCTATCATTTACTGGCCATTTGGCCTTTGGTAAGTTTTGCTTCTTATTTTTACTTCTAAATTTTAAGCAGTTTATTTTTATTTCATTTATTTGAAAGGCAGAGACACAGAGAGTGAGGGAGGAAGAGACAGAGAGAGAGGGAGAGAACTTTCATCTGCTGGTTCACTCCCCAAATGGTCCCAAGCTGGGAATGGGCCAGGTTGAAGCCTGCAGCCAGGAATTCTGTCCAGGTCTCCCACATGAGTGACAGGGGCCCAAGTACTTGGACCATGTTCTGCTGCCTTCCCAGGTACACTAGAAAGGACTTGGATCGGAATTGGATAAGCTGGGACTTGAACCAGAACTCATATGGAACGCCAGTGTTGCATGCAATGGCTTAACCTGCTGTACCACAACACTTTCTCCTAATATTAGGTTTGAGAGCAAGAGATCACTCTCATTCACCTGTTCATTTTCCACATTCCTGGAATGGCTAGGCTTTAGGTTCGGGCTGGAGCCAGGGTCTAGCAACTCAACACAGGTCTCCCATGTGGGTATTAGGAACCCAATTACTTGAGCCATCATGCTGCCATCCAGAGCCTGCATTGAGGGGAAGCTGGATTCACGAGTCAGAGCCAGCAATCAAACCCAGGAACTCTGATGTGGATTGTGGGTGGTCTTTATTGCTGGGCTAAATGCCTGCTCTAAGTCTTAGCTCTTAAACGGGAAGCATAATATTACTTATCTCATTGAGTTTTTGTAAGAATTAAATGAACTAATACACAAAGTATTTAGAACTGTGCCTGGTATAGAGTTAGTACTTAATAAAGATTTACTTTTATTATTTATTGTTTTATTTTCCTTTATTGGGGATACAGGAAAAGTATAAAACATGGTCCCTTTAATTGTAGTTCCTGATGTTCTGTTGAGAAGGTAGGACTAAGACAGTTGAGCTCTGGTTGTAGCATGAAGAACCAAAAGTCTATCTTAGAGGTTGTTGTCCCACATTTATACTGAGATAAGGAAGCCTGAACTAAAGCTGTGTAGGGGAATGAAATAGAAGGATTGGATAAGTGAAGAATTCTCAAGGAACAATGGGAAAAACTTGACTCATAACTGGTTATGAGGGAGAGAAACAGTGTTTTTCTTCTTGACTCTATTTCTAAAACCTGCATTAGTTAGCCCTTTTTGTTGTGACTTAATTCCAAGAGTCCTTCCAGATCTCATGTTATATGAATTTGAACTTTCTGATTTTTTAAGAAATCCCTCAGGTACAACAATTTTTTCAGGTAAACTGAGAGCTGGAAGCCTACATAATTCCAGACTGTATGTTTGTCTAAATTATTCTCTGATGAATAATCTATCCTTACATCCACTCATTCCTGCTCTTACAGGTCTTTAAACATAGGGATCACAAACAAATCTGATGTAAAAGAGGACTTACCAAAGAAATAATTTAGGCTTATGTTTTTTCTATAAATATATTCTGCTTCCAGAATTCCTTCTTCTGGTGAACAGACAGAATTAACGAAGAGGAAAGAGAAGCAAATGTCTTGAGAAAACAGGTGGCAGTTGTTTCTTTTCTTAGAGCAGGTAGTGTCATCTCACAGTGGATTTCCTACTTTGTGATTATACAGAAGAGTGCATACTGATTCAGCCAGATAGAGCAACAGCATAATCTCGGTAACTCTTCAGTTTCTCTGTTACATCTAATAAAATTCATGAAAAGCAATCACCCAGACAAAAATGAAACAGGAATCCACCTAGGAAATAATGTTGAGAACATTTTTATTTTTTTAAATCATAGGTCGGACCTCATATACTTAGTTGTTATTCATTCAAAGAAGATAAATCTAACATTTCATCTGATATGCCAAACACCATAATAGCAAAATTGCTTTGTTGAAAATCAGTTTAACAAAAGTGATAACATTAAAACTTCTTACTGATAAAAGTTTGATATTTATTCAACATTACTTTCCTGCTTCCAAAATAATACTAGTACATCTGTAGTCAATCTACAATTAGCAGTTGTAGATGGACAGATATTTATTAGTTGAAAAAATGGAACAAGGCAATACAATTTTATAACATTATGTTTCACCTTAGATAAACATGATAGATACTTTATAGTGAATATACTGATGCCTAGAGTTGAATTACCGTAAATAATACAATTTAGAATATTCTACAGTCTTTTAGTATTATCACCGGGTAATCCCTGTCTCTGTGAAGGTGTTGCAGCTCTTTAAAATTCTAGATTAAAGAAAGTTAAAGATAAGCTGTTTGACATTACAAATCGTTCCTTTTGCTCATTTAGTCTGCCCTGTATTCTGAACCCCTCTTTTTTTTTTTTTTTTACTGTGTTTTTATGTTATGGTGTTTAAGATAAGAGAATAAAGAGGATGAATATCAAAGGATATTTAAATTTTCCCCATTGTGTTTATTATATTCAATTTGGAAGGTACAGACTGGTAGACAGAAAGGAAAGTTTGAAAACATCATCCGTGGCCGGTGCCGTGGCTCACTAAGCTAATCCTCCGCCTGTGGCACCGGCACCCTGGGTTCTAGTCCCAGTAGGGGTGCCGGATTCTGTCCCGGTTGCTCCTCTTCCAGTCCAGCTCTCTGCTGTGGCCCGGGAAGGCAGTGGAGGATGGCTCAAGTGTTTGGGCCCTGCACCCCCATGGGAGACCAGGAGAAGCACCTGGCTCCTGGCTTTGGATCAGCGTGGTGCGCCAGCCACAGCGCTTGGGCCGCAGTGGCCATTGGGGGGTGAACCAACGGCAAAGGAAGACCTTTCTCTTTGTCTCTCTCTCTCACTTGTCCACTCTGCCTGTCCAAAAAAAAAAAAAAAAAAGCAGTTGTGAGCACAAAATTCTTTGAGCTTTCTCAGATGATGATACATTGAAGGGAAATTCTAAAGATCATCTTCTTTTACTTTCTTCTGAAAGATACTTCTGTCTTTGTGATTTGCAGTTATCTAGACAGAAGATTACTATGTATCCAGATAATTTTGGCATACTTATAATCATAAATGTAGAGCTCAAACATGGAAAATTGCACACACTGTCTATCTTGTGTTACTACTTGTTGAGGGCTTTTATTGACAAGGGTTGCTATGGTATCTGATAGAAGGCACAGTAAATTTACAGTTCATTAATGTAGTTAATTAACATTCATATTTGATTTGTACAAATTATTGCAAGATTATGTTTTATAGTCAAAGCCAACACAATCCTTGTGCCTTTTCTCTTTGGTTACTTAGTACAATCTAAAAGAAGATACATATATATAAAATGTATATATTTATTTTTTTTTAACTTTTATTTAATGAATATAAATTTCCAAAGTACAGCTTATGGATTACAATGACTTCCCCCCCATAACGTCCCTCCCACCCGCAACCCTCCCCTCTCCCACTCCCTCTCCCCTTCCATTCACATCAAGATTCATTTTCGATTCTCTTTATATACAGAAGATCAGTTTAGCATACATTAAGTAAAGATTTCAACAGTTTGTTCCCACACAGAAACATGGTGGCATGTACCAATGCCATCTCACTAGTCCAAGTGATCAATTTCAGTTCACAATTGATCGTAATGAAAGGACTAAGAGTCAAAGGGAGCACATAAACAAGTCTAGTACCTGCTAATACTAACCGATAGAATAAATAAAGGGGAGAGTGATCCAACATGAGAAGCGAGATACTCAGCAGACCCATAGAATGGCGGATGTCCTAAACAGCACTCTGGCCTCAGAATCAGCCCTAAAGGCATTCCAATCTGGCTGAAAAGCCCATGAGAGTATTTCAGGCATGGAAAGCCAAAACACTCAGGCAAAAAAAAAAAAAAAAAAAAAAAAAAAAAAAAAAAAAAACAAACCCTAAATGAAAGATCTCTGTGAGTGAGATCCCAGTGGAAAGAACAGGTCTTCAAAGAAGGAGGTACCTTTCTCTGAAGGGAGGAGAGAACCTCCACTTTGACTATGACCTTGTCTAAACAAGATAAGAGTCGGAGAACTCAAGGGGCTTCCATAGCCTTGGAAACTCATGACTGGAGCATAGGGAGATTACTGAGGCCATAAACAAGAGTGTCAATTTGTAAAGTCAACAACAGGAGTCACTGTGCACTTACTCCTCATGTAGGATCTTTGTCCTTAGCGTGCTGTACATTGAGACTTAATGCTATAATGAGTACTCAAACAGTATATTTCACTCTGTGTTTCTATGGGGGTGCAAACTGTTGAAAGCTTTACTTAATGTATACTAAACTGATCTTCTGTAAAAAAAAAAAAGAAGAAGAAATTATCAATTCCCAACTTGACTCTCACTGGGATTAAACATGACAATAGGTCTGATCTGATTTCATCATCATTTAAAAAATCATGTATTATTTTTCACTTCAAATGTATATATTTATATATATATAAACAATTCAATATGGTGATGTTACTATTACATGATTCAAGAATCATTATATAAAAGTTTTTATCTTAAGTAAAAAGTGTTTGCAAAGAAAAGGGGCACAGATCAGTGAGGAGACAGGATATGAACTTACAGCCAAAGAGCTAGAATGGCTGAAGTTTATATTGTTGTTCCATCAATCCTGATTTTGAGTGTAGATAGGAGATGGGATGCATGTTTCTTTCTGGATGCTTCCTGCTGTTATGGGGTGTAGATGCAGGGCGGGGATCTGTACTCTGGATCAGATTGATTGAAGGAGAGCAGTCTTGTGTTGCTCCTGCGTGATGGCTTGAGGTATAGCAGGCATTCATTGCTGTAAGAACTTTTGAAATGTGTTAATTGTACATGGTAGGAATAGGAGCACTATGATTATGAGGATAAAAGGAAGTATTAGAAACCTTGACCATGGTGGAAAAGATGGCTAAAATGAGGACATAAGGGGAAATAGGAAAGCGAGTGTCCTGTACAGTTAGTGGGAAGGCAGATGTCTGCCTGGTTGCCATAGAGAAAGAACATTCCCATTTTGTTTAGAATGTACATGCTGGCAAGGAGCTGTGGGATGGAATTAGCCTGGCCTGCTTCTAGTCCTGGCTACCTCATTTCCTTCTCTTTATGGAAACCCTGGCTGCTGTCGGGTTAGGGCGAGGACTGCTTTGACTTCTTCAAGCTGAGTAGGGGTGAAGTAGGGACCTGAGGTCAAGACAGGCCTCAAAAGAATGTGGCCTCTCTAGGAGGCCACAGTACCAGCTCACAGAAGCTGTCTCCATTCAAGGTTTCATGTGCACGGCCATCTAGAATTTCATTGCTTCAAGTCTAGAGGAAATAGATTTAATAAGCAGGTTAAATACACAAGCTCTAAAACAAAGGACGGAGTCATCTTAGAGCATCTAAGAAAGGTGCTGCCCAAACCAGGAGGAAGTTTTCCCATTGAGAAGCAAACAGAAATTGACAGGAGTGGCTGGATAATAATCAGGTGGGCGTTGAGTCCTGGCCAGGTATATGTGAAGACCAGACTTACCTATCTATTTACATTGGCTACTGAAAGAGACATCATAATGGCGGTGTGAATCTCGTTAGGGAAGGCACCCTGTTGACTCAAATTTTCTAGCTGGCCTGGGACCAGAACTGGCCTGAATAGGTTAGTATCAAATAGGTGTCATTTCTTTCTTTTCTTTCCTTTCTTTCCTTTCCTTCCTTTCTTTCCTTTCTTTCCTTTCTTTCCTTTCTTTTCTTTCTTTCTTTTCTTTCTTTCTTTCTTTCTTTCTTTCTTTCTTTCTTTCTTTCTTTCTTTCTTTCTTCCTTTCTTCCTTTCTTTCTTTCTTCCTTTCTTCCTTTCTTCCTTTCTTCCTTTCTTCCTTTCTTCCTTTCTTCCTTTCTTCCTTTCTTCCTTTCTTCCTTTCTTCCTTTCTTCCTTTCTTCCTTTCCAGGCAGAGTTAGTGAGAGAGACAGGAGAGAGACAGAGAGAGAGTTATAGACAATGAGAGAGAGAGGGAGAGAGAGAGGGAAAGGTCTTCCTTCTGTTGCTTCACCCCCCAAATGGCCGCCGATCTGAAGCCAGAAGCCAGGTGCTTCTCCTGGTCTCCCATGTGGGTGCAGGGCCCAAGCACTTAGGCCATCCTCCACTGCCTTCCTGGGCCACAGCAGGGAGCTGGACTGGAAGAGGAGCAACTGAGACAGAACCCGGCACCCCAACTAGGACTGGAACCCCGGGGTGCCGGCACCACAGGTGGAGGATTAGCCTAGTGAGCCATGGCGCTGGCCAAATAGGTGTCATTTGTAAAAGAAAATTTACAGCTCTGTCTGCTGTTACTGAACCTAGGCTGTCCCCCTAATGGTGGTAGTTACTTTGGAAGCTAGACCAAGTGAATGGCTTTTTCAGCTTACAGAAAGGCAACAGGGTTTGCAGCACTGACCTGGTGTCCCAGCAGTTCTGTTTCCAGTGGCCTAGCTCTTGGCAGAGCTGATAACACGCTTCAGAGGCTGGCTTCCGTCATGACTGCTGTTTGTCCAAAGCCTAGCTTTCCACATTGAAAACCCATGCCATTTGTGGTGGACTGGCTTTCTGAGTGTCCTTGATGGCAGATACTGTGTGAAGCTGCTGTTAGTTGGCCTGCCGGCTATCCTTATATTGCTGCTGCTGCCCAGCTTACTCCTATTCCTCCTGGTGTCTATGAAAATAGACCTTGGAGGAGGCTGTTAGGATGTCAGCCACGGGGGTGCTCAGTCCTGTCCTAGTCTTGGGTGGCCTGAGCTAGAAATCTGTGGTCACAGGCATGTTCTGACAGTGGTTTTTTTTTCCTATGAGATAAAATAATGCACATGAGGAGAGCTATGCCCTTCTAAGTAAGAGCGAACATGATGGCCATCTTATCCAACCTGTCTATAAACTTTGAAGTCATTAGTAAAACTTTTTATCTCTCCCTTAGTTTGCTTTGAAAAGGGAGGTTTTTACCTATTTAATGTGCCCGTGGCAAAATAAATCTAGCTGTGACATCATAATTAAGCTCTCATTTAGGCTTTGCTATTTGGTCTTCTATTTGTGGCCAGACTATTATTACAGAAAAATGTTAGCCATCCCCACCCCGTTTTTTTTTAAGATTTATTTATTTTAAAGTCAGAGATAGAGAGGAGAGGCAGAGAGAAAGAAAGAGGTCTTCCATCTGATGGTTCACTCCCCAATTGGCCACAATGGCCGGAGCTGCACCGATCTGAAGCCAGGAGCCAGGAGCTTCTTCTGGGTCTCCCACGTGGGTGCAGGGGCCCAAGGGCTTGGGCCATCTTCTACTGCTTTCTCAGGACATAGCAGAGAGCTGGATCGGAAGTGGAGCAGCCGGGTCTCGAAACGGCGCCCATATGGGATGCCGGCTCTTCAGGCCAGGGCATTAACCTGCTGCACCACAGCGCTGGCCCCGTGCCATCCTTTTTTTTTTTTTTTTTTTTTTTTTTTTTTGACAGGCAGAGTTAGACAGTGAGAGAGACAGAGAGACAGAGAGAAAGGTCTTCCTTCTGTTGATTCACTCCCCAAATGGCCACTATGGCTGGCGTGCTGCGCTGATCCGAAGCCAGGAGCCAGGTGCTTCCTCCTGGTCTCCCATGCAGGTGCAGGGCCCAAGCATTTGGGCCATCCTCCACTGCCCTCCTGACCCACAGCAGAGAGCTAGACTGGAAGAGGAGCAACCGGGACAGAATCCGGCGCCCCAACCAGGACTAGAACCCCAGGGTGCTGGCGCGGCAGGTGGAGGGTTAGCCTAGTGAGCTGCGGCACTGGCCGCCATCCCTTTTACAAAGTCTGAGGATCAAACTGTACATCCTGATGGAGGGTCCTTCAGAATGGAATCAGTTTCCCAACATGAAGAGAATAGAGAAATGAGTAGAGAAGTAAGGCTTCCCAGGTTGCTTACTGCCAATAACTGAATAGCAAGTGAAAACTTAGAAAGCAATTTTAACTCTCAAATAACAACTTAGGAAAACATTTACCAAAAGGTCCAATGGCTTCTATAAATTTATTTAAGAGTACATGTTTGGGCTGGCGCTGCGGCTCACTTGGCTAACCTCCACCTGTGGTGCCAGCACCCCGGATTCTAGTCCCAGTTGGGGTGCTGGTTCTGTCCCATTTGGGGTGCTGGTTCTGTCCCAGTTGCTCTTCTTCCAGTTCAGCTTTCTGCTGTGGCCCGGGAGGGCAGTGGAGGATGGCCCAAATGCTTGGGCCCTGCACCTTCATGGGAGACCAGGAGGAAGCACCTGGCTCCTGGCTTCGGATAGGCACTGCGCCGGCCGTAGCAGCCATTTCGGTGGTGATCCAACGGAAAAGGAAGACCTTTTTCTCTGTCTCTCTCTCTCTCTCTCACTGTATAACTCTGCCTGCCCCCCCCAAAAAAATAAAAAAGAGTACATGTAGTTGGAAATATTTCTTGAATATTTCACACAAGTGTAACTTGTTGGCCAGCAAACCCAAACCCAAACATGACAATTAAACATTTATAGTTTTTTCTACCAACAAATTTTAAATATCCAATACAGAGATTTACTTAGGTCACATGAACCAAAATGGTATTTGGTGTTAATTTACTAGTTTATATGAACACTTTTCTCTAAAAGCCAATTAAAACAGAACCTTTAATAAATTTTCCCTTGTAGACATGCAGTATGTACATGTGTATTACACATAACATACTTTACAGGATAGAATAACAAAAGTTTCAGTAATAACTTTTTAAAATATTTAGCTGCTTTTTAAAAATTACCACTAATGATTACAATTGTTTCCTGCTCTTAGTAACCTGAATTAACTACACTGTTTCTCAGTTGAAACTTGTAGTCCATTGCTAAACTTTGGCTATATCTGTTTATAGAGCTGTCCCCAAGTATTGAATACAGTAAAAGGAAAAATCCTTTATAACCTAGAGGAGGACATATGTATTTTTTTTTTTTTTTTGGACAGGCAGAGTGGACAGTGAGAGAGAGAGAGAGAAAGAAAGGTCTTCCTTTTTGCGGTTGGTTTACCCTCCAATGGCCGCCGCGGCCGGCGTGCTATGGTCGGCGCATCGCGCTGATCCAAAGCCAGGAGCCAAGTCCTTTCTGTCTTTCCCTCTCTCTGTAACTCTGTCTCTCAAGTAAATAAATAGAAATTTAAAATAGCCATGGTTAAAATTATAACATTCATTAACCAACAAGAGGCACTTCTTTACTCCATACAGTATTTTAGAAAGCCCCTGGAAGATTTTATAAAACATATATTCCTTTTAGGCCTCTGGGCCTTTTTAATGAAGATAATCATTGTGACTGATAATAGTACAACATAGGATCATTAGGCTTTTGTAACTTTTGGACATTTCTATCAGTAGCATTTTATATTGTTGTAACTTAAGATTTAGCACCAGTTCACATCTTGACAGTACCTTTAATAATCCAAATAGCCTAATTAGTTGGTGTTTCTGCAAGGTGAGGGAAATACGCTTTGACATTCCCAGAGGCTCAACTGGAATTATCAAAGTTCAAAGAATTTGGAACTCTGATTTTTTTTTTGAATGACTATCAAAGATGCCAGGAAGGCTTAAAATATCTGATATAAATTGGATCCCTTAACATGATGACAATATAGACTAGATACGATCAGTGTTATCAAGTGCTTCACTTAAATGCTTTAGAACGAGTATATATTCAAATAAACCACAACACTTTTGATTTAAAAAAAAACAGCTATTTTTAAACAATCAGAACTTAAGGAGAGGCAGAAAACACAAAGATATCCTCATTAGGATATAAAATTAATGTCTGTTTGGTCTGTCACCAAAATAAGAAATGAAAACCTTGAATATAAGATTTAGCACATCGAATCACTCTAAAGCTTGGAACAATTTTAACAGAGTCAAGACTAGAGAAGAGAAGAGAGCTTATGGAAGCTGGTTAAGAAACTGATAGAGTCACCAATTAAAAACTATCAAAATGAGATAATGCAGGGTTTTATTTAAGTTATACAAATTTCATGTATTTCATATATACAGATTTAGGAACATAGTGAGACTTCCCCCCAACAATCCCTCCCACCCACACTCTAAACCTTCCTCCTCCTTCCTCTCACATTACCACTCTAAATTTTTATAAAGATCTATTTTCAGTTTTCTTAATGACCATATAGTTAAGCCTACACTAAGTAAAAATGTTCAACAACTAGTATGAAGAGAAAATTTAAAACAAAAACATGTTTCCTCAACAGAAGAGACAAGAGCTGTAAACAACCATCAATTCTCAAAATGTCTATTTCACTCCAATACATTATATTTCCTCAGGTCATGGAAAACATATGATATCTTTCTTTTTGGGATTGGCTTATTTCATCAAGTATAGTGGTGTCTAGTTCCATCCTTCTTGTTGCAATAGACAGGATTTCATTTCTTTTTACAGCTGAGTAGTACACCATAGTGTATATACATCATAATTTCTTTATCCAGTCAGTAGTTGGTGGACATCTGGGTTGATTCCAGATCTTAGCTATTGTGAATTCTGCTGTGATGAACATGTGGGTACAGATAGCTCTTTCATATATTGATTTCTTTTGGTTTGGGTAAATTCCCAAGAGTGGGATGGCTGGGTCATATGGTAAGTCTATATTCAGATTTCTGAGGTATCTCCATACTGTCTATCACAGTGGCTATACCAGTTTACAGTCCCAACAACAGTAGACCAGGGTACGTTTTTCCCCATGTCCTTGACAGCATTAATTGTTTAGTGATTTCTGTATGAGAGCCATTCTAACTGGAGTGAGATGAAACCTCATTGTGGTTTTTATTTCCATTTCCATGATGGCTAGTTATGCTGAGCATTTTCTCAAGTGTCTGTTGGCCATCTGAATTTCCTCTCTTGAAAAAGTCTATTCAGGACCTTTGCCCATTTCTTAAGTAGGTTGCTTGTTTTGTAGTTGAATTTCTTGAGGTTTTTACAGATTCTGGAAATTAATAATTCCTAAACCAGAAACCAACAAAAATGGGAAATTATAAACCAGTTTCTTTGATGAACATAGATGCAAAAATTCTCAACAAAATGCAAGCCAATCAAATCCAACAGCACATCAGAAAGATCATCCATCCACACCAAGTAGGATTTATCCCTGGTATGAAGGGATGGTTCCACATATGAAAATCAATAAATGTGATACATTACAGCAACAAACTTCAAACAAAATATGGTTATCTCAATAGATGCAGAGAAATCATTTGATATAATAACAAGATCCTTTTATGATGAGAACCTTAAAGAAATTGGGTATAGAAGGAACATTCCTCAACATAATCTAGGTAATTTATGACAAACCCACAGCTAGCTTTTTACTGAGTGGGGAAAAATTGGAGGCATTTTAATTAAGATCCAGAACCAGACAAGGATGCTCACTTTCACATTTGCTATTTAATATAGACCTGGATGTTCTAGCCAGAGCCATCAGGCAAGAAAGAAAAATCAAAAGGATACCAATTTGGAAGGAGGAAGTCAAACTATCCCTATTTGCAGATGATATGATTCTATACATAGGGGACCCAAAAGGCCCCATAGATTTTGATATGATGTATTACCATCTTCAATTGTTGCCAGAAATTTCTTGATTTGTCTTTTGATTTTTTCTGTGACCTACTGTTCATTCAGGAATATGTTGTTCAGTCTCCATGTGTTTGCATAGAGATTCTTGAATTGTTGGTTTCTAGCTTCATTCCATTGTGGCAGAAGATGCATGATATGATTTCGATGGTGTTGAGTTCGCTGAGACTTGTTTTGTTTCCTAGCATATGATCTATCCTAGAGAAAGTTCCATGCACTGATGAGAAGAATATGCATTCTGCAACTGTGGGGTGATAAGTTATGTAGATATCAGTTAGGTACTTTTGGTCCATAGTGTCAATTAGCTCTGTTATTTCTTTGTTGACTTCAGTTTAGTTGATCTGTCCATTGATGGAAGTGGGGTATTGAAATCCCCTGTTACTATTGTATAGGATTTTATATCTCCCCTTAGATTCCTTGACATTTCATTTAAATAGCTAAGCACCCTGTAAGCCATATACATTTATTATAGTCCCATCTTCCCGTTGAATTAGTCCATTAATCATTACACAGTGCTCTTCTTTGTCTCTTTTAAGTTTTTATGTTAAATTCTATTTTGTCTGATATTAGGGTGACAAAACCTGTCCTTTTCTGCTTTCCATTAGCATGGAATATCTTTTTCCATTCTTTTTCTTTCAGTCTATGTGTATCTTTGTTGGTGAGATGTATAGGTAGCAAATAGTTGGGTCGTGTTTTTTAATCTGTTCTGCTGTCTGTATCTTTTGACTGGAGAGTCGAGACCATTTACATTCAAGATGACTATCAGTAATAACAACTTGGCCCTGCCATTTTTCCATAAATATTCTTATTGTTTGCTTTGGATTTCTTTTGTACATTAACTGGAGGATTTTCTGCCTTCACATTCTTTCATAATCATGGCTATCTTTCTGTTTTACTGTGTGTAGCATATCCTTAAGCATCTTTTGTAAGGCTGGATGAGTGGTGAAAAATTGTTTCAAACTATTTTCTATGTAAGGTCCTCATTTCATCTTCATTCATGAATTTTAACTTTGCAGGGTACAGTATTCTAAGTTGAAGTTTTTTTCTTTTAGACTTGAACTATTCTCTCCTACCCTAGAATTTCTGATGATAAATCAGCTGTGACTCTAATTAGATATCCTCTGAAAGTAATCTGGTGTTTCTCTCATGCATATTTTAGAATCTTTTCTTTATGTTTTACTGTGGAAAATTTGACTACAATGTGTCAGGGTGAAGATCTTTTCTGGTCATTTCTGTTAGGAGTTGTATGTGTTTCCTATACTTCGATGTCTCTTTCTTTATCCAAAATGAAGTTTTCTGAAATTATTTCACTAAACAGGACTTCGAGTGCATTCTTTTTTTTTTTTTTCACAACTTCAGGTAGTCCTAAGACCCGTATGTTGGGTCATTTAATAGTACCTTTAAGCTTTCAGTTTTCTTTTCTTTCTTTTCTTTTTGTTTGACTGTAAGATTTCCAAAGATTTGTCTTCCAGTTCATATATTCTTTCTTATGCCTCACCAAGTCTGCTTTGAATTCTTCATTTTTAACATTTCTTTTTGATTTCTCTTCAAAATATCAATCTCTTGGGGAAATGTTTCATTCATGTCATGTATTGTTTTCTTTAGTTCATGGATTTGTTTCTGATCGCTTTTGATTAATTTTTTAATTCAGTTTCCAGCATTTCCTCAAAATCTTCATTCTTCACATTCTAATATTGAAATGTTGTGTTCTTTGTGGGGATGGGGTCATGGTGTGCTCCTTATTCTTGTTTCTTGCATCTATGTTTGTTTTTAGGCATTTGTGGAGTTGATTTTTGTTTTTATCCCTAATGACTTTTATCTTTGAGCTATACCTCTGTGACTTAGTGGAATGTCTGCACTTTCAGTGAATACCTAGAGGTGTGTGCTGGGTGTGGCCAGGCAGCTCTGGTCAGTGCTCCAGGGTGGGGCGTGTATCCAGGGTAATACCCATGTTGGCTGTGGTGGATCTCAATGCCTGTGTGTTAGCCGCTAGTGTTCTATGCCACAATATGAATTGCAAAAATTATCTGTACACTCCTCACTGTGAGCACATTTCCTGCTTCAATAACCTGCTCTAGGCAACCAAGGAGCTCTGACCATGTGGATCCAACCCGGTGATTGCCCAGAGAGCCAGCTACATCTTGCATCTTCTCGTGTAACCATGAGTTTTCACAGTCTCAGCACACAAGGCTCCCACAGTCACTGGGTACAGAGGTTTTTCTCTGCCCTGCCAGCCTGTTCAGTCAACAGAGAGGCGTATGTTCCCCAAGACAGCTCCACCTATGCATCTTTATCCTGGGAGGCTGTGGGTACCTCACCATCCGACATGGTTGCCCAGCCACCTCCCAGCCAGTTTCAAAATCAGTGGGAACTGTGGATTGTTCACTCTGCTAGACTCTGTGGATGATACATGTACACAAAAGTCACTGGCCAAATGTAGCTCTCTCCCTGTCACTGCCACCGGTACTGCTGAGAAGATGGTGTCCTATCTCAGCCAATTGCTTCTGCACGCACAAAGTCTTCTGCAGCTCCTGCCCAAACCCAAAATGGTACCCACCCTTTCTTAGCTGGGCAGCAGGTGCTGTTGTGGGGAAGTTGGGACAAGGTAAACATGCCCCTTCTACTTCTGCTGGGTTTGTGGGCAACTGCTAGCAACTACCAGCCCCCTGGGTTCCAGTCCAGATTCGTGCCAAGCTCTCCCTCTGGCTATATCACCATAGGTTGCTGCAACCTGGTTTCACCTCCCTTTCCAGGCTGCCACCTGCTCTGGCTTTCAGCTTCCGCAGCTCTTGTGTTCTTGTTTGTGCTGCACATCCCACCCGTCACACAATTCCACATTTGTCTTCCTCTTGTAGGATTTCCAGTGCAGTTTTCTCTACAATTCTCCCTGAGAGTGCACATCCTACGCTTTTTTTCCTGTTTATTCCTAGCATTGCACAGTATGTCATTCCCTGATACACCATCTTGGCATCTCTTGATGGTGCAGTTTTCAAAACAGATTTCAGAAATTAGAGATTAAGACTATTTCAAAATATTTCTGCTGATATCCTTGATTTACATTTTGAAATGACCCTTTAAAATCTCCAAATTAAGACAACATTTTATAAATAAAAGAACATAATGAATTTCAATCTTAGTTAATTTCAAGTGCTCTTGAATTATTTTTCATATATGGACAATTTATGAAGTCATATTTGTTAACAAACCTAGGTAGTTTTTTTTTTTTACAGAATGTAAACCAGAGATTGCAAAATAATGTAAATCTGAGTTCACATTTAGACACATTTATCTCATTTACCTTTACCCATTTTACATTAAGTAATTGCACCTAGATGAATTAGATGTTGATGTTATATTATACCTTTATCTGAATTAAGGTCAAAATACATTTATATGGCATGCTATTCCTTTCTAGCTGAAAAATCAGTGGCATAAACCAGAGATTGAAAAATCTACTTTAGGAGGCTATAACAAGAGCTGATTATCCATTGCTGTTTCAGCAAGATCTGTAAAACCATGTCATAAAACCAGTTTGGCAGATTACAAAGCATTTTTAAGGCAGTGATCTTCCTAGATTCAAAAGAGAGAAATTCCTTTAAACCCGATGTCCAGTTACAGTTGAGCTAAATTATCATGCATGAGATTGTTATTTACCAAAAACATCTTTTAAGTTTTAAATTGAATTTGAGTCTTGTTGTTTTAGCCAAAAACACCTCAGGCAAATGATGCCTGGTCAACAGTCGACTACTTGAGACTGTCTCTGAAACAAACATGTGTTCAGGCAGCTGCAAGACAGGTCCCAAGTGTGACTGTGGGCCAGGGGCTGGTGTGCCACGGATAAGTTGCCCACTGGAGATTGTTCACCATTATGTTGGGTTTAGTGAGTGAGGGCATCCATCAGAGCAGATGGGCACTCTCTGGTTGGAGAGAGAGATTCTTAAAGAAGGAGAATCTGATGGGTAACAGAATGAAGGGCAGTTATGGAGAAAGAGATATGCCTGGGAATAGTAATTAACCTGCTGAGCCTGCTGGTTTGAAGGGCCAGTAGTCTTGATGATTATTCCGCATAGGTTGGGAGAGATAGCTCCCAGGGTAATGTTGCTTTAAGTGGGGGCCCTTCCTTATGTTTCTACTCCTGATGTGGAACATTGCTGGGTAGGAGGCTTCATGGGTGTGGAATTCCTCAAATTCCTCCCAGGACTTTACAATGCACTTGATAACCCTCTTAGTGCAGGGTGGGGGAGATGCCAAGGTGGTTAGGGTGGGCAAACCTCACTCCATGAAGTATTGGCATAAAGATTTTGGCTGCCACTAGATAAAGCAGGGGAAGAGAGAAGGCGGCTAGGCATGGAGCATTTTTTGGAGTGAAGTTGCTCATGACTTATCACTGTTCTTAAGTTTTTTCTTGGCTAGCTCTGCCAAATATATTCCTGGAGATGGCTGCAACAGAGGTTTTGTCTTCTTGTGAGAGAGAATTTAGATGTGAGACAGAGTAGCAGTGCGAGATGTGGCTCTATTATTGTCAGGTTTTAGGGCTTTTGGGTCTGAAGATGGAGAAGAGGCTGCTAGTTAGAGAAGACTTAGAGCTCAGCCTGCCTGGAAAGAGGGCAGGAGGAGTGGCAGGGTTGAAGTCAGGTTTTGTTGCATTTGCACAGCAGGCAGAGTCCTTTCTTAAGCTGCTGGTTGGGGGAGATGCAGAGTGCCACGAGGATCCTGATAAGGTGGCCAGAGATGTGAGAAAAGCTTCTTGATGAAGCTTCTGGTGCTTAGTATGAGCAGTTTGGAATGTCCCAGGTGCAGGGCTTTTCAGAGCAATAAACATTCTGCTAGCCTTTACAGTATCCCTCTGAACCCAGGAGGAGAGAGTGGCAGAATGGAGGAAGAGGGGTCAAGAAGAAAGGAGAGAAGCAGTTGGGGCTGCCACTGAGGGGGAGCAGGGAAGAGCCAGGCAGGGCAAGTAGAGGGTCGCATTCCTGAGAGAAGAGGAAGAGTGGAAGAGGGGAGGCTCCAAGCCTTTTTTCCTGCCCAAGGGCTCGGAATGAGGAAAGATGACCTTGGAGGAGGATTAAGGCTTGGATGTAGGGGACATCTGACTATTTGCCATTTCACTATGTAAAGTTATTAAAGTCATAGGAAATTCTGAGACAAAAATTACCAAATTATTGGTCATTTCTTTGACCTTATCTCCCTCTTTAGGCCCAACTTGTGCAAGTTTAAGAGACAAGCCAGAGGGGAATTGGGAAAAATGGAGCCCATGGATCTGGTAGAATGGGTCTGGAGATTGGAGGGTCACTCTCTTTGGGTGTCCCCTAAGGAGTCTCACATAACCAGGATCTTCTGCCAGAGAAAAGTGGTTCTGATTTTGAGGTGAGCATCCTTGCCCAAAAGTGGAGTAAGGTTACCCCACGTTAGACCTCCCAGAGGTATCGATACATCTTGTTCTCATAACAGATGGGAAGGGAGAGCAGGACCCAAGTCTACCCTGAACCACCCAGAGTTAGGGGACAGTGGCCAGTCTGCCCAGGATGCTTTGGGGAGACAAAAGCCTATCTCTTGCTGATCCGACGGGCTGAGAATGAGGTCTGATGTGTGCATGCAACAAAGGGCTCTGGCTGTGAATTCATTGGAAAAGAAGAAAGTACAAGTGGGAGTGAGAAGCTGAGTGACCAGGGTGGTTCTCAGCTTGTCTGAGGAGCTCTGGAGAGGCTCCTCTCAGGGCCATCTGGTCACTTCAAGGATGACCAGAGGTGACCTGAAAGTTACATCCTCCCTTCCCTGAGGAGATGCACTTGGTCAGAAACAGCATTAAAAAGGGCAAGGTGATGCCAGAATACCCTGTTGGGCAGTCAGGCAAAAGTCTGGGCTGGTTTTGGGTTTCAGGCCAATGCTGAAGAGCAAGTGACCAAAGGGATGGATTGATATACAAAGTCCCTGGTGTTTACCAAGACTTCACTTACATGAACTTAACTTTATATAGTTTTCTATAAGTCAAGATAAATTTATTTTTGTGGTAAATAAGCATACATATAATGCTTAGTTTTGAGTATTATGTTCTGTAAATGATGAAACTGGACAGAAGTCTTACAAGGATGTCATACTCTCTGATTTTTAAAAATTACAGATTAAATATCATTAATCATTAATTATCTGGTAATTACAGTGACTGATTTATGCACAAAAATACTTACCTAAGAGTTTCAACAATAGTAACTTTATAGAATTCAGGAAATTTTTAAGGTTTATTTATTTGAAAGGCAGAGCATGTGTTCACATGCTCTGGTTCACTTCCCAAATGCCTGCAACAGTCAGGGCTAGGCCAGGCAAACCCAGGAACCCAGAACTCCATCTGGATCTCTCACATGGTATCAGAGACCAAGCATTTTAGCTAGCATGCGCTGCCTTCCAGGCGCCTTTAGGGGAAGTTAGATCAGAGGTGAAAGGGACTCGAACCCAGGGTGCTGGTGCCACAGGCGAAGGATTAGCCAAGTGAGCTGTGGTGCCAGCCAGAATTGCTTTTATTTTGAATTATTTGGTGGGGAATGTTTAGGGAATGGGAAATCCAGTCTTGTAAAGGTCTCAGTCTTTAATCTGAAAAATTCATTATTCAACTAGGAATGACTCATGTATATGATAAACATCTCCCCCAGTATTCTTTAAGACCTCAGAATTTTAATCTTTAATCTTGAGTGGGTCAGATACTCCCTCTCCTGTTTCTTCTAGCCTCTGGTCAATTTGGAATAATACCCACTATAATTGGGTTATTTCTGAACTCTATTCAAGTTAAAATCTTCAGTGGCATCTATCCGTAACAAGTGACAATTTGGGGTCACTAGTAGTTACTCAGCCGAATCATCATTCAAATTTTTTGTTTTGCTTGCTTTACCAAATCATTATTTAAATTATTTTTCCTCCAGACTTAGCTTAGAGTCTGTCCGAGGCTTGACCACATAAGAAGTTTAACATTTTAAAGGTCAACTGATTTGAGTTACTTGTATGTGAAGAGTCAACAAGGACAAGTCTATTGTTTTTTTTTTTTTTTTTCACTCATGAGATTTCCTCAGACTTTTTCAGAAAGAGTTTATATTTGTGCTGAGATAAGCAAAGGGGAGGTGTAACTTTGAATGGGTTCACAGTTCACAGTCTAGTAGCTCAAGAGGTAGGTAAGAGTAAACCTGAGGAAGAAAGACTTAACACTGGTTTAAATGCGGAGAAGAAAATAGGACTGTGTCTGAGTTATAGTACTCTACAGTGTCATAAACTCCAATAGAGAACTATGTTTGAGGCATCGCTAGTGTGGGGATAATATTGTGTTACTTGTATATGCCAAGCTGTTTGCAGATTTATTTATATGAATGGCAGAATGATGGGTGGGAGTGAGAGAGAGCAAGCAAGAGAGGGGGCTTCAGTCTGCTGGTTCATTCCTCAAATGCCTGCAACATTGAAGGCTAGGTCAGACTGAAGCCAGGAGCCAGGAACTCCATCGGTGTCTTCACGTGGTTTGCGGGTCCCAAGTACTTGGGCCTACATCTACTACCACTTCAGGCATATTAGCAGGAAGCTTGATCAGAAGCAGAGCAGCTGGACCTTGAATCCACTCTTTGATATAGGCTTTGCAAATGGCATTTGAGCCAGCTGTGCTGCAGTGCCAGCGCCTTAAGATGTTTGGGGAATATTCTGTTGCCTCTGAGCTTATACCAAGTTCCAATATCCTTATCAGCTTTTGAGATTAAATGGCTTCCAGGGCCAGTGCTGTGGCACAGTGGGTTAAAGCCCTGGCTTGAAGAGCTAGCTTCCCATATGGGAGCTGGTTCTAGACCTGGCTGCTCCTCTTCCAATCCAGCTCTCTTCTATGGCCTGGGAAAGCAGTGGCCCAAGTCCTTGAGCCCTTGCACCCACATGGGAGACCCGGAAGAGACTCCTGGCTTCTGGCTTCGGATAGGTGCAGCTCCGGCCATGGTAGCCAATTGGGGAGTGAACCAGCAGATGGAAGATCTCTCTCTGTCTCTCCTACTCTCTCTGTGTAACTCTGACTTTCAAATAAAATAAATAAAAAATCTAAAAAAAAATGAAAACAGTGACTGTTGTTTAATTAGAAGGTATACAGGGTCGGTGCTGTGGTTAATGCCCTGGCCTGAAGTGCCGGCATCCCATATGGGCACCGGTTCTAGTCCTGGCTGCTCCACTTCCGATCCAGCTCTCTGCTATGGCCTGGGAAAGCAATACAAGATGGCCCAAGTTCTTGGGCCCCTGCACCCACATGGGAGACCTGGAAGAAGCTCCTGGCTCCTGGCTTTGGATCAGCCCAGCTCTGGCCATTGTGGCCATCTGGGGATTGAACCACTGGATGGAAGACTTCTCTTTCTCTACTTCTGCCTCTCTGTAACTCTGCCTTTCAAATAAAATAAATAAGTCTTTTATTAAAAAAAGAAATCACATATAATCAGTAGTATCAGGTGCTTGATACTTGCAAGTTTCTAAATGATTATTAAAACAATTATCAAATTATTAACTAGGAAAAGAGCTAAAATGAAGGTAATGCCATGAATACCAAGTAATTCAATCTAATTCCACTCTCAATAAACTCCTTTATTTATAATATGTAAGGCTGTTTTCATTAAAAGAGCTTAGAGCTCTATGCAGAAAACTCGAAAAAGAAATTGCTTATACTCACAGTTAGGAAAATAGGAAGCAACTGCCAAAAAATGATAAAATATCTGCAAATAAATAATAAAAAATAATATAAAAAATAACCACAAATAAGATGAAGCCCACAAAGTTAGGGAAAAGTAGGCAACTAAGAGATATACAAAGTAAAATTCAGGAAGGTGGTGATCGCAAGTCCCTAGTCAGGCACTGACATGGGGAAAATTTTTGTCTGGATTCATTGATCTATGCAGGTGTCAGATGTTTCTTCTCATTTGGAAATAGGCACACTTTTCTGAAGTTGTTTGAATACTCACTGTGTTTCCCATTGACTTATAAAGTGAAATATTTCATCTTCATCTGCATTAAGCCTAGATAACAGGGCCTGTTTTCCTAATACGCATCCTTTGCTAAGTTACAAATTTATAGTCTTTGACTCTATATAGGCATCTCTGAAATCTTTTCCAGCCTACACAGTCTATGGGTCCGTGACTTATCCTTAATTGGAAATGCCCAGTATTGATGCTCTCCAACTAAAGAAAGAAATATTTTGATTCATCTTTTTTGAAAGTCTTTATTTCCTTTAAAGTTGTAGAATCCCTCTTCTTGGCAAGTCTGTAAGGGGATGTTTATGCCTATACTTCTGTATTTCTTGATGTTTCTCTAATACTATTTATTCATGTTGCTGGCATATAGAAATCAAGTACAAAACAAGTTGGCAAAAGATTGAAAGAATGTGTGAGCAATGAAAGCCAGGAGTATAAGTGGATTCTCAATGCTGAAAATAAACAAAAGAGGCTAGAAGAAAACGCTAAAATGTTAATAGGAGTTATCTGTAGTTTATTTATTTTTATATTTTTATGCCTTTTTGCTTTTGTTTTATGTATTGTCTAAATTTTATTCAGTTGTTGTACTTTAACTTTTATAACTAGGAAAAAAATGTTATAAAAGTGTCCCTTTTTCCCCTTTACCTCAAGGGGCTTGGACATGATAAAAGATCAAGAAGTGTCTATTGATTATCTCTTGACTAATCTTAAAATATGTGAGTAGTGAAAATCTTGCACGCCAGAGAAATCTTACACTTTGTGTATCATGAGATTCCTTAAAGTGATTGCTAATATTCTATAGGTGAAATTGTGGTGAATCAGATTTCCAATTCAATACGCATTCACAGAATGTATTCTGTATAACATAAAGGAGATCCTCAAAAAACAAAAAAGCCAAGATTTCTGACTTCCAAGACCTTACATTCTATTTAAGGAAAGTGAGAAATGCATGTGGCTAATCATAACTCAAAGAAGACGAATACAGTTATATTAGAGGTACAAATATGGCTGTAGGATTACAGAAGAGGGAGAAATTAGGTGCAGGGATAGATTTTGATATTTTCTCTTTTCATATTATATAATCATTAGAAACTTTCAAATGTAATCATTCCAAATGCACTTTCATAATTTTTTATGTGCATTCCATTTTTATACTTATCCACCTTTTTAACTTTAATAATAATTCAAATAAATGAATTTAGAAAGTGAACTTTACTTCTATAAATGGAAAAATAGTTCACTCACCATAAACAGACAGTAACTAAAAATAAAGACAGTGTAAACGAAATGGTGTTATTAAATTCTATCTAGGTAGTGTTGCCTGTTCCTTGGCTCTGAAACTGAATCCTTATAAAAAGAAAGTTTAGGGTTGAAAAGGGTTGAAAAGGTGCTAATGACATATTAGCATCACACTGAGACAGCTTCTTAACAAATCAGATATTCAGAAAAAGAGTGGAAAGTGGAATGACTTTCTTTCTTCTGTGATTCAGTGTTAACACCTTCCCTTGCCTGTAGTACTAGTCTAAATTCTTTTCAAGTTTGAACAATCCAGATTTTAGGCTTGATGGATATGATCTCAGCAGAAAAGAGGCAGAGTTCTTGGAAGAATTGGTGGCTGAGGATTTTGGTTGCCATTTTGTGAGGCAAGGATACTTCTTCCTGTGGAGAAACTGCAGAATCATACTGGCTTCCATGATAGCAGAAAGGAGAAAGAAGACAAGGTGGAAGACTTGCTTCTGTTTTCTAGACGTATTTTTTTCTGCCCCCCCGCCCCAGAGTTGAACTCATGTCTAGAAGTAAGAATGATTTGTATTTCTGCCTTCTTCGTGGTTGTATCAATGTACATGAAGGCCTCCATCCTCAATCCATCCTCATTTCTGTTTTGGACTATGAATTCCTCTTCAGATGTGACTAATGACTGCCTTTCTAAATGCAAAGTTTATGTACTGCAAATGGACTCCAGTAGTGAAGCTTGCTGGAGTTTATCAGTTTCAGAAATACAACCTCTCAAGTATAGATCATCGAACACATTAGTATCATTTCACAGAACTTCTTGGGCACAAACAGTGCTTTGATGCTTTGAAATCCAGATAAAAGCTGTCAGTCAAGACGGAAAGTCTTTTTTATGGGTTAGACTTTGAAGAGATTCTGGTGTTTGGATTTGGCAGGACATCAGCAACCACTGGGACTCCTTTCTCACTGGCCATTTTTTTTTCCAGAGATAATTTTGACAAGAACTGGAGAGAATCCTTTCCAGTTCTGTGGGAAATGTGAAGTTATTAGGTTTACAAGATCTATTTTGTTTGCTTCAGAGAGCTCAACTTTAAGCTTGTTAAGAAATGTAGTTTATAGCGGAATACAGAGTAATAATGAGAGCAATCCCTTAGAAAGTATGAATTCACATCTCATGATAAAGTTTGCAAAATAAGACCAATATTCTGACCACTCTGTTTTTGAAATAATAAATATATTGGCTGTCTTATTTTTAGTGTCTTCTGTATTTATGAGGGTACTTCCAAATGTTCATGGAAATGTAATTAAAAGTTAAGTTAATTTTGATACAAAAACCTTTTGAAATACAGGCAGATGAGGGGTTTTCAAACAGCTCAATAAAAATACATGTTATGAAAAAACTATGCATTGATTTTAAAAAATTTTTGTACCAAAATAAACTTCTTTTAATTTTATTTTTATTATCCATGAATATTTTGAAGTATACTTACACTACATGCTAGATACTACTTTTTAACTTCATAGTTATTAACTTAAATATTCACATCAACTCTTGTATAATAGATATTTTCCCCACTTTCAGATGATAAAAATGAGGCTCATATGGAACTGGCCAGGGTCACATAGTTAGAAGTGGTAGGAGCCAATAGTTTCTTTCTCGAAACATCTGTGTCTTTAAATTTTGTTTCTAATTTGATGTGATATTCCTGGTGATATGTGGTAGGAATATAACACAGTAGAAATATTATAAATTTTTAAGTTAATGTAACTTATGTTTTTATTTTCCTCTCTCCTTGCTCTTTGTGGTATGTGGTCATCACATAACATAAGAAACTGCTAGAAGTTGTTAGAGCACAGGGTTTGGAGTCAGGCATATCTCATTTGGGCTCAGCTCTACTACTTAACAGTTGTCAGACTTTGGTAAGAAAGTTAAACTCTCTAGTACTCAGCTTCTTTAACTATAAATCGAGTATAATAGCACTGCCTATTTCTTACAGTTGTTATTAAATGAGATAAGGCAGCAAAGTACCTAGCCCTTTGTCTAGCATATAGTAAATGCTCAATAGTAGCATAAGTAATTATCATTATTCATTTGTCTACAGTAAGTTCAGTTTTTCCTAATGCATTATGTTCTCTTTTGTTTCATAGTTCTCTGTGTGACCTCATTCTCTTTGCATGTTTTTTAAAACCCATTATCTGATTAGTCTTTGACTTTAACATGGTCTTTACTGTATCTTGCCAGGTTCTACATATGTCTTAAAAATGTGTCATATGCAAATTACGTGACTCAGCTTTTATGTATATATAAATATTCATGTATGTGTAAATATGTGTGTGTGTATATATAGACAATGAAAACCCTGTGTAGGACTACTGGCCTTGTAGGGCATTATTTTGTTAACAACCCTACTGATCTCCTCCCAAGAATACAGATTCATCTTTAAACAACTAAATTTTCTGGAAAATCAGTGACTCAGATTGTCAAAGCTTACAGAGAGCAAATGCTGGAAGAAGAAACAACCCCTCCAGCTGTTCCCTTTCTTCTCTCTGCAGATGTGAACACTCCTCACAAACCCTCATGTGGAATCTGGGAGAAGCAGAAGGGAAACTGTTGAGCTGTTTGTTTTATTGCAAACGAAGGTTAAGAGAGTCTTCTCTGAATATTTTTCTTGGAAGCCAAGAATGAAATCTTACATTACTTGACTGATAGGTTTATTTTGAGGGAATTTAAGATTTAACTACCTTGAATTATATCTCTATTCATGACATGGTGACATGATCGTCTTACAACCCACATGCTGCAATGTAGAATTGGGAGAAGTTGGGGCTGTGGGGCTGGGGCTCAAGAACCAGAGTCCCATTATTGATGGAGCAGATAAAATCAGAATCTGTTGTGTGGGCATGCATTCACAACAAGGGAGCTTAGATAAAGTGCATGTTTGATGGTCACAGTCTAAGATGGCTTTATTCATTCTTTTAATTTTTTTTGCTTTTGTATTTTTTATTTAGTAAATATAAATTTTCAAAGTACAGTTAATGGATTACAATGGCTCCCCCCCCCATAATTTCCCTCCCACTCACACCCCTCCCATCTCCCGCTCCCTCTCCCATTCCATTCACATCAAGATTCATTTTCAATTCTCTTTATATACAGAAGATCAATTCAGTATATATTAAGTAAAGATTTCATCAGTTTGCACCCACACAGAAACACAAAGTGTAAAATACTGTTTCAGTACTAGTTATAGCATTACTTCACATTGGACAACACATTAAGGACAGATCCCACATGAGAAGTAAGTACACAGTGACTCCTGTTGTTGACTTAACAATTTGACACTCTTGTTTATGGCATCAGTAATCTCCCTAGGCTTTAGTCATGAGTTGCCAAGGCTATGGAAGCCTTATGGGTTCGCTGACTTTGATCTTATTCCGACAGGGTCATAGTCAAAGTGGAAGTTCTCTCCTCCCTTCAGAGAAAGGTACCTCCTTCTTTGATGGCCCTGTTGTTTCCACTGGGATCTCACTCACAGAGATCTCTAATTTAGGTCTTTTTTTTTTTTCCCCAGGGTGTCTTAGCTTTCCATGCCTAAAATACTCTCATGGGCTTTTCAGCCAGATATGAATGCCTTAAGGGCTGATTCTGAGGCCAGAGTGCTATTTAGGACATCTGCCATTCTATGAGTCTACTGTGTTTCCCGCTTCCCATGATGGATCGTTCTCTCCCTTTTTGATTCTATCAGCTAGTATTAGCAGACACTAGACTTGTTTGTGTGATCCCTTTGACTCTTAGACCTATCAGTGTGATCAACTGCGAACTGAAATTGATCACTTGGACTAGTGAGATGGCATTGGTACATGCCACCTTGATGGGATTGTATTGGGATCCCCTGGCATGATTCTAACTCCACTATTTGAGGCAAGTCCGATTGAGCATGTCCCAAATTGTACATGTCCTCCCTCTCTTATTCCCACTGTTGTATTTAACCCAGCCATACCACTCCTTGGAATTTACCCAAAGGAAATGAAATTGGCAAACAAACAAGCTGTCTGCACATTAATGTTTATTGCAGCTCAATTCACAACAGCTAAGACCTGGAACCAACCCAAATGCCCATCAACAGTAGACTGGATAAAGAAATTATGGGACATGACTCTATAGAATACTATACAGCAGTCAAAAACAATGAAATCCGGTTATTTGCAACAAGATGGAGGAATCTGGAAAACATTATGCTGAGTGAATTAAGCCAGTCCCAAAGGGACAAATATCATATGTTCTCCCTGATCGGCGACAACTAACTGAGCACCAAAGGGGAAACCTGTAAAAGTGAAATGGACACTATGAGAAACAGTGACTTGATCAGCTCTTGTCCTGTATGTTGATGTACAATGTAATACTTTATCCATTTTAGTATTTTTGTTTTGTTTTGTCCTAGTACTATTGGTTGAACTCTGTAATTTACACACAATTATTCTTAGGTGTTTAAATTTTAACTGAAAAGTGATCCCTGTTAAATATAACAGTGGTTTTATTCATTCTTATCACAATTGGGAATGCCCTTTCAAAGGGAGTGGAGCTATTCCAATCTAAACTTACTACCATAACCTGTTATTATAAAATCTGGCATGCTGATCTCCTGACTTCATGTTGTAGCACTCTTTCCTTCATTCAATCTGGCCAGCACCTAGCTTTCTTTTGATTCCAAAGATGTTATGTTTCTTCCCCATTTCTGAGAGTTTGCACTTACTCTTCCTATTGATTGAAACTGCCACCTCCACATCTTTTCATGGCTACTTCTTTCCCATTGTTGAGGCTTCAGGTTATATATTAACTCCTCAAAGTGACCTCCCCCAACTGCAGCATGAATCCTAGTTGCTTCCTAATATCTTTCTCTCTCTCTCTCTTGTTAGGTACATGGCCACACAGTCAAATGACTTTATTTTCCAGTTTCTTTGAGAGTTGAGTATCTTTTTTTAAAAGATTTATGTATTTATTTTGAGAGTTACATAGAGAGAGAGAGAAAGAAAGATATCTTCCATCTGCTGGTTCACTCCCTAGATGGACACAGCAGCCAGCACTAGGCCAGGCCGAAGCCAGGATCTAGGAGCTTCATCCGGATCTCCCATGTGGGTGCAAGGGCCCACGCACTGGAGACATCTTCTGCTGCTTTTTCCAGGCTGTTAGCGGGGAGATAGATGGGAAGTGGTGCAGCTGGGACACCAACCAGCTTCCATATGGAATGCCAGTATTGCAGGTGGCAGCTTTACCCATTATACCACTATGCCAGCCTGTGGAGCTGCGTATTGCCCTGTGATTAAGTTCTGGTCAATGAAATATAAACCAAAGTGTAATATGATATTTTGAAAAAAACTCTTTCTTGTGAGGAAAATACCTTCTTTTTCTTTCTCTCCATCCTGTTCTCTGGAAAACTTAATGTGGTAACTGGGCTCTTGAAGCTATCTTCAATGACAAAGGGAGAGGCATTTACTGGGTATAGGGGAACAGATCTGGAAAATCTGAGTTACTGATGAATTTGAGAGCCTCAAAAGTAACTGGGATATCTACCTCCAGGCTTCTTTTAAATAAGAAAGAGATAATTTTTATTTTACTTAAGCCACTATTACTTTTTCTTTCCCGTATTCAACCAAACCTGTGCTAAACCAGTATAATGTATCTTTCACCTGCCTGAACACACACCATGCTCTATCATATCATACTTTTCTTATTGTCTAGTTTGTCGTCATGGATGTTTTAATAACTGGAAATTCTTAATTTTTTCCTTTGTTGTTTTTTCTTCTGTCTAGAATGTGATTCTGTTTTCATGGCTGGCCAGTGAATCACATCTTCTCTCTTTGGATAGAGTAGTATATTTAAATAGGTCTTTCCAGTCTTAGAGTTTCACATATCATTGATGGCTTCATACATTTGAGTTTTGGCACTCAGTTTAACCTTCATTTCTAAGTTTTTTTAAGGGCTATCATTGTCATCTCCAAACACATAGTAATAATCAAATTTGGATAATTCGTAATTTCACTACACTATAACCAAAAATATACATAAATTTGTAAGAAACAAGTGAAAAAATGCTGGGTTTTTGTTGATCTGACCTAATATTTATAACTGTTGCCTTGATGAGATTGAAACATTTTATTTATTTCTCCCATTTATGCTAAATTGGACAAAATTGATACTTTGTAGAGCCGTGTTCCCAGAATCCCAGTATATAAATGATTCCAACTGGTTTTAGTTTGCTACTTCTTTTGACCCCAGGTAGAAAACCCTATTAAATCCTCCTGAAGGTGAATCAGAGGCAATCACTGTTAATATGAGAAAGTACTGATTTAGAGTATTTTGCAAGTAATGGAAAAAAAGAATATTCATGAACTCTTAAGTATTTATTATGTTTTAAAGGATAAAAATGGGAAACTACCTATGACTAAATAATGTTAATATGAATAAGGAATCTCAGGGAAGAGGTGATACAATACGATGCCTTGTTTTCCTAAAGGAGAGAATGGGACTTCTGGATTCATAAGAGGAAGGGCAGTTTGTGAAAAGAGAAAAGATTGAAGTTAATTTGAGTAATCTGTATAAAATCTGCAGCTGATAATCTGGCTAAGTAGTGAATAAATTTTAGTTTCATTATACTTTTACTAAGGATACCCCTGTAAAGGACACTGTTCTTGGAACTGTTAAGAGAAATAAGGCTTTGTTCCTGCCCTCGGGGAGCTTTCAAGTATGAATAACAGCATGCAGCACTAAGAGACCCTCTTAGACAGCAAGTCTTTTAAAACATCATTAAAATTCCTGTTTTCTGGTGTAGCCACTGTCATGTTTTCCTGCACATAGTTTATCTGTCTTGTTAAACCTTTTGAAGTCAGCTACACTAACCTTTTTTGCATCTTCCCTTCTTGCCCTGTGTAAAGTGGGGCCAAATATTATACCTCATGTATTATTTTTTTTGTCACTTCTCTGGTGCTTCTCCAGAGCAGACCCTTTTCTTGCAAACAAAGGAGGGAGGCTTCTTTGGAAGAACATCTAGTCCAGAGGCTCCTCAAATCACACATGCTGACTTTGTCATTTCTTTGCAGAGAGTATATTTTCTTATAAGGCAAAATAAAGCAGCTCTGTAAGAATGATTAGGGTTTCTTAATGGTACCAACTAAAAACGAAAATATTTTTGCTTTGTTTTCTTCATTTAAACCACAGTATTTCTGTAGTTACACTGTTGTCATTCAGACAAAATAATTGCAGTGTGTTTTGGATTAGAAAAAGGACCAGTGTTTGTCTCCTCAAGCAGACAAAATATGGCTGTTTCATCTTCTCCTTAATGTTGTACCCCCTTTCCTTCTCTAGGTAAACTAGTAGTATAAGAAAGGATCTAAACAGTGAATCTTGTCGTTTGTGCCTACAGCCCTGGCTTCAATTGCTGTCAAACATTTTTGTTCATTACAGCCTCAGACATGAGGTGGCATCGGGTCAGTGCATGTGTAAACAGTGCTGCCAATGGTTAGAATAAGTAAAGGAGGGGGTGTAAACACATCCCGGTAGCTAAACATTGCCATGGCACCATGTGGTTTTTGTAAGAAGTAGCATGTTGTCAGCTCATGACTTAATATTTGAATTGCTCATTCTCTTGAACAAGTTATTTGAGATAGGAATGTTGATTGTTTATTGAGTGAGCACATGTCAATGTGGCACTCAAAAAATTGTGCTGATTTGTTCTGCCAACACATAGTATCATGGATGCTGAGAGAATGATATTGTTTTTGTGGTTGTGTACTTTTAGAAAATGAGCATGAGGGAAGTTGGTCCAGCCACAGAGATAGTGAGAAACATTTGGAAATATGGATAAAACAGCAGGAAAATTATAACTGATTCTGTCAAAAAGGATGGAATCATTTTAATTTTCACTCATCTAATGAGTCAACAAATATTTTCTGAGTACTCCGTACTGTATCTCAGTGAATCTAAAATTCTGATTGTAAGATTTATCATTATTTCAGGAACCAGTGGTGTGTCAAGTAGCTTGTGACATGGCTGTCACTGACCTGTGCCTCCACCATTTATACCTTTGGGCAATTCTTGATTATAGACTGGACTTACTTCTTAAAGAACAGAATATAGCAAGTAATAGGGATGTCACTTCAGGTTACAAAAGACTGGTTTTAACCTTGCTAGACCTCATTTTTTTCTTCTTTTTCTTTCTCTTTTCTTCTTGCCCCTTCTCTTGCACTGTTCTTTGCCTTCCTGCTTGCTTACTCTGATGAAGCCAACTACCCTATTGTGACATGCTTTTGAGAAAGACCCAAGTAGAGATCCTGAAACAGAAAACCAGTTAAGCTGTATCCAGACACCATATAAAGAAGTTAGAAAACAATATCTTCTAAAGAACTTGGTTATATTATTGTTATTTCTTTCTGTGGTGTGAAAGGAAGAATCTGATCTATATATTTTGAAAATAGAAACTATAATGCATGCCCTATCTCTGTCACCAGCCAGTTTTGAGGATTGGGCAATAAAAATACTATAGTGTGAATGATAAATGCAAAACAAGACATTAGTACTATTTAATTGTTTCTCTGTAAGTACTCTTAAATTTCCTCTTAATAGAGCTTTGACATGGAAAATGGTAGATATGAGATTAAAGAAAAATTTTGAAAAGAGAAAGTAATTAACCATAGTTTCATTTACTTAATGCATTTTTGCTTATTGCATTCCAGGTTTCTTCTGTACACCAAAAACATTTAGATTTATAATTGTATCTACCTATCACTTTTTTTTTAAGATTTATTTTTTATTTATTTGAAAGACAGAGTTACAGAGAGAGGTAGAGACAGAGAGAGAGGTCTTCCATCCATTGGTTCACTCCCCAGATGGCTGCAACTGCCGGAGCTGAGCTGATCCGAAGCCCGGAGTCAGGAGCTTTTGCCAGGTCTCCTATGCAGGTGCAGGGGCCCAAGGCTTGAGACATCTTCTGCTTTTCCAGGCCATGGCAGAGCTGGATCAGAGAGGAGCAGCCGGGACTAGAACTGGCTCCCATATGGGATGCCGGCACTTCAGGCCAGGGCTTTAACCTGCTGTGCCACAGTGCCGGCCCCTACCTATCACTTTTTATTCTGAATTTATCATTATGTAATAAAAAATTTCCTTCTAGATAGTAGTCAGATTGATAATATACTGGCTATATATTAATCAATTAAGTTGATGGATCATAAGTTATACATTATTTTTCCTTTATTGGTGAGATTAAATGAGTAAAGAAAAAAATGAATGAAATAATATTTTTTGTCTACAAATGTGATAAGTTCAGAAAGTTATCAGCAGAACAAATGTGAGCAAAATGAAAATGAAAAGGAGTCTTTTTTTTAAAGATTTATTTATTTGAAATGTAGAGCAACAAAGAGAGAAGGAAAGACAGGCAGGCACACAGAGAGAGAAAGAAAAAGAGTGTGCCTCAGTACTCTGGTTCACTTGCCAAATGGGCCAGTTTGAAGCCAGGAGCCAAGAACTCCATCTGGGTTTCCCACGTGAGTGGTGGGAGCCCTTTGGGTCATCTTCCATTGTTTCCAGATGCATTAGCAGGGAGCTGGATTGAAGCACAGATTACAACCTGCAGCCTAACTCACTGCACCACAACACCAGCCCTGATTTTTACATTCTAATACCTGTTAAAACAATTTGAAGAATTATAAATCTTTTAATTTGTGATGTTAGGAAAAAAATGGCTAACTTCCTTTTTGGATGGATTTAGGTTCAATGATTGGGGAATTCCATGCATGAAGGGTATATTGGTTTCACCAAAATAATTTAAAAGGGCTCCATGTCACACATCTTGTCACACACATTATGAATTTGTACCTAAGTGAGTTTGTGATTGATTGAGCAACTATTATGGTATGATACCAAAATAGTCTAAACCAATCTTAGGCTTTATTAATAGATATATACTGTCCATAAAAAGGAAAATAATGGCCTTCTTGGTTATTAAAATTAGTAGTTCTCAGAAAGGCCCCTGGCTCTCAGGTACCTTGTCAGTAGAGAAAATTTAAAAAAAAAATTTAAACAGGACAAGAATGAAAAACCTTGAAGCTAACTTAGAATTTCAGAGATGTTTGAAGGAAGGAGGACTCTTATGCCAATAGGCAGGCATTGTGATCATGTTGGACCAGGCACAGTTGATGTGTTATAGATTCCTCAAATATTATAGTATCTCATTGACTTTTCTGTTTTTTTCTCTCCCCCAAAGCATAGCATACTATAGAACAGAAGAAATACTCAGTACACAATTACTATATAAATGATAAATGTACATGTATGAATTTAATTGCTTCCTAGGCTAAGAAGATGCCTTATTAATACCTTTGTGTCTAAGATGGCTAACACAGTATACCTTATAATTCATCCAAGGCAATGCTACTGCCTCTGCCATTGTGCTAATACTCTAATGATAGAGCTTATAGACATCCTATCCAACTCTTTCCTTTTTAGAAAGAAAAATAACACACACTCACGCACACACACACACACACACAGAAAGGGGAAAGAAGGAGAGTGAGCTCATTGTCTTTAGCCACCCAAACATGAAGTGACACACCATTTGCCATTCTGCCACATGTTGTTTTCACACAGACCTTCATGATCAGTGTGGGAGGGACTGTACAAGAGTGTGAGTACCAAAAGACAGGGATCGTTGAGGCTCATTTAATTAAGTTTATTTTAAAAGCTGTTTTCATAGATAATATATTTATACATCCACTAAATCAGAGTAATATAGAAAGATATCTGTACAAGTTTTTAATTCTTTCCCTCAACTTTCTCCATTCTCACAGGTAACCATTTCTAAACGTTTCTTATGTATTGATTTAGAGCCAAGATTGGAAACATTTTAAACTAAGGATCATGTAGTATTTTTGACTTTATGGGCTATACAATCTCTCACACAACTAATTTACTGTTCTTTTTTTTTTTTAAAAAAATAATTAATTAATTAATTTGAAAGGCACATTTAGAGAGAGGGCAGAGGGAGAGAGAGAGAGAGAGAGAATGGGCTCTTCCATTCTCTGGTTCACTCCCCAGATGGCTGCAATGGCTGAGGCTATGCCGATCTGAAGCCAGGAGCTTCTTATGGGCCTCCCACACAGCCGCAGGGGCCCAAGGACTTGGGTCATCTTCTACTGCTTTACAAGGCCATAGCAGAGACCTGGATTGGAAGTGGAGCAGCTGAGACTTGAACTGACACTCATAGGGGATGCTAGCACTGCAGGTGGCAGCTTTACCCTCTATGCCACAGTGCCAGCCCCTGTTCTATTGTTCTTTTAGCATGAAAGCACTCATAGACAATAATAAACAAGAGTATGGCTGTGTGCCAATAAAATGTTATTTATGAGCACTAAAATTTGAATTTTGTAAACTGTTTTTCTGTGTCATTAAATATTATTTTGATTTTTTCAGCCTGAAAAAATAGCCTGATTTTGTCCGCAAGCAGTAGTTTGTTAACATGTATTCTAGACTGTTTTATTCCAGAATGTTTCTATGAAAATATAAGCATATGTGAATTAGTAATCTTATTTATTCCCCATTAGGAATACTACATGATTCTGAGTCACTCCATGGCAAACCTTTTACCTGTAGTCTCTCAATTTTTGGCTGTTGGAAAATCTTTGGCAATTATTTTGTGTCTTAAGCTATTTATCATGTGTATTCTTTGTTTTTTTATTTTTTATTTTTTGACAGGCAGAGTGGACAGTGAGAGAGAGAGAGAGAGAGAGGTCTTCCTTTGCCATTGGTTTACCCTCCAATGGCCACCGCGTTCAGCGCGCTGCAGCCAGTGCACTGCGCTGATCCGATGGCAGGAGCCAGGTACTTATCCTGGTCTCCCATAGGGTGCAGGGCCCAAGGACTTGGGCCATCCTCCACTGCACACCCTGGCCATAGCAGAGAGCTGGCCTGGAAGAGGGGCAACCAGGACAGAATCCGGCGCACCGACTGGCATTAGAACCTGGTGTGCTGGCCCCACAAGGCGGAGGATTGGCCAAGTGAGCCGCGGCGCCAGCCTCATGTGTATTCTTTGAATAAAAGCTGGATATCTCCTCCTTTTGTTCAGGATGAGAAAAACTTTAGTATGTATGTCCTGCATGAATAGAGCAGAAAGAATCTCAGATATCATCTTGTTTGCCACCCTACTCCTTTCTCCATTTTATAGACAAGGAATCTGCATTTTTAAAAAAGTAAGAATAGTGGTAGTACCACTACCCTAGTCATGGAAAGTCTTTGCTTTAGGTCATACACATGGGCAAAATGAAAAAATATGGGATCTGCAGTATCTGCTGTGTCTGCTGAAGACTCTAATTTCTCTGTTCCTGTACTTGGATTGTTGACAGTGCTGTGTGTTTCTATGACTTCATGTTCGTAATATATGTTCACAAGAGCACATTTTATGAACCATGAATATTGATGGGAGTGTGGCAGGATGTTGATAACAGCTAGGAAACATCAGAGGCCAGAAGCCAGGGGGGACTCAGAGGAGGAATGGCTTTGAGGTAGATTTGTGGGATTTTGTAGTAATTGGAAAAAGTTACTCTTTATTCTTTTTTTTCTTAAAATTTACAGTTTGGAGACAGGATTTCAGTGGTATGACAGTAATAAAGGTGAGTAAGGGACAATGTAACTTTTCATTTGGTTTGTCCTAATCACTGACCTTTTTCCACCTTATGGCCTTGGTGGGAAAAGTATGTCTTATATTTAATGGTGCTTTAAGACTTGCTGATATTTTGCTGCCATGTTCATTGTCAATGCTCAGGAAAGGGTGATGAGGAGGCAAAGCAATGGGAAGGTATTTTGGTAAGTAATTTGTGGACAGTTCAAGGAGACCAAACTTTTCCTACTACCTCATAAAGCTAACATGAAGCATGCCTCTTTCTCATGCTTCCTGTAGTGCTTGATGATCATGTGGGGTGTGGAGGGATAGACTACCTCAGGCTCTATCTCTATCCGTATTGCACCATCTCCATCGCTCAGTTTAGCTGTATATGTTTTATTATTCTCTGGTAACAATTTATTTTAATTTTGTCTACCTTTTCTCCTTATGTAGACCTTTTATTCACTCCTGTTCACCTTCTTTTTTAAAACTTTATTTAAGGAATACAAACTTCATGCATTTTATATATACAAATTTAGGAACATAGTGATTCTACCCACTGTACCCTCCCTCCAGACCACATTCTCACCCTTCTTCCTCTTCCCTCTCCTATTCTCATTCTTATTTTTTACAAAGATCTACTTTCAGTTAACTTTTTTTTTAAGATTTTTATTTATTCATTTGAGATGTAGAGTTACAGACAGTGAGAGGGAGAGACAGAGACAGAGACAGAGAGAAAGGTCTTCCTTCCATTAGTTCACTCCCCAAATGGCCACAATGGCTGGAGCTGTGCCAATTCGAAGCCAGGAGCCAGGAGCTTCTTCTCGGTCTCCGACATGGGTGCAGGGGCCCAAGGACCTGGGCCATCTTACACTGATTTTACAGGCCATAGCAGATAGCCAGATGGGAAGAGGAGCAGCTGAGACCAGTACAGGCACCCATATGGGATGCTGGCACCACAGGAAGACGGTTAACCTACTGTGCCACAGTGCTGGCCCCCATTTTCAGTTCACTTTATACTCATAAGATTAACCCTACACTAAGTAAAAAGTTCCACAGATAGTGTGAAGGAAAAACAAAATAAAAACACTGTTCCTCAACAGCCAAGACAAGGGCTGTTCAAAATCAATACATCCCAAAGTGTCAGTTTCACCCCTATAGGTTACCTTTTAGGTACTCTATTACCACAGATGAAAGAGAACATACGGTATTTGTCTTTTGAGTTTTGGCATATTTTCTAAGTATAATTGTCAGGATCTCCCCCTTCGGGAACTGGCCAGGTTACCACGAAGGAAGAGTCGAGGAGACTGAGGAAGGTCAAGCTAAACACACTTTATTGGTACTCTAGGCGACTAGGAGGAGAGATCGCTCAAGCCTACTCCTGCGGGCACTAGGCACTAAGGACCAGGAGCTTCTCCCCGCAGACACTAGGCACTACGGACCAGGGAGAGAGGCTGAGCAACCTCTGGTTTACAGAGTCTGAGGGTCCCCTTATATACAGTTTCTAGAGGCTAGCTCCGCCCACATTCCGACCCCCCAGGGTCCGTCATCATGGCAACCACAGTCTGTGGTTAGGCCCTCTAGTTAGGCCATCCACTTTCAAATCTTACCAACTAGGGTGGCTACTACTTTACTTTTCCTTCAAGCTGGGCGCTTGCGCAGTTACTTTCTTTCAAAGGGCGCTACAGTTACTTTGTTTCAAACCGTGCTACAATTACTTTCTCCGTGAATGGTTCCCTAACAATAATGGTTTCCAGTTGCTCCCATTTTGTTGCAAACGCCAGGATCTCATTTTTTAACCTCTTTGTAGTATTCCATAGGGTATATATACACCCCATAATTTATTAACCAGTCTTCAGCTGATGGACATCTGGGTTGATTCTGTATCTTAGCTATTGTGAATTGAGCTGCAGTGAACATGATAAGCCTTTCAGATGCTGATTTTTTTTTTTTTTTTTTTTTGTTTGGGTAAATTCCCAAGAGTGGGATGGCTGGGTCATATGATAGGTCTGTATTGAGATTTCTGAGACATCTCCATACTGTCTTCCACAGTGGCTGCACTACTTTACATTCCCACTACATTGTCACCAGCATTTGTTGTTTGTTAATTTCTGTATGAGAGCCATTCTAATTGGGGTGAGGTGAAACCTCATTGTGGTTTTGATTTGCTTTTCCCTGATGGCTAGTGATCCTGAGCATTTTTTCAGATGTCTGTTGGCCATTTGGATTTCCTCTCTTGAAAAATGCCTATTTAAGTCCTTTGCCCATTTCTTAACTGGGTTGTTATGTTATTGTTGATTTTCTTGAGTTACTTGTAGAATCTGGATGTTAAGCCTTTATCAGCTGCATAGTTTGCAGATATTTACTTCCATTCTGTCAGTTGCCTCTTCACTTTGCTGAGTGTTTTTTTTTTTTTTTTTCAGTGCAGAAGATTCTCATCTTGAAGTAATCTCATTTTACTAATTTGGCTTTGATCGCCTGTGCTTCTGGGGTCTTCTCCAAAATGTGTTTGCTTATGCCAATGTCCTATAGGGTTTTCCCAATGTTCTGTATTAATTTGATGGCATTGGGTTGTAGAGTTAGGTCTTTGATCCAGTTGGAGTGGATTTTTGTGAAAAGTATAAGGTAGGGGTCTTGTTTCATACTTCTGAATGCGGAGATCTGATCCACTTTTCCCAAGAACATTTGTTGAAAAGATTGTTCTTGCTCCAAAGATTGATTTTAGCTCCTTTGTCAAAGATAAGTTGGTTGTACAAGCGTGGATTAATTTCTGGAGTTTCTATTCTATTCCATTGGTCTACACAGTATTCTGGGTTGACAGTTTCTTTATTTTTCTATTTTATTTTTTTTAGGCTTGGACTATGTCTTGCCAGTCTCTCCTATCCTGTAGAGTTACTGATGAAAAGTTAGCTATGGGCTGGCGCTGTGGCTCAATAGGCTAATCCTCCACCTGCGGCACCGGCACACTGGGTTCTAGTCCTGGTCAGGGCACCGGATTCTGTCCCGGTTGCTCCTCTTCCAGGCCAGCTCTCTGCTATGGCCCGGGAGTGCAGTGGAGGATGGCCCAAATGCTTGGGCCCTGCACCTGCATGGGAGACCAGGAGAAGCACCTGGCTCCTGCCATCGGCTCAGCGTGGTGTGCCAGCCACCGCACACTGGCCACGGCGGCCATTGGAGGGTGAACCAATGGCAAAGGAAGACCTTTCTCCCTGTCTCTCTCTCACTGTCCACTCTACCTATTAAAAAAAAAATTAAAAAGTCAGCTATGAATCTAATTGGATATCCTCTGAAAGTAATCTGGAATTTCTTTCATGACCATTTTAGAATGTTTTCTTTATATTTTACCGTTGAATGGTTGACTACAATATGTTGTGGTGAAAATCTTTTCTGGTTAGGTCTATTAGGAGTTTTATGTGCTTTCTATACGTGGACATCTCTTTCTCCAAATTGGGGTGGTTTTCTGTAATTATTTCACTAAATAGGCGTTCTGGAACATTCTTTTTACACCTTCAGGAATTCCTAAGACCTGTATGTTTGGTAATTTGATAGTGTCCCATAAATCTTGAACACTGTTTTTAATTTTTTTAATTTCTTCTTTTCCATTTTTTTGTCTCATTGAAAAACTTCCAAAGATTTTTCTTCTAGCTTGGCATTCTTTATTCTGTCTCACCAAGCCTGTTGTTAATGCTTTCTACCACATTTTTAAATTCTTCATTTCTAATATTTCATTTTGATTTCTCATTAAAATCTGAATTTCATGGGAAAAATTTTCATTCAAGTCATGGATGGATTTCTTTAGTTCATGTATTTGCTTATGATTGCTTCTCTGAGGTTGGGGGCACCTCATAGTCATATATGGGTACCCAGCCCTGCCAATCCTCCCAGCCAGTCTCAGAGTCAGTGGGGAACATGGATTTTTCCCTTGGTAAAATCTCTGGATTCCATGTATGTACAATTCCCCATGGCAGCCCTAGTCATTTTACAGTCAAGCTGGGCGGGGCAGGTACTCGAGTCTCTGCAGGCAGTACTTACGTTGGAATGGATGTCCCTCCTCACCCGTTGCCGGGTGAGCACAGTGGAGCTGCTGAGTTGCCTTGCTGAGAAGGCACAGATCATCCCCTCCAAGTTGCACTGGAGCTGCTGTGGTTTCCCCTTCTGATGAGAGACTGTCCCTGCTAGTTACTAGGTGCATTTACCAGAGCTGCAGCAGCTGCTACCTACTTATGTCCAAAATGGCACCCATCTTCTCACAGCCAGTTGAGGGTGCTGTCGTAGGAGGAAGATGAGGAGAGAGAGAGAAATGCCACTTCTTTTTTCTCTGGGTGAGTAGGCACCCTGTTCCCCTTAGGGTTCTGGGCCGGACTCAAAGACAGGGCAGTCCACTCTGCTGTCCCTCTGGGTATGTCAGCAGTGGCCTGGGCCTGTGCAGTGTGTCCTCATTTTGCACCCTAAAGCTGGTGTTTTCTCCAGCTCAGAGCTGCTGGTGTCATATGTTGTGTCCATGCTCATTGCTGCATGTCGGTACCTTCCACACAGTCCCACAGCGTCTCTCCTGCTTCTGCAGAAGCTCCACTGCAGTGTTCCCTGCAGCTTTCCCCCAAGAATGCACTTTCACCATTTTCCCTACAGCTTTCACTTAGCCTAAAGCAGGCTCCCCTCTTGCTGTTCCCCATCTTGGATTCCCCTCCTCCTGTTCACTTTCAAAACTCTTCCCTCTGACTTGGTGCCAATTAAAACAAATCAAAATTCTCTTATTATTTATTTGCTGATAGCACTGACTTTATAGCTTCATAAATTTATCTAGCCAAACTACCATCGTCAGACAGAAAGTATGCCCTTTTGAGGCTTATTTTCTGACAAAGACAATAATGAATAAGCATTATCGTTGAATAAATACAGTGTTTTAAAAGATAACATGTCTTCCATTTCTGACATGATAGAGTAGATATACTTTTCCCTATTCCCCTTGCTAAGCACAACTAAAAACCCTGCATCTCCCATGCTTTGGTTCATTCCTCAGATGACCTGGCTGGGCCAGGCTGAAGCCAGGAGCTGTGACCTTCAGCTGGATCTCCCACATGGGGTGACAGAGGCCCAAGGACTTGGGCCATCTTCCACTGGTTTTCTGAGGCCCTTAGCAGGGAGCAGGATAGGCAGTGGTGCAGCCAGGACACAAACCAGTGCTCATAGAGGATACCGATATCACAGGTGGCGACTTTAGTCACTATGCCACAACACCAGCCCCACCTCTCTCTCTGTCACTCCCTCTCTCTCTGTAACTTTGACTTTCAAATAAATAAATAAAAACCTTAAAAAAAACTCAGTGGTTAAGCTTGGAATGTAGAACATAGAAAAATTAGTGAACTGGAAAACAGTGTGATAAAACTTACTCAGTCTGACAAAGAGGAAAACAGACTGACTTGTGGAAGTATAATGAATAAGTGAATATTCCTTTAATTAGAGTTCTGGAAGGTGAGAAGAGGAGGAGGCTGATAAAGTGCTTGAAGACATGAAGATCTAATCATTGAACACTTAGTAAGGGACGTAAACAACAGATTCAAAAACCTGAGTGAACCTCAAACAGGAGAACTTCACAAGACACATTATAATTAAATTTCTGAAAAAAAGGCAAAGAAAAAAATCTTTAAAACAACTGGAGAAAGGTGATACTTAACCTATAAGAAAAAGTAATTTAAATGGCAGAACATATTTTTCACTGGAAACCACAAAGACCAGAAGAATGTGGCATAAAATTTTTCAAGCAATGAAACAGAAGAACTTTGAATCCAAATTTTATACCCAGTGAAAATATTCTTTAGGAATAAAGGAGAAATTGAGACATTTTCAGGGTAAGGGAAATCAAGAGACTTTTTCCCTAGAACCTATTTTAAGAGAATAACTAAACAAAATTCTCTAAATAGAAAGGAAATGACAAAACAAGGAACTTGGGATATTAGGAAGGGAGACCAGCCTAAGCAAAACTGTGGTACAGAGTGTAAACATTTTTGTCCTTCTTGAGTTTCTAAATAATCTTTGACAGTTGAAGCAAAATTGATAACACTTTCTGATGTGGTTCTGAATGTAGCTACAGAATATACTTAGAGCAGTCATGTTATAATGGAGGAAGATAAAGAAATTAAAGAGAGGTATGATTTCTAAATTGCACTTGAACTGGTAAAATAATGACACCAATAGACAATGTATAAATAACATGTATAAATAATGTAGTGTCTAGAGGAGCTAGTAGACTGTGATAATTTATGTACATATAATGTAATATCTAGAGCAAACAGTTAAGAATGGTATACGAAGAGATACACTCAAAAACACTTTAGGTAAAACAGAATTTTAAAAAATGTTCAAGTATCCCAAAGGAGAGTATAAAGAAAATGGAAGAAAAAAAGTCAAAAAAGCAAAAAAAAAAATAAATAAATAAATAAATAAACAAAGGATGAAGTCCTAATATATTGATAAATACACTCATTAAAAGGCAAATTGGAGAAATGAATTCCAAAACATGACCAACCATATGTTGTATCCAGAAAACACATTTATTTTTCTTTTTTCAAAAAAGATTTATTGGGGCTGCCATTGTGGTGTAGCAGGTGAAACTGGTACTTGTGACACTGGCATCACATATGGGCAACTGTTTGTGTTCTGGCTGCTCCAGTTCCAACCTAGCTCCCTGCTAATGGCCTAAGAGAAGCAGTAGAAGATGGCCCAAGTGTTTAGGCACCAGCAGGCACATGGGAGAGTCAGTTGGAGCTCCTAGGGCTCCTCATTTCGGTCTGGCACAGCCCCAGCCAATATGGCCATCTGGGGAGTGAATCAATAGATGAGAAATCTCTCTATATCTCTCCCCTTCTCTCTGTAACTCTGTCTTTCAAATAAATAAATGAATGAATTTAAAAGAATTAAAATTATACAGAGTGTGCTATTCAACAACAATGGAAGCAAACTAGATAGAAAATCTCCAAAGACTTAGAAACCAAACTATCAACAACACACTTTAAATGATTCTAAATAATTTATGAATCAAAGAGGAAGTTTCATGGGAAGTGAACAATGCATTTACCTTCAGAATAAAAACATACAGCATATTGAAATGTGTGAGGCAGCTAAAGCTCTAAATGCACACATTAGAAAAGAAGAAATTCCTGTCAATAGTTGTAGATCCTATCTTGAGAACCTAGAAGAGCAAAATAAGCTCATAGTGAGAAGAAGGGAATCTACTCAAAGGAAATGGAATCAGCGTATGAAAGAATTATCTGTACCCTCCCTGTTTATAGCAGCTCAATTCACTATAGCTAAGATATGGAATCAACCCAGCATCTATCAACTGATGAGTGTGTAAAGAAAACAAGCTATATAGACAAAATGGAATATTATTCAACCATAAAAAGAAAGAAATACTGTCTTTCACAGCAAAATGGATGAAATTGGTGACCATTATGCTTGATGAAATAAGCCAGTCCCCAAAAGACAAATATCGTATCATATATTTTTCCTGATTTGTGGGAACTAATATCAGAGTACCAAAAAAATTTAATGTATATAAGTGAAATTGGCATTTTAAGATTTGATTAATATTTATTAGCCCTTGTCTATATTCCTGAGGAACAGTGATTTTTCTACTTAAACCAATAAGAGTAGAAATCAGTGAAATTAAAAGCAGAAAAACAATAGAGAAAAATCAATGAAACAAAAAAACTATTTGGAAAGAACAATGATAGTTTAGCAATATAGAAGTAAAAGAGGGAGAAGCCGCAAGTGACCAAAATCTGGAATTAAAACAAGATGTTACTGCAGCTCTTTCAGATATCAAAAATATGATAAGGGAATGCTAATAAATAACCTATGCATGTAAACTTGACAACTTAGATTAAGTAGACCAATTCCTCAAAAAATCACAAGCTACCACAACTCACCCAATATGGGTAGTTATATGTTTATGAAGGGAGTTGAATTTGTAATTTTAGAATTCCTAAAAAAAGAAAATTTCAGCCTCAAATTGTTTGATTGTGAAGTTTTATTGAATCAAAACAAATTCTACACAATTTCTCCAGAAAAATAAAAGAGTACATTTCCTGATTCACTTTTTGAAGCTGATATTTCCTTGATAATAAAACCTGAAAATTACAGTACAAACTACAGAGCAACCTCTGTCATTAATGTAGGTGCATAAAGCCATAACAAAACACTAGCAAATAGAATTCAGCAATATATAAAAATATTTACACACCATGGAAAAGGGGATTTATTCCAGAGATATAAGGCTGTTTCAGTATTCAAAAAGCAATACCGGCAATCCATCATATTAACAGACTAAAATGGATATTTTATGTATCAATTGCTGCAGAAAGAACAATTGAAAAAATTCAATATCTATTCATTATAAAAACTCATAAAAATAGGAACACATTTGGAAGTGGCATGACTTCCTTGACTTGATAATGACTATCTACATAAAACCAACAGTTAACATTATAGTTAGTGGTAAAGAATAAATGCTTTCTCTCTGAAGTTAGGAGCCATGCAAGTATATCTGCTCTCAGCACTCTTACATAACACAACACTATAAGTTCTAGCTACTGGAATAAGGCAATAGAGAGAAATTTCTTTACAAAATATTTATTGGGGACTGCACTGTGACGTAGCGGATAAAGCCTCTGCCTTCAGTGCCAGCATCCCATATGGGTGCTGGTTCATGTCCCGGTTGCTCCACTTCTGATCCAGCTCTCTTCTATGGCCTGGGAAAGCAGTAGAAGATAGCCAAAGACCTCGGGCCCCTGCACCCGCATGGAAGACCTGGAAGAAGCTCCTGGCTTTGAATTAGCCCAGCTGCGGTCATTGCAGCCATTTGGGGAGTAAACCAGAGGATGGAAGACCTCTCTCTCTCTATCTCTTTCTCTGCCTCTATGTAACTCTGCCTTTCAAATAGATAAATGAATCTTTAAAAAATAGTTACTTATTTGAAATGCAGAGTGACAGATTGAGAGAGAGAGAGAGAATTCATCCATCGTGAGTTCATTCCTGAAAAATGGCTGCAGCAACCTGTGCTGGGCCAGGCTGAAGCCAGGAGCCGGGAATTCCATCCAGTCCAAGAACTTGGGCTGTCTTCTCTCTGGGCTTTGAACCAGCACTCTTTTTGTTTTGTTTTTAAAGATTTATTTATTTTTTTGAGAGGCAGACTTACAGACAGAGAGAGAGAGATCTTCGATCTGCTACTGCACTCCCCAAATGGCTGCAGCGGCAGGAGTTAACCTTTTTTTTTTAAAGATTTTTTTTTTTTATTTGAGAGGTAGAGTTACACACAGTGAGAGGGAGGGACAGAGAGAAAAGTCTTCCTTCCATTGATTGGTTCACCCCCCAAATGGTCGCAGTGGCCAGAGCTACGCCGATCTGAAGCCAGGAGCCAGGTGGTTCTTCTGGTCTCCCGCGCTGGTGCAGGTGCCCAAGCACTTGGGCCATCCTCCACTGCCTTCCCGGGCCACAGCAGAGAGCTGGACTGGAAGAGGAGCAACCGGGACTAGAACCTGGCACCCATATGGGATGCCAGCACTGCAGGCAGAGGATTAGCCAAGTGAGCCATGGCGCCAGCCCCCTGAACCAGCACTCTTATAGGGGATTCCAGATGTGGAAGTGGCCATTTAACCCAGTGTGCCACAACTCTGCCCAGCTGAAGGAAATTTTTTTAAAGGACATACTGAACAGAAAGAGAAAAACCATACTGTCCATGTTTGTAGATGATGATTGATACATGTCTATGTAGAAAATCATAAGGACTTTACAATAAGACCAGAACAAAATATGAGTTCAGCAAGGTTACTGAATACAAGATCAACATATAAAAGCCTATGGGCCGGTGCCTCGGCTCACTAGGCTAATTCTCCACCTGCAGCGCCGGCACACTGGGTTCTAGTTCCATTTGGGGCACTGGATTCTGTCCCGGTTGCTCCTCTTCCAGTCGAGCTTTCTGCTGTGGCCGGGGAAGGCAGTGGAGAATGGCCCAAGTGCTTGGGCCCTGCACCCACATGGGAGACCAGGAGGAGGCACCTGGCTCCTGGCTTTGGATTGGCGCAGAGCGCCGGCTGCAGTGCAACTGCCATAGTGGTCATTTTGGGGGGTGAACCAATGGAAAGGAAGACCTTTCTCTCTGTCTGTCTCTCTCTCTCACTGTCTAACTCTGCCTGTCCAAAAAAAAAAAAAAAAAAAAAAAAGCCTATTGGTTTTCTGTATTCTAGCAATAAACATATGAATGTCAAAATGAAAAATACAGTTCCATTTACAATGTTCAAAAAGGTGACATGCTTAGGTGTATATTTAGCAAAATGGATACAAGACTTGAATACTTAAAGCTAGAAAATACAGATGAAATAAATCAAAGAAAACACAAATAATAGAGAAAGCATTCCATGTTCATTGATTGGAAGGCAACATAATAAAGATGTCAATTAAAAGTATAATTAAACATTAATTAACATTTTAAAGCAGAACAGGGTAAGGGAATTCTGGATTTTCAGGGAAGGGGTGTGATTTTAGAGTAGTCAAAAAGGTCTAATTGGGACTGACATGGTGGTCCAGTGGGTTAAGCTGCCCTTGAGATGCTAGCATCCCATATCCAAGTGCTGCTTGAGTCCTGGACACTCTGCTTCTGATCCAACTCTCTGTTACTGTGCCTGGGAAGGCAGTGGAAGATGTCCCAAGCACCTGAACTCCTGCCATCCTTGTAAAAGACTAGGATGGAGTTCCTGGATCATGGTTTCAGCCTTGCACCACTCTGGCTGTTGCGACCATTTGGGGAATGAATCAGTGGATGGGAGATCTCTCTGTGTCTCTAACTCTCACTCTCTCCCTGTCACTCTGCTTCTATATAAATTAATTAATCTTTAATAAAATATAAAAAAAAATTAAAAGACCTAGTTGAAATAGTTAACACTTGAGCAGACTCAAACAGGTTGGGAAGTAACCACATTCCTATCTAGAGAAAAGCCATTTGAATGAAAGGAGCATCCAGGGTAATCAATAGTGTGTGGAATTTCTAGTTAACTGTAGTTTATAAGCTATTGGCTGATAAGATCTGAGAAGCTTGAAGACTAGGTCTATGTCTTATTTGCATGTGAATTTCCAATGCCTAGCTGAGCACAAAAACATTGAGTAAATTTGTTAATTCTATCCTTAAACTCAATCTTGTTTGTAATTATATAGATCCAACTCTCATTTTTCCTAGAATTTTATTTATAGTATAACAGGTAAATTTATGGTGTAACTTTGTTGTTGTGCAGGCATATTCTGAAACCAAAACAGATGCTGCTTTTCAATCATGGATGCACCAAGAGCCCTGAGAAGGAGACAAATCATTTCTGTCCTTTTAGCTTTCATTTCCTTTTGTAGAGCATGATGCCAAAAGGTGCTCAAAAGTCTTTCCTTTGTTTCTCTTTCCCTTCTCTTTTTCCCCTATCCTCTTCTTGTAGGGTGAATTCATGTTGCTGTCATGGTTTTGCTCAAAGACTGTGTTTCAGAGTAGAACACCTCCAAGACAAACACACGTTGTCTAAAAAATGTTAAAGCCTAACGTCAAGGTATTAGGCTCTCCGACACCCTGCCCTCCACTAAGGGGTAAACGTAGATTATGAAGTATAGTACCCAATCCTGTTATTCTTGATCATCATCATAGTTGAGTACCTTATATGAGCACTTACTATATACTAAGTGCTGTGCTAGGAATATGACATATGTCATCTTTTTTAATCCTCAACTCCCCTACCAGAAAGATACTATTATTATTATTCCCTATATACAAATAAATAAATGGAGATCAGAGAGAATGAGTGGTTTATTCAGAGTAATAGGGCAAGTGGTAATATGATAAAGTGGGAACCTAAAATCTTGTCACACAATATCAAAATCTGGACTGTAAAATATCTAGATTTTTTATGAGTTTGGGTTCCTACTTGAAATTACAGAACTCACTCTAGCTTGTTTAAGTATAAAAGAAATTTATTAAAGGATACCGGGTAGCTAACAGACTCTCTTGGGAGTGCCAGATAAGCAGGTTTGAAAACTATATAGAAACCCAGGAACTACAAATGAACATTAACCCAATTAGAATGGCTCCAGCTAGGGCCTTGCTATCTCTACTACTGGCCATAAGTAAAGCCTTGCTATCTCTACTTTTGGCCATAAGTAAAGCAAATCATACCATGTTTCTGTGGATTCAGACATTCTTGAAGAGTGCTACAATTTGGTAATCACCAGTCACATGAAAATATTGAGCACTTGAAATGTGGCTAGTCCAAGTAGAGATGTACTACAAGTATAATTACACATGAGAGTTTGAAAACTTAGTGTGAAAAGTAGAATATTAAAATATCATTGATAGGTTCTATATTGATTAAATATTGAAATAAGTTTGAGACCTATAGGTAATTAGTAACATTAAATCAATTTAAAATATTTTTCTTTTTGTGACAAGTAGAAATTTCAAAACTGCAAATTGTGTTTGCATTTGTAACTCACATTGTATTTCTGTTTTACGGCACATCTAGCATATGGGTCTTTTCCTATGAACTGGCAAGTACTAACTTATAGTTGCCAACCCTTATCTTAACATGAGTTTAGGTGACAGAACAATGTAGAAGATATCATTTAATAAGCTTCCTGAACCTATATGAGAGGAGGTGTTTACTGCACTGATTTCAAAAAATTTCCTCATTTGGCACTGGGCCCAACTTCTTAGGAATAAACTTCGAGAAAGGACTGTGCTGATAAGTGACGTCATGGCTGGGCAAAGAAATATGTGCTAATGAACCATGCAAAGCTCCTGTCACTGAAGTTGAGGTTTACAGATGTGTTTTTATGGATCCTTACTTACCATGAACATTTAGATGGTAATTGGAGCGCAAATTGTCTGTTAAAATAGTTATTTCAGCTTTCCCCGACCATCTTGTGGTAATCCCTTTTTGGCCCTCTCCAGCTGTCTGCCCTGTATTGAGAGAGAGGCCAGCTTCCCCTTTGCTGCTGTAAGTGAAGGCTGGGCCTTACTGTGTGGCCACTTAAATAGCTTCTCAGTTGTCTAGCCCAAAATGAGGCCAAATCATTTCATGTGGCCACTAGCTTCTCGAGTGCAGGCAACAACTCTGCCCACTGCCAGAGCAGAAACTCCCACTAACAATGACATAAATAAGTAATTTCCAGTTACTGATTCCTCAGTACATGCTAGATCTGCCCAGGTCTGTTTAATCCTCACCAGCATACAAACTAAGTACTATGATTATACTCAGTTTATGAGAGAATTACATATCAGAGAGGCCATACACACACACACACACACACACACACGCATATGTACCTAAGCTCATCTAGATTGAGCACTGGTGGAAACAGGATTTAGACCCCAATTCATAGAAATGCAGATCCTGTAGACTGAGCAGATCCTGCCTCCCTGGGCTAGCATTGCTTTGTGTTGACTTTGAGCAATGTCATCCAAATACTCTCCTGGCAGCTGCGTGAAGCTGCCTGAGGCAGGAAAGGCCGATTCTCTTGAGAAGGTAGATGAACGTTGTATTCCAGAGGAGACTATGTTGTCTGCTTGAATTGCTTGTGCCCCTGGGGCTCCAAGAGGAGACTATGATTATTTAACTTGAGAATTCCTCAGTTCAAAATAAAATTCTTATGGATAGAGTTCTCACTATTTTTAGTTCAATCTACTTTTTATGGGAAGTTTAGCTTAATTCAATTATGTGAAATGTTAGTAAAAGATGTTCTGGAAGTTAGAATGGAACATATTACCCAAGGGAGGTGGCCAAGTCATTAGGAATACAACGTCTGACTGTGAGGGCTCTTGGGCACTTGAGCTGAGCCGCGTAACCCCAGGAAGACCCTGAGGACCAGCTGGATCTCTGATTCCCGGTGGGAGGCTTAGGTGGGAGAGTCTCTGAGGAGGGACCTGTGTTTCCATGTGATTCTTATTCCTACTAAACCTACTTAAACTTTTGTGTCAGTTCAGACCCTCTGAAAAGGAGACAGAAAAAATGGGTTAGACATAGTTTTATTTGGAGAAACATCTATGATGAGTAGAGGAGCCGGAGTAACACAGAGAATCTTACAGCTGGTGATGCAGGCCCAGGAAAGGAGCAGAACAAGGAAGAGCATTGAGCAAGAACAGCATCAGATCACAATGCAGCTCTGAAAAAGTCTGGGCCAGGCTGATGGGAGGCTTTAAGCAAAGTTCCCCATCAGGGAAATCCCCTGTTGTAGAGGGGCTGGCCTAGCCCTGCTGTGCCTTCTGTGCCTCCTCACTGCTTGAGAGCAGCACGAGGCTCAGAGGGGTGGGGGGTGGGGAGTGGGAGCATGGCCTCCCAGTAAATGCTGCTGTGGGTCTAAAGGTGCGGCAGCTGGAGGCCATCAGGCGGCTATGCGTCTAGCAGCAGGTTCTCTTGGAGGGCACCTCCATGTCAGCCACAGTCATGCATTGCCTTGCCAAACTAGAGAACCTTCTTAAAATTTACTGCTAGTGTCAAGTGAACAAGGAAGCAGACTTTCCATTTCAGCGGTATTTTCTCCTAAATGTAAATGCCATAGCATCGAAGTGCACCATCTGTAAAAATCTCTTCATCCATTCTTTTCTAGATACTATATCCTACGGACTTCTGATTTTTTCTGGAATCTATTAGAGCTTTGCTGATTTTGATTTTTTAATATTTTATTTTTTCTCAATGCTTCAAATTCAGTTCTGATGTGAACGCAAAGAACATTCTTCCATGTACTTTTCACTTTTGTTTCCCCATAATAAGCATGAATTCTAATGTTTGTTTATTTTATCTCTTGAGTATAAGTAAAATTTGTCCTCTCTCTCTGAATCTTGTGCTGTTGGATTAACTCAGTTTCCTAATCCTGTTTTCTTGAATTTTTGTAGTAGGTTTTCATCTGTTGTCATCCCTTCCTCTAGTCTTTCTGCTTTTTAATTCCATTGCTTACAAAAAATATGTTATTATTTCCTATTTTATTGTATCTTGTGGCCTCTGAGCCATTCTGTCATGTTTGTATATGCTTTTTAAAATAAATCTCCTTCTAAAATGTAAATATATGTCCTTTAAAGATTAAAATTTTGGGGTCGGACCTGTGATGCAATGAGTTAAAGCTCTGGCCTGAAGCGCCAGCATCCCATATGGATGCTGGTTCTAGTCCCAGCTGCTCTTATTCAGATCCAGCTCTCGGCTATGGCCTGGGAAAGCAGTAGAAGATGGCCCAAATCCTTGGGCCTCTGCACCCACGTGGGAGACCTGGAAGAAGCTCCTGGCTCCTGGCTTTGGATTGGCGCAGCTCCGGCCGTTGCGGCCATCTGGAGAGTAAACCAGCAGATGGAAGACCTCTCTCTCTGCCTTTACCTCTCTCTTTAACTCTGTCTTTCAAATAAATAAAATAAATCTTTAAAAAAAGAATTAAAAATTTTTCCAGAATTATAATATTGTGTTTCTGATCTTTCAGGATTTGAAAAGTCAGGATTTTGACATTTGAGATTTTGTTTTTCAGAATTATGACCCACTCCCATTTAGTTCACTCTCTGTACAATTACTAAACAGAAGTTTGACAGTTTTTGGAGACCTTCAATGGCTTCTAATCTTTTCAGAGAAAAAAAATCTAGGCTCCCTAGCATGGCATGTAAGACATTCATGGATTTATCCATGCACACCATGTGAACTTTGCCTCCTTCCATTCTTCCCATTGTGCTTTCCGTTTCGGTGCCGAGGAACAGATCTGCACACTACCTACCTGTGTATGTACCCTCTTCTTTGTGTGAAATGTATTATGTTTTGCCCACTTACTACTTCTAAAACTCTGATCAGGTACTACATCCTCTTTGAAACATTTCCTGATTTCTGATCAGAATTGATTACTTCACCTTTTGTATTTCTACTGAATCTCCTACCAGTATATAATAGCAAGTTCCGTGTTTTGTGTTGTAATTATTTGTACCCTGTAATCAAGGGCCTTGGCTGTGTCTTATTTACAGGCTGTGAATATAACTCTGTGCTTGGCCCATGAAAGGTGCTCAATACATAGGATTATTCTGAACCCACAATGAGTCACATTTTTGTATGTCCCCACAGTGTCTGCTACAGAGTCTTGTTGAACATATACTTGTCTAAAGGTATGTAAATGAGAAAATTTGAAAATGTATTTAAGGGACCATAAGAAATTTCAATTGCGATATTCAGTAAATGGATTTGTTGTTGTTTATATTGACATCTTAATTTTAGCATTTTCCTTACTTGAAAGTAGTTGCCTTATTTTCCTTACTCCTGGGTCAATGCCATTTGTATATATATCCCAATGTATACATAAATATGATGATGCAACAGGCAAAAACTGAAGACCTGTGTTACCTTGCAAGTAGTGACCCTGCTCACGTTCATTTCTGCATAATTTGAACATGAACAATTATATAAATTTATCTGCAGAAAAATGTCCCTAGTGATGTGTGACCACTCTTCATTAAATTTCTCTATGGGCATTGCCATCAGAACAACAGCAACAATAAAAACAACAATAAAAAGAAACAAAACTTGTTTCCTAGATGCCTACCAGTATTTCCTTTACAAATATTGCCAAATGCAGATTTGTTCCTTCCTGCATTTTCCTACATCTTTTCAGGGCTTATTGTTCATTCTTACAGTTGAAATGAAAACAATCCATGAGAAAAGTAAGAGTAGGTACCAGTTATTGAGTGCCCATTAAGGCACCACACTAGGTGATGCAATCTTTATAATAGCTCCATGAGGGAAAAATCTTACTTTAAAGGTAAAGACTTGTGGGGCCAGCACTGTGGTGTGGTGGGTAAAGCAGCCACCTGTAGTACTGGCATACCATATGGGCGCTGCTCTACTTCTAACCCTGCTCTCTGCTATGGTCTCTCTCTGCTATGCTGTAGAAGACAGCGCAAGTGCTTGGGCCCCTGCACCTGCATGGTAGACCTGGAAGAAGCTCCTGGCTCCTGGCTTCAGATTGGTGCAAATCTGGCCATTGCAGCCATCTGGGGAGTGAACTAGCGGATGGAAGACTCTCTCTCTTTCTCTCTCTTTGTAACTCTGCCTTTCAAATAAATAAATAAATCTTTAAAAAAAAAAAAAGATAAAGATGCTCCTCAGAGAAATTCGGAGATGGAGTTGGAATTTGAAGGCAAGAGTTGGTGTTTTTGATAAGTCAGATTTCACAGTCATTCCAGTTCACTCACCTGAAGATCACTTATATAATTTACATTGCTGTTTTTTCCACTCCTTCTGGAAATCTGATGATGCCAACTTTTAAATTACATGACATTCAAGATAAAATTCTGGAATTACTATTTTACTATTGAACATCTCCTAATGTGCATAATTACAACCATTGTAGTTCAGTGCTTATTTTGCCTATAACAATTGTTTTTCTTATGAGTATTAGTGGTTCTTCCTCTGATGAGGTGGGGAGGGTATCTGTATTTAAACTGACAATGATAAAATAACCTTTGATGTATGTATCTATTCTTATAACATTTATACATGGTTTCCTTCTTCCCTACTTCTCCAACTGAAAAAGCAAGAATTGAAAAACCTGGCACAATCTGGAATAGTTGCCAGGTCCCCATGTGAGACCTTTATTTTGCTTTTAATAAAGACAGACCACAATATAGCCCAAGGGGGGAACTTTATTCAGACTTATAGCAGCTTCATTTCCTCCCAGTAGGAGGCATGGTGAGGAGCAAACTGGGTCCTGAGAATAGATGCTCTAGAAATATTCATAGTAATGTGAAAGGGAGGACAGACTGAGGAGAAATTCAGAGGAAGGCTTCTGAGGCTGAGTTATCTGTGGAAGCAAGGGCCAGGCCTGTTTGCTAAGGTTAATCAGAATAGGTGATCTGATTATCTGCCAGCATATGAACACCCCCTCCCCCCAACTTAATGATTCTATTTATGTTGAGAGAAACAAACCTTGTTATGTTATTTGGAAGAAATCTGTGCAAATGGTAAGCAGAACCAGAAACTGAAGTTTTGTGACAAGTCGGGGGCATACATGAATATGACGACTTTTCTTTTTGAAAGTACTTGATTTTATCAGCTTGTTTAGCTATCTGTCACAATAGAGCATAAAACCAAGAAACATCTTGGATAGACTGATACCTGAGAAGTGTGTTCCTAGTAGCTGGGAAGCAACTCCAGTCAAGAGTCAAGAGTCATATATCAGTTCTCTGCTCTTCATTAAATGCAGCAGTAAACTAGTTCTTTGAAAATCACCTAACTGAGTATCAGATGGAATGTGACAGTGGGTAGATTTATAGCAAAGGGTAGACATTGTCTGTGTGACATACTGCTCTTTTGCACCAGTATTTCATGCTTTATGCAGATAAATCAAAAGCAATTTGTCATATTCTCAAAATTCACTCCCCTTAGGTTGTTAAACAAAGCAAGTGATTTCTGTACAGTTTGCTGGTCTTTAGTCCTCAGCCAAGGGCACCATGTAGACCTCTGACGAACCTGGATGGTTATCGCAGCCGGAGAAGAACTGGTTAAATCTCATTTTGCCTCCAACAGGGAGCTAAAAGTAATTGCAAAATATTTCGTCCCCCTTGGCTCTGTGTGTAGATTTAAAATTAAATTGGTTCTGGTTAGCAAGCTAGAGCAGGGCAACTAAATTGAATTTTCTGAGGAATGTTGTGAATCCTGTGTGAAAAAAAATTACAAAGTTTATATGTTTCCTGCTGTCCTTTCTTTGTACTCCTCTTTTCTCTTGTCCTTTGCAGTCTCTCTGTACATTCCTCCCTGTTGGTAAGGTTGGCCTAAATTAAAGCTCATTTGGAGCTTAATGTACATTTCTACACATGAGTGTTTCTCTGAATGCTCCGCCACTCCTAGTCATCCTTTCCAAGCATTCTTCCTTTCCTAAGTCCAGACTTCTCCCTTTCTTTCTTCCCATTCACATACTTCCTCATGGAAAGAAATTATTGGGAGAATTTTATCAAGTTTTCACAGAGGAAAAGCAAGCACAGAAAAGATCAGGGACTGGGTCATATGAAGTGTCATGCTGTTGGTTATCTTGTTAAAGCACAATCCCATCCTTTCAATGTCAATGATGCTAACTTCCAGAGGAGATTAGGATGTTCCAAAGAAGATTTTAGTATCATTCTCTTAGAAATAAGTTTTTCCTCCCCTCTCATTTTTCATTTTTAATACTTATTTTGTTACCATAAAACTAATGCTTGTTCAATGTGGAAAATATGAAAAAAATTTAAAAGTATATAGAACAATATGAAAAGTATATTGAAGTTTATTGACGAATATGGAAGTATCTAGAAGAAAAATAATCACCATCAAAGATGGAAGCCACTGATGATTTGGTACATTTTTACAGTAGTTTTTTAATTGCATATTACTTTCTAAATTATTGAGATTATACTGTATATACACTTTTTGTTATTGCTTTATCTTTGGAAAGTTTTAAAATGTGTTTATATTAAATTGACCATTGATGTAGGGGTCTGGCCTTGGGCTGAAGCCCACCACATCCTTCTGTGCCATGATTCTCTGACTGTTTATTTAGCATCTGGAATGTGATAAAATTGTCTTCAGTTTGGCAGCAATGGATGCCGTCTTCGATTTTTCTTGTGTTTTTGATCGTAGAGAGTATGTTAGTGTTGCCCTTGTTCAGACTTGTCAGCTTCCACTGGAGTGTTTTCTCATTGGACCAGAGTCACTTTTATTAAACATTCGTTCTGTGTGTAAGAAGATAATAGGTCAGACACACACCTCATATTACAGCAAGTTGCTAAGAGTAGCCGCCTGGATTAAGAAGTGTTTGCTATTTAGCCTTCAGGCAACATATTGGAACAATCTTAGTTTTTTATTTTATGGTTCCTTCCAAATGATTCTAAATTGTGAAGATTTGAGAAATTCATGGTGTTTTTTTTTGCTGAAGAAATAGTACTGGGTCTCACAGGGCTTAAATATTCCATTTTCACCTTCTAAAATTTCACTTCCCTCCATGATTTTATAGGAAAAAAAATAATTGTTTACTTTACTTCGCTCAATTATTTGTGGGGTTAAGCTCTACCAGGCATTTAGTATGATACTTTGCTTCTATTAAGGAATCTTCCCTTGTCCTTAAGTTCTTAAATGCTTCCTTTAAAAAAATCTGTTTAAAATTTTTTGAAGATGCATCTGAGATGTCCCCAGTGAGATCTTTAATTTCATTTTGCTTGCTCTGATTTAGGTGTCTCTAAGCCATGGTGGGCACATACGTTTACGTCCCTGGGCATTTTCAGTGGCATTTAGAATGCTTATTTGGGTAGCTTTTAGATCAGTTTTGCTCACAAATGAACTGTTTGTGAGTTAAAGCTTTCTGGGTTTTCAGAAGGTACTCCAAAGCTAGGAATATGCCGCTCTTCTCTGAGACCAGTTCTTTTTCCATGTATTGTTGGGCCTTCCCCTGTGCACTGACTGAAGAAGCTTTAAGACATTTTAGGGATTGGTACACAATGAACTTCACTGTAGGAAAAAAACTGGTTTCAGTTGCTTTCTGTTCTGCAATTCATATAAACAGTTTTCCAGTTAAAGCAGATAAATAATTTAAAATGATAATTGACCTCCAATATATGTGATACTCAAGTTTCGGGGACATTGCCTTTACTTATCTCATTTGATTGTAGGACTTCTCTGTGGGCTTTTCAAGGCTTCTCTATAAAAAGATGGAGTTATCTTAGCATTTGTATCTGATATTGTTGCTGATTAGGTGATAACTTTACATCTAAGTTACATTTTCTAAGGGAATCTTTGAATGAAGAATATTAACTTAAGCCAATGAAGCAGAGGGAGGCAGATATTAGAAGGAAGAGAGACCTAATCTCATGCTAAATGACATTGCTGAGGATTCTGTTCTGCTAAGCATGGTGCCTAGCAGAGATAAACATTAACAATTCAGTGGGTTGGTGTTAGAGATGTTTATTGCAGAGAACAGAGTATTGTGAAATACAAGATTTTTCTCTTTCTGTATCTTTCTTAAAACATACACCCAGTTAGTTCCCAGTCTTCCATGGGTGTTATCTCATAAATACCACTTAAATGTATTTCCTTATTTTCAATGCTGTTGTACTAATGATTTGTTACTAACATTAATTACCTAATATGTCATCAGATACAATAAGACATATTATAATATTTAATTCTCATAGCAACAATTTTTCGAAGGCAGGCAGTATCATCTTTATTTTATAGAAGAGGAAACAGATGTTTGGGGAGATTAATGTCTTAAGTTCAAACAACATATAAGTGACTAAGCCAGGTTTTAAATCCATATTTATCTGGCTGCAAAACTACTCTATCCATTGTTTGCGACAGACTCCTAATCTTCCTACTCCCACCTCCATCCCATTTCTATTTCCTTCCAATCCTTTCTTGCATTATTGCTATGTTAACATTATGTTATAAAAGCTGAGATATGGAATCAACACAGGTGTCCCTTAACTGATGATTGGATAAAGAAATCATGGTATATAGACATGATGGAATACTACTCATCCATAAAAAAAGAATGAAATCCTGTCTTTGTTTTCTTAAAGTTTTTTTTTGTTTGTTTGTTTGTTTGAAACTCAGAGCTATGGGATGGGGGGAGGGGACACACACACACACACACACACACACACACACAGAGGGAGAGAGAGAGAGATTTTCCCATCAGCTTGTTCACTTCCCAGATGGCTGCAGTGGCCAGAGTTAAGGGAGGCAGAAGCCAGGAACTAAAAGCCTTTTCTAGGTCTCCTATGTAGGTACCAAGTGCTGAGCCATCGTCTGCTTCTTATCCCAGGCTATTTACAGGGACATGAATTGGAAGTGGAGCGCCCAGGACTCAAACCAGTGCCCATATGGGATGCTGGCATTGTCTGCAGTGGCTTTACCTGTTGTGCCACAGTTCTGGCCCCAAGAAATCCTGTCTTTTGCAATAAAATGGATGCAACAGAGGCTGTTATGCTTAGTGCAATAAGCCAGTCCCTAAAAGACAAATATAATGTTTTCCCTGATTTGTAGTAACTAATATACAGAATACAAGAAATGTAATGAATATGAGCAAAATTAACATTTTTATATCTGATTATTGTTAATGGCACTTGTCTATACTCTGGAGGAACAGTGGTTTTTCTACTTACTACTTGTTGAATCCTTTATGTAGTGGGGAGTTACGCTTGTGATAATAAAATAGACTGAAAATATGCTATTGTAAAAGTTCAAAGAAAAATAAAAAAAGAAGGAAGAGTGGGTGGGAATGGTGGGAAGTATCATTCTGGTCTTAAAACTATATATATGACGTACATGAAATTTGTTCCCTTTTTATAAACTAGAAAAAATTTTAAAAATAAAAAATAAAAAAAGGAATTGTGGAATATATAAGCAATGGAATACTGCTTAGCCATAAAAAAGAACAAAATCCTGTTTTTCACAACAAAATTGATACAGTTGGATACCATAATGCCTAGTGAAGTAATAATCCCCAAATGACATATTTCATATATTTCTCCTGTTTTGTGCTAAGTAATATATAAGTATGATAAAAGTTATGTATATGAGAGAAATTGATATTTTGAGATTTGATTATTGTTTATAGCCATTGTCTATATCCCTGAGAAACAGTGGTTTTTCTACTTACTACTTTATTTAGTGGAGGGTTAAGCTTGTGATTATAAAGTGAATTGAAAGTATGTCATTGCAAAAGTTAAAAGAAAAATAAGGAAAGAGGAGAGAGGGTGTGAGCAAGGGAAGGCAAAAAGATAGGATGTGAAGTATCATTATGTTCTCAAAACTGTATGTATGAAATAAATGAAATTTGTTCCCTTTATATAAATAAAAATGACTAAAATATTAAAAAAGAATTAGTGAGAAAATATTACCTCTTTTTTAATCTTTTGAAAGAGTTTGTGACAAATTAATATTACCGCTTATGTAATCAGGAGACTTCACCTGGAGTTTGTCTATGGTGTTTTCTTTTTCATTAATAGAAAAAGTAGAAAATCACCTTGAGCTTCTTTTAAATATTTATTTATTTTTTGAAAGGCAGAGTTACAGAGAGAAGGAAGAGAGAGATGAGAGAGAGAGAGAGAGAGAGAGAGAGAGAGCGAGCTTCCACCTACTGGCTCACTCCCTAAATGGCCATGATGGATAGGGCTGGGCCAATCTGAAGCCAGGAGCTAGGAGCTTCAGCCCGATGTCTCATGTGGATGGAAGGGGCCCAAGCAATTGTACCATCTTCTGCTGTTTTTCCCAGGTATATTAGCAGGTAGCTGAGTTGAAATTGTAGCAACTGGGGACTCAAACCGGTGCTCATATAGGGTACTGGCGCTCCAGGTGGCAGCTTAACCTGGTGTGCCACAGTGTAGCGCCAAAGATGAATATTAGAGGGATGTTAAAATCAGGATACATGTGAGGGAATATGGCAGGTCATTAAAGCAAAACAAAATAACATGAACAAGATCAAGTATAAGCTGGCATGTTGGAGTAAGACAAATCTTGAAAAAGAAGGAATACCTCCCATCTATATGGAGTATCATTTAACACCAGAATGGCCCAGATCCGTGTTTTGCAGTTTTTCAATTCAAGGCATAAGTCCAATTTTTCCATTTGCCAGGGCAACACCTGGAGGGCTAATATAGACTTATATATTGCCATTTTAAAAATCCAGTATTTTATATACTGACAAGTTAGGACATCCACAATGTATTATACAATTGGAAAACACTTCTGGTATTTATCTATATGTAAATGTATATGTTTATAGATATGAGTGCTTGATATTGGTATAAAAGGCTTTAAAGTCTCAGGTCCTTTTAAAAATGTATATGTATGTATATATATGTATACATGTTACATATTTAATATATAGCTTTAACATTTGTCATATATACAAAGTATGCATATAATTTTTAAAAAAGCAATTTTTAAAAGTTGCAAATGTTAGAATATTAGAACAAGAAGAACTTAAAGATCCTGTAATTTCACTGTGCTGAGGAAGCAGACAAGGAAAGTTAGTCTAGGACTAGAAACCAAGACTCCCTAGTCCAGGTCTAGTGTTCATCCTATTATGGATGTTATATCTCATTGTTTCTGTGAAGGGCTTTTTTTTTTTTTAAAGAGAATCCACAGTTTTACACAGAAAGAACCATTGTACAACCAGTAAATATTAAATTAATCAGAAAACATACTGTTCTAATTCTTCTGCATGTAGCTGCGTAGGTCCTAATTTGTGAGAAATTTGAACCACAGCAGAACTTTGTGTTTAAATTATTCTGGGAGAGGATATTGTCCTCACTGAATCACCTTCACTTTCACCTTTTAAAAGAAAACTTATGTGATCAATAAAGGTATATGAAAAACTTACAGCTCTCACTAAAATTCCTCTTTACTTCAAATGCCCTGCTTTCAGCACCGTTTTCTACCACATCTAAGTTTTGTTCAGACTTACTATTTGATTGGCCTTTGTCTCTTCCAACCATGATCTAACCCTCTTCCATGTTATTCTTTGTCTCCTCAGGCAGCCTTGAAATCATTGTATTTCAAGATGTTTCCCTTTTTTACAGAAACTATTAAAATCCCTTGTGTTATTCTCAGTTATAGGAAAAATATTGTACTTACTTTTTCAGATCCTATAGCATGTTACTAACTTTATCTTCGCCAATTTGCAAGTAAAGTTAGGCAAAACAACAGTATTTCTAAAATATTGATGCATCACAATGAGCTGTAATATTTGGTTTACAAAATTCCTCATAGTTCTGTTTACATTTAGGTATCACAATAACCTGGTGAAAGTAGGTGGCATTTTCTTCATTTTAGTTTAAAAACTTGGGTTTAAGGTACTTAGGGGACTTGTTTAAGATCATAGAGCTTTTAAGTGCCTAAGTTTTAGCCCAAGTTTTCTGACTGTAAGTCCAGTACCACAGTCTGTTCTCACTTAGGACTTTCACATGCTTCTGTTACAATTCATGTTGATTTCTGTCTGTAGTACTCTTGTGTGTTTACATATCTGCCTCCTTTCTATTAGACTGTAAACTTTCTGATGACAGGCACCAAGTCTTATTTGACTTTGTACCTTAGACATCTAGCTGAGTGCCTGACATAATAGAACCACTCATAAATTTGCCATCCTCCACTGTCCTCCTGGGCCACAGCAGAGAGCTATGCCATAAGATTTAACCACTTAAAGGGTAGGGTTCAGAGGCTTTTAATATATAGATAACATTGTTTATTTATACCAAGTGGGGTTTTTTAATAGTATCCTGAAGATTCCCGACAGTATTTTTTAGATTTCTAATTTCCTCTTCTTTTCTTTGGTCTGACTGTATCCTTTCCTGTTCTCTGTCTTCTAAGTCCGATATTCTCTCTTCTGCTTCACCCATTCTGTTTGTAAGGCTCTCTATTGTGGATTTTAGAACATTTTCACTTACCACAAAAAGAAAATCTGTACACAATAGTCATCACTTATCAGCTCTCCTTCCCACTGGTCCTAGCAGCCACTAAGCTGGTTTCTAATGCTATACATTTGCTTATTCTGGATGCTTCATAAAAATCGAATCATACAATATGTGATCTTTTTTGATTTACTTAGCATAATGTATTCAAGGTTCCTCCATGTTGTATATAAAACATATTTCATTGTATAGATATTTCACATTTTATTTACCCATTCAACTGTTGATAGACATTTATGTTATTTCTGCCTTTTAGTCATTATGAATAGCATTTATGAGCATTGTGTCCCAGTGTTTTTGTGGTTATAAATCTGGAAGTGGATTTTTTGTCAGATCACTGGTAAATCTTTAACCATTTGAAGAACTTTTTCATCTGTCTATCCATCTGTTCATCCATTAATCCATTTCATTTTTGTTGCATTTTAATATAATTTGCAAAAACCATTATACTTCAGCCCTAAAATGTTTTATCATGTATCTCCCTAACTAAAATTTATTATTTGCTCTTAGGTTTTTAAAATTTCACATAAAATTTGCATACAATGAAACGTGCACAAAAATAAGTGAGTTTTTTGTGAGTTTTGAAAAATGCATATACATATGTAACCTAGGTTATATGGTTTTATGTTAGAAAGGACTTTGGAAATATTAGACATCTTCTCTTATTTTACCAAGGAAAACTAATGTCCAGAGAAGGGAAGCAGTTTATTCAAAATCAAAGAAGCAGAACATGAGCTTAGCATGTTTTGACTCATGTTGTCATCAAGACCTTGCATGTTGAGATTGATGTGTCCATAGGGAGTACTCTTACATGGAAATAAAGTCTCCCAAGATCTTGGGCTTTAATCTCATGCTTATTGTACATAGACAAATGGAGTAGTCTTTATATATTAAGTGCCTTTTCAGAGTACTTCATGCAGCAAAATTAGAAAATCTAACCATGATCACAAGTTAAATTCTTACTTCTTTCTTCAACCAAGCACACTTTTATTTATATACTTCCTAGTTTGCAAAACCATATTCAAGTACTACTTCCAGTAATAGTTTGTTCCAGATCTCTCTTTTCTAATCCTTTCATACTTACTATTTGTCTCACATAATTAACACCCAAGTCAGCACTTTGTGGCCGTGTATTCAGATCAAAGGCATTTTTAATGCTAAAAGAAACAAAAGATAATGGACTGAGTCATTATTACATTAACAAAGTATAATATGTTCAGGCAACCTGGATGTCAAGTGCTGTGGAATTGAAGTCTTAGAGACTGGCGTACCTGGTATTGATCCCTAGGTAAGAAGATAAAGAAGAGCTTGTAACAATAATTGAGCATATGTTATATGCTGGGCACTATGTGAAGTGTTTACGTACATTATTTCTTAATCATTATAATCCTCATAGCTATTATTATGAATATTTAACCACTGAAGAAACTGAGGCTTGGAGAGATTAAGTAACATGCTCAAGGTCACTCATAGGTGACATGGCCATAGTTAAATTCCAGGTCTGTCAGATCCCAGAGCCAGTGTTGTAGCGGTTCTATCTACTATTATGTACCCACAAAAGGCATCTTTTAACATTTGAAGTCAGTCAAAAAAATATTAGAGTAGCTCCAGAGGTCAAAACTTGGACCAAACATGGCCATTAGAGAGAAATAAGTTTAGATTTAACATGGGAAGTTCTTCTCAAAACTGTCAAGAAATAGACAATCTTCTCATAACTGTCAAGAAGTAGATAAAGGGGCCAGTGTTGTGTATCAGTTATCCACCACCTGTGATGCCAGCATCCCAAATGGACACCAGTTTGAGTCCCAGTTGTGCCACTTCTAATCCAGCTCCCTTCTAGTGGTCTGGGAAAAGCAGAGGAATATGGACCAAGTGTTTGGGTCTACACATTTTAGACCCAGATTAAATTGCTGGCACCTGGCTTCAGCCTGGCCCAGCACTGGCCATTGTAGCCATCTGGAGAGGGAACCAGGGAACTCTCTCTTTCTCTCTCTCTCCCATCTTTCCTCCACTCCTCCCTCCCTTTCTCTGTCTCTCAGTAGCTCTACTTTTCAAATAAACAAATAAATAAATCTTAAGGGCTAGTGTTTAGCATAGTGGTTAAGATGCTGTTTGGGATGTCTGCATCTCATATCAGAGTGCCTGGATTTAAGTCCTCACTGTGTTCCCAATTCTGGCTTCCTGCTAATGTGCACCCTGGAAGCCATCAGGTGATGACTCAAGTGGTTGGGTCCCTGTTGCCCGTTTGAGAAACTTGGATTGAATTCCCAGCTCCCTGGCATTTGGGAAATTAAATGAGATAGAGGATTAAAATTCTCTCTCTTTCTAAATAAAATAGAAGAAGTAGATAAAGCAGGATTTTGTATCAGAAAACGTCATACATAAGAAATCCCCATTCAGATATAGTTAGCATATATTTACATTCAGTTGGAGACTGGGCTTACTCAGAGATTTCCTTAATACTGGAGTCACATGAAGGAAATTTTTTTTTCAAAATCAGCTTTTTAAAGGTAAAACTAGTATACACTAATTGCACCTATTTCAATTGAACAACTTTGACTAAACTTTACAATAAGCTCTAAAAGTGTCCTTGTGCTTCTCTTTAGCTCACACCCTCTCTATCCCCTGCCCTATACAACCAGTAATCTGCTGTCTAACAAACACCTTAGATTAGAATGGTCTTTTCTAGAGTTTAATAGAAATGGAATCATACTGTATGTAATCTTTGTGTCTAGCTTTTTCTTTCTCAGCACAGTAACAGATTCACTCATGTTGTTGCATGTGTCAAAGCACTCATCCCTCTTTACTGCTCAACAGTATTCTGTTGTATGAGAGACCACCGTTTGTTTCTTATTTATTTTATTTGAGAGAGGAAAAGGGATAAGGAGAGAAACGTGCTCCCATTCTCCTGTGCACTTCCCAAATGCCCAAGAGCTTGGAGCTCAACCCAGGTCTCCCACATGAGCAGCAGGGACTCAACTACTGAACCATCACTTGAAGCCTCCCTGGATGTGCTTTAGGACAAGTCTGGAATCAGGAGTGCAGCCAAGACATTAACCCAGGTACTCTGACACAGAACGTGAACATTTCACTCAAGCAGCTTCATAAGTGCTCTGCAAAATGCCTGCATCTATCACAATTTCTTTCATAGTACGCCTGTTAAAGGACATTTTGGTTGTTTCCGGTTTTTGGCTACTATGAATAAAACTGCTATGAATATTTATAGACATATTTTTATATGGACATATATGTTCATTTTCCTCACATAAATATTTAGGGATGAAAAACATGGATTTTATGGTAAGTGAAAAAATTGTCAGACTATTTTCCAAAGTTGTTGTACCATTTTACATTTCCACAGTCAGTACATGAGACTTCTAGTTCTTCTACCTCTTTACCAACATATTGTCAGTCCTTTTAATTTTATCCATTTTGATGGAGTTGTAATGATGTATGTATTTTTTAGAACAGCTTTGTTGAAGTATTGCCACACAGTGAACTACACTTACTTGAAAATTCAGTTGGATAAGCTTTGACATGTTTACACCTGTATAACCATTAGCACAAGCAAGACTATACACATATACAAGTATATTCATCATCCCTAAGCATCGTTCATACCTCTTTACAATGCTTCCATTTTCCCCTGATATCCCCATTTTGTCCCTAGATAACACTGATTTGTTTTAACTGATACATATTAGTTTCCACTTTCTAAAGTTGTATATAAATGGATATTATAGTATTCTGCCTTTGGGGCTTCTTTCATTGAAGAAACTTTATATGGTAGTTTCCTTTTTATTGCTATGTGATATTGAATTGTATGACTGTGCCACACCTTGTTTATCCATTGAGCTATTGGTGCAAATTTGCATTGTTTCTGGCTTTTAAATTTATTTATTCGAGAGGCAAAGAGAGAGAGATAGTACTTCCTTCACTGGGTAAATGCGCAGTTCTGTTTCTAGGGTTTAACTGCTCTGAGTAAAGCTGCTATGAACCTGCTTGCATAAATTTTTATGGTTACTACTTCCTAAGAGGCAGAGAGACGGAGAAAGAACTCCCATCCACTGATTCACTCCCCAAATGCCTGCCGTGGTCTACACTGGACCAAGCCAAAGCCAGGTGATAGAAACTCATCCAGGTCTCCTGTAAGGGTGGTAGGAACCCAAGCACTTGAATCATCACCTCTCTCTCTCTGTCTCTCTCAGAGTCTGCATTAACAGGAAGCTGGAGTTAGGAAATAGAGCTGGGCATGGAATCCAAGCGTGCTGATGTGGGACACAGGCAACCTAGCTGGTGTCTTAACCACTAGATCAAACATTTGCCTTTTTGCTTAAGTCTTTGCTTAGAAATATCTCTGTATTCCTTTACCAAATACTTAGGAGTGAAATGGATGAATCACTGGCAAGTGTATTTTAAACTTTTAAGAAGTTGCCAAATATATTCAAAATGTTTGTACCATTTTGTATTCCTATCAGCAGTGTAGGAGAATTCTCATTCTTCTCTCTTTACAAAAACTTGGTATTGTCTATCTTTTGTTTTGAGCCAAACTAATAGGTATGTAATGGTTCTTCATTGTGGTTTTATTTTACATTTTCCTAATAACTAATGATATTAGACATTTTTTTACATGGGCTTATTTGCCATCTATGTCCATCCTTTTTGATTAAATGTTTGTTCAAATCATTTGCTCATTTTAAAATTTGGCTGTTATGTTGATCAATTTTTTGACTTCTTGAAAATAGTAAATCTTCCAACCCATAAATATGGTATAATCCCTAGTTTAAGACCTTAATTTTCAGCAGTGTTTTGTAGTTTCAGTGCTCAAATCTTTCACTTCTTTTGCCATACTTATTCCTAAGTATTTCAATATTTTGGTGCTATTGTAAAAAACTAAATTTTTAAATTTCTGATTTTATGTTTAAGAGAGAAGTTTAGGCTGGCGCTGTGGCTCACTAGGCTAATCCTCCACCTAGCAGCGCCAGCACCCAGGGTTCTAGTCCCGGTCGGGGCGTCGGATTCTGTCCCGGTTGCCCCTCTTCCAGTCCAGCTCTCTGCTGTGGCCCGGGAGGGCAGTGGAGGATGGCCCAAGTGCTTGGGCCCTCCACCTGCATGGGAGACCAGGGAAGCAACTGGCTCCTGGCTTCTGATCAGTGCAATGCGCCGGCCGCATCGGCCATTGGAGGGTGAACCAACGGCTAAGGGAAGACCTTTCTCTCTGTCTCTCTGTTTCTCACTATCTAACTCTGCCTGTCAAAAAAACAAAAAAAAAAAAAAAAAAAGAGAGAGCGTGCGCGCGCGAGAGAGAAGTTTATAGAAATTGTTTCCTACATGGAAAAAATTGGAAAGGTACCAAGTAAATGAGCTTATCAGTGCATCTCAAGGCCCACCAAAACGATAATAAACCAAAGCACAAATTAGTAGGAGAAAAGAAATAATTAAAATCAGGGAAGAAATATCTATATTCATCAAGGATATTGGTCTTTCTCTGTTGTATCTTTTTTGGGTTTTGGAATTAAGGTGACACTGGTCTCATAGAAGGAGTTTGAGAAGATTCCTTCCCTTTCAATAGTTTGCAAATTGTGCAACTGATAAAGGGTTAATATCCAGAATCTATAAAGAACTCAAGAGATGGAAAAACAACAAATCAAACAATCCAGTTAAGAAATGGGCAAAGGACTTAAACAGGCATTTTTCAAGAGAGGAAATTCAAATGACCAACAGACACATGAAAAAATGCTCAGGATCAATAGCCATCAGGGAAATGCAAATCAAAACCACAATGAGGTTTCACCAATTAGAATGGCTCTCATACAGAAATCAATAACAAATGCTGCCTGCTGAGAATGTAGGGAAAAGGTACCCTAAATTCATTGTTGGTGGGAATGTAACCTGGTACTGCTGCTGTGGGAGAGAGTATGGTAATACCTCAGAAATCTGCAGATAGACCTATGTTATTATCCAACCATATCTCTCCTGGGAATTTACCCAAAACAAAAGAAATCAGCACATGAAAGAGTTATCAAACCCCCTATCCCCCATGTTCACTGCAGCACAATTCACAAACTAAGAAATGGAATCAACCAGATGTCCAACTGAAGACTGGATAAAGAAATTATGATATTTATATAAACATGGAATACTACAGAGCTGTAACAAAAAATGAAGTCGTGCCTCACACCCTCACTACCACTATCATTGATTAAAGTGGAAGAAAATATAGGAAGACACGTCATTGTAGCCATGGTAGCCTACCAAATCACCACCCAAAGACACATCTTCAGGAAAAGACCATTAGTACATGAAAGCTACTTTGTAAAGGTGATAGAGATAACTGATCCACCAGATATACAAATATCATTGTAGGGACACAAAAATATAAAAAACAAGACAACATGATGCCTCCAAAGAAACACAATAACACTTCACTAACAGATTCAAAAGAAAAGTAAATTGACAGAGCCTGATAAAGAATTCAAAAGACTGATGTGGACTTTTGGTGCAGCAATTAAGAGGCTGTAAATCCCATATTGGAGTCCCTGGGCTTGAGTCCTATATCCACTTCTGAGTCTAGCCTCTTGCTAATCACATCCTAAGAGACTGCAGGGGATAGGTCAAGAACTTGGGTCTCTGACATTCACATGAGAGACCCAGAGTGAGTTCCAGGTTCCAGGCTTTGGCCTGGCCCAATCTCCTGGCAGTCGTAGGCATTTGGGTGTGTGAACCAACTGGATAGAAGCCATTATATTCTCAATATTTCTCTCTCTGTTTATCCCTTTCTCTTTTTCTCTGCCTTTCAAATTAAATAAACAAATGTATAAAAAAAAGAAACATTAAAATTCAAAGGCCTGATTATAAGGATATTGAAAGATACAAAAGAATACAGACAGTTGAATAGGATTAGGAAATGGGATTAGGAAACAGGAGAGATAGTGAAAAAAAATTGAACAGAAATGTAAGAAATGAGGAATTCACTAAATTAAATTTAAAATATAGATGAAGCTTCAAAAGTAGATTAAATTCAGCAGAAGGAAGATATCTGAACTTGAAGATAGAGAATTTGACATATCTCATCCAAACATATATTTTTTACATAAAAAAGAATGAAAATGGATCCTGGGACCTTTGGAAAATCACTAAATGAACAAATGTTTGAGTTTTGGAGGTTTCTGAAGAAGAAGGGAATAGAAAAGCCATAGAAAACCTATCCAATAAAATAATAGCTGAAAATTTCTCCATTAGGAGGCTCTCAAGACTCCAAATAGACATAATCAGAAAAGATCTCTGCTACAACACAGTATGGTCACACTCTCAAAAGTCCAACACAAAAAGAGAATTCTAAATGTTGCAAGAGAAAAGCACTAAACCATCTGAGAGGGAACCTCTATTAGAGTAAGAGCAGATTTCTCAGCAGAATCCTTAGAGGCCAGGTGGTAACAGAATGACATATTTTAAGTTCTGAAAGGAAAAAAAAAACTGTCAGCCAAGAATACTATTATAAGCAAAGTTATTCTTCACAGATGAAGGAGAAATAAACATTTTCTTTCTAAGAAATTTTTATTTAAATTATACAAGTTTCATGTATTTCATATATATATATATAGATTTCCGAATAGAGTAATACTTTCCACCCTTCCCTCTCTCCCACCTATGCCATATGTTATTCAATTTGTAAGCATAGAGTTTTATCTAGTATTCCATTATTATATTTTTAGTATTTATTGGATCACTAATGATATCCCACTTTAATTTATGATATTGACAATTTGTGTCCTCTTTCTTTATTTTTTAGTTCACCTAGATAGAGATTTAACATTATTGATATTTTCAAAACACCAACTTTAAATTCCATTGTTATCCCATATGGTTTTCTTAATTTCTACTTGATTTCTGTTCTAATTTTTGTTCATTTTTTTCTTTTGCATGCTTTAAGCTTCAATTGCTATTCGTTCTCTAATTTCCTAAGGTAGTAGCTAGGTTAATTGATTTTGCAGGGTATCTTTGGACATTGCCAATCCCAGTGCACTTAAAAATAAATTTCAAGCTTAGGATTAATTTTCAGCTATACTGTTAGTGTGAATTTAGGTTCCCTACTAATTTAAAGCCCAATCTGTGGCATGTGTTTTTAGAACTTTTTTTCTCTTCATCCATACATCTCTTCTAAGTTCAAGAGAGGCAGTTTCCCTTGATTTCACTTTTTATGAGATTTTTTTGGATGTTTTAAATTATTTAAAATATTTTTTGCTGTTTTAAATTAGTTTTCTGGTTTATTATTTCAGTGTGATGTAGTCCTTTGTGGCTCTGGCTTTATCTTCTCTCTACCTGTCTGCCTCAAGAAGCTTTGACCTTATACTCAGTTTTATCATAAAACCAGTGCTCAGGGTCTCCAGGAAGTTGGTGGATGCGTTCTGAGCCCTTGACTGTGGTGCTTAATTTTCTCACAGTTCCAAAATTTTTGTCCTCTTTTATTTTCTTACTCTCTTGCTGGCTCAATTATCTGCTTTATAAGATATTTTTTATATTTTATTCTGAATTTAACTTTTTTTCAGGTCAGGTAGTTTTAGGGTATCTAATTTACTATCTGTCCAGAAATGGAGTTCAGGCATTTTAAAACATATTTGGTTTTTAAAAATATTTGATTGCTTTAATATTTGTTTTTAATGTTTGTTTTTTAATTTTTGTTTTCATGACTTTCATGTTATAATTTTGCTCTATAAGCCCAGGAATTTATGTGAACTGCTTTTACTTGTATCTTAAGGAAAAAAATTATGTCTTTACTAGCTTTGTGAGTGTTTACCAGTTACTTAGCTTTTCTACCCTGATTCAAAATAAGAATGATAATGATACTCACTTTATGGTGTTACAATACTTAAATGAGATAATGTATATAAAGCCAATGTGTAGCCTTCAGTAAGTACTCAAGTTAGCTACCCCCCTCTGTACCCCAGGAGAGAAGATGATTTTATAAAGGTTAAATGTTGATAATAAAACAGTGTTAATGGCTTTTTCAGCAAAATACTTCTCACTTCTGTCACAGAAGTTAGTCATAATTCTTGGCTACAAAGATAATTAAAATCATTCAGGGGAATGAAAGACTTGTCATAAGGCAATTTATTTTAGCTGCCAGTTAACTGGTTGATGAATTAGGATGTGGTTTTGGAAGCTGGAAATGAAATTCAGCTCAGCAGTAGGGGCCTTGGCCCAGTTGTGAGTTTGTTACTACTACATCGGATATAGGAAAGAAAATTCCTTTCAAACACATCTGAGAGTTCATAGATTGGGAGCTCTGGAAGGAAGGATTCATAGTTCCTTTTTCATATTTCATATTCATATTTCTGGATTGATTATTTTACTTGCATACCTCGCAATATAAACTTTGAATAAATGTTTGCTAAATAAATTAAGTATAAGGTGCTGTTAAGATATATTGGAGCCAGCGCTGCGGCTCACTAGGCTAATCCTACGCCTTGCGGCGCCGGAATACAGGGTTCTAGTCCCGGTTGGGGCACCGGATTCTGTCCTGGTTGCCCCTCTTCCAGGCCAGCTCTCTGGTGTGGCCTAGGAGTGCAGTGGAGGATGGCCCAAGTGCTTGGGCCCTGCACCCCATGGGAGACCAGGAGAAGCACTTGGCCCCTGGCTCCTGCCTTCGGATAGGTGCGGTGCGCCGGCCTCAGTGCGCCAGCCGCGGTGGCCATTGGAGGGTGAACCAACGGCAAAAGGAAGACCTTTCTCTCTCCCTCTCTCTTTCTCTCTCTCTCACTGCCCACTCTGCCTGTAAAAAAAAAAAAAAAAAAAAAAAAAAAAAAAAAAAAAAAAAAAAAAAAAAAAAGATATTTTGGAGATTTTTTATTTCAAACTCATTTCGGTTCTTTGGGAATGTGATAAAGCCTCTATTGTCAAATTAAGTCTTCACTTTTGAAAGCTGAGCATTGGATAATGCAACAGAACTATGGTCCCCCTAAACCAGAGGGCCATCTTAACCTCTGATAAAATTTAATTTCCTTACATTATTCCAATTTCTTTTCCTTTCACTTAATTTTAAAAAGATTTTTCAACTTCTTTTTCATCTTGTTTCTATTTCTCATACCCAATTTTGTGTCTGAAAGATTTGTGTCAAATACTGGCATATAAATAATTTTCCCATGCTCTCAATTTAAGATGTAACTGTTAAATGTTAAGAACTAACAACTGGTAATGTAATTCCATTACATTCCACAAATCAGTTAGAAATAAATGTTCCACATCTCTGATCTTTCAGCTGAAAATATTCTATGTGGTTGAATGTTTTATTCAGTTTATTCTTTCATGCCTGTAGGACCATTTTGAAGTTTTGATGAATTGCAATTCATATGGTTTTCATTGAATATTGCTAGTAATTTGGATATGGTTTTTATTTTTGGGGGGAATGTCCTGAGAAGTCAAAACACTTGGATGCATTCTAGAGCCTAGATCCTAAAAGCTCTGAGAATACTGAGGTGAGCATATTTTATAAAACAGGAAGATGTTGTTTTATATTCATAAATACTAATGAGCTTCTCAGAAAGTAGAGTCATAGTAAAATAAAGAAAATAACATGCATTACATGAAAATGTGTGCATTTATAGAGTCAAATTACATTATATTTTTAATATTCTTTTTGAGTTCAAATGTTTTTTTGAGTAATTTCATAAAATTTTCAGAAAATTTATTTTAAAAATTTATTTGAAAGGCAAAGAGAGAACGTTTGATTGAGATTTTCCATCTGCTCATTCACTTCCCAAATGACTGCAATGGCTGGGGTTGGGTCAAGCTGAAGCCATGAACCAGAACTAACCCCATATGGGTCTTCCACTTGGGTAACAGGAGCCAAAGTACTTGGGCCATCTTCCACTGCCTTCCCAGGCACATTATCAGGAGCCATATCAGAAACGGAGCACCTGGTAATTGAACTAGAGCTCCAGTACGGGATGCTAGAATTGCAAATGGTAACTTAACCCTCTGGTCCTGAACTTCCAGAAAAGTTAAAAAAAATCTAATCTTGTCTCTAAAATAGTCATGACAAAAGTTACCCTCAAATCACTCTGTGTGTATAGTATAGAAATGTGTAGGGATTACCCAGCTATTAGAATGGTCTGAGCTTTGTGCCTCTTTGAACAAGAATTGTCAATTTATTAATGTGATTAACCTGAAATGAATCTCTCTCTCTTTATTTCTCTCTCTCTCTCTCTCCCTCTCTCCTCCCATCTCTACTTCTCTCTGTAACTGTCTTTCAATTAAATAAAATAAAATATTTAAAAATGAAGTGCATTATTGAGCAAAACTGCTAATCTTGAAAAAATATTTTTAAAGAAAAAAATTGATAATTTAACTTAGCCAAATATCAACCAATTTCATTTTTCTTTGCTTTTCTATTGCCACTTTATACATGTAAGTCCATTTTACATGGACTTGAAATAATGTACAATCAATTTGGGTCATGATTTTTTCACTTCGTCTTCTATCATATATATTTCTCCATAATATCATCTACTCTTTATAATAATCATTTCAATGGCTTCTTAACTCCCTATCAAGTTTGTTACCACTTTTTAGTCATTGAACATAGTTAGTGATACTACAAATTATCAGTAACATTTATTTCTTCTTTATAGCTTAAGGATAAATTTCTAGGACTGTTGTAATTGGGTAGAAATAGAAAATAATAGCTTACACATTTTTGCTACTTACCTGTGACAGGTTGTGAGTGGGGAAGCCCTTTGCTTAAATTTAATCTGCACAAGAACCTTTTCAGATACATTATTATCTTTATTTTATAGATGGGAATACTATGTTAAACAACTTAACTAAATGAGCTTTGGGACAATGTCACTATGAAAATTAGAGTTTAGGGCTTGGAGCCACAGTATGAATCCCATGCTCTGGATGTGTTTTGCTAAATTATTCCACTAAAGAGATAATGTTAATTTATGGCAGTTTCTGTGCTGCCCTGCCTACCCAGACAGTGAATGATGCCGAATCTCAAGACCCCTAGAAAGGGTCATGCATTCCCCTATCCTCTTGTTGCTTCTCCCAACCCCAGCTCAGTTTTGTTAATTTAATAGAAGCAAAAGGTACTTCACAGTTAATAATAGAATTTTGGAGTTGGAAGCTCAAAAACATCTTATTAACAAATACGTTGAGATCCAGCCCTGGATCACTTGACTTCCTTTGCACGTTTTGTAGTACACTGCCACCATCCAGCTGTTTGTGTCTTTATTCTGTATTTTCTTATTCTCGTTTGGTTCTTACCCAGAAGAATGAATACCAACCATTCATTTTACAGAACAAGCCCATGAATAAAATTTAAAAACCTAAGCAAAATACGATCTATAAGATCAAGTAAACCTAATTTTCCTTGTTCATTTTATTGGGTAAAGGGCAAGACAAAAAATGCAAAATAAAAATTTATATTGTATTGAAAAACAAAGTAATTTATTTGACATTGATATCTCTAGTATGATTACTAATTTATGAGAATGTGCTACTAAATTACTAGCTCTTACACATATTTCAAGCAAATTTAAATCTCAAGCATATTTAAGTCGCATATTATGTTGGCTTCCCACAATTCCTTGTTTTTGTTGGAGAAATGCTGTGTTTATAGTTGACAAGAGATTTGCTTCTGAAAATCTTGTGGGCTGCAGAAAAATCTTCTTTTATATATAAATGAATTATGTGTGTTTCAATGTGTTTATAGTAGCCAGTTTGAAGAGGAGAAAAGGAGAGAGTAATTGAACACTTAACACATACCAGGTTTATGCTAGACATGCCTTCATTTACATAATCCCCCCAAAAAGGATATTATTTCTCCACTTAACTAATGAGAAAACTGAAGTTAACTGACTTGGTTAAGTCCCAACAGATAATAAGAAGTGAATTGGTATCTGACTCTGATACCATCCAAAGTTTCTTCAACTTTCTTACAGTATAAATTGACAAGAGGCCAATGTGCAACCTGAACAAGCTTTAGTTGGGCTGTGCTCCAGCACGAGGGAGATAGCACATTCGGAAGAAATTCCACCAGCTTGCTCAATGAGGGTTACATCTGCCAGATCCATGATTCTTCCTATCACTCCCCTTTTTAAAAAATGTTCTAGCTTCCCATTTCTTGCTGAATTAAGGAAATACTCCTAGAACAGTACCTGGCTAACTCTGAATTTAAATACATGTAGATCAGTTCTTTTCTTTTCTTGTGCTTTTCTGATCCTCTCAACTCATATCTCTCCCTTTATCTTCACTATTGAGAAATTTATCCATCAGGTTATTCCAGTATCTAGCAATAAACCTACAATGTGGTAGGGTCTCCATAATTATTTTGAATCTATGAATCTTTTTTTTAACTTTTATTTAAGAAATATACATTTCCAAAGTACAACTTTTGGTTTATAGTAGCTTTTTCCCCCTTTCTTCCCCCATAACCTCTCTTCCACCCGCAACCATCCCATCTCCCACTCCCTCTCCCATTCCATTCACATTAAGATTCATTTTCAATTCTCTTTATATGCAGAAGATCAATTTAGTGTATACTAAGTAAAGATTTCAACAGTTTGCACCCACACAGACACACAAAGTATAAAGTACTATTTGAGTACTAGTTATGCTGTTAATTCACATAGTACAACACACTAAGGACAGAGATCCTACATGGGGAGTAAGTGCAGTGACTCCTGTTGTTGATTTAACAATTGACCCTCTTATTTATGATGTCAGGAATCACCCGAGGCTCTTGTCATGAGCTGCCAAGGCTATGGAAGCCTCTTGAGTTTGAATCTATGAATCTTAAAGTCTCTCCTAATATATCTTTATATTTCTCTTCTACAAACCTTCCTAACTCTTCATATGAACTCTTCCTTTGGTGTTCTTCCCTTCCTTCTTTCCTTCTTTCCTTCTTTCCTTCTTTCCTTCTTTCCTTCTTTCCTTCTTTCCTTCTTTCCTTCTTTCCTTCTTTCCTTCCTTCCTTCCTTCCTTCCTTCCTTCCTTCCTTCCTTCCTTCCTTCCTTTTTTCCTCGGGCAGAGTTAGTGAGAGAGAGAGAGTCACAGAGAAGTGTCTTCCTTCTGTTGGTTCACTCCATAAATGGCTGCTGCAGCTGGCGCACCGCGCCGATCCGAAGCCAGGAGCTGGGTGCTTCCTCCTGGTCTCCCATGTGGGTGCAGGGCCCAAGCACTTGGGCCATCCTCCACTGCACTCCCTGGCCACAGCAGAGGGCTGGACTGGAAGAGGAGCAACCAGGACAGAATCCGGCGCCCCAACTGGGGCTAGAACCCAGGGTGCCGGCGCCGCAGGTGGAGGATTAGCCAAGTGAGCTGCATCGCCAGTCTGATGTTCTTTCTTTACTATGCTGTGTATATGAGCCATTAGCATGTATCTCTTCTGTCCCTTTGTAAACCTTTAACTTTATGATAAAAACTTTAAGTTGCTTTAGTGTTAAGATATTATGCATTGGGGCCGGTCCCGTGTTATAGCGGGTGGGGCCACTGCCTGTGGTGCCAGCATCCCATGTGGGTGCAGATTCCTGTCTCGGTGCTCCACTTCCAATCTAGCTCTCTGCTATGGCCTGGGAAAGCAGTGGAAGATGGCCCAAGTCCTTGGGTCCCTGCACCCTCATGGGAGACCTGGAAGAGGCTCTTGGCTCCTGGCTTCGGATTGGAGTGGTTCTAGCTGTTGTGGCTGGTTGGGGAGTGAGCCAGAGGACGGAGGACCTCTCTCTCTCTTTCTCTCTAACTCTGACTTTCAAATAAATAAATAAATCTTTTTTAAAAAAGGTATTTTGCCTAGTAGATGTTCTATAAATTTATGTGGAGTTGGGCATTTTTAAAAGCAATAAAATTACTTTTATTAAGTATATTTGGTTAGATTAGGTTGGTTTTTTATATAGTTCCAGCAAATATTTTATGTATTTACCTTATATATCTGTGTATCTACTATATGTATAGAATATATATATATATATATATATATATTCACACTATTTCATCTCCTGTGTTGTTTTGGAAAACCATGTACCAAGAAATTTGTGATTGAGAAATAAAAGAATTTGTGGCAAAAATAATCTTAGTGGAACTGAGATCTCCTTTATAAATGTTTTTATAAAATTCTTTGTTTTGTATATCTTGATACTTCACATGAAATTTCTCAGGTTCTTTTCATCCTAAAGCATTAACAAGATGTTCATAAATTGGCTTTTGCAGATTTGCCAAAAAGTTGCCTTTTTTGTAGATTATATCGATATTGAGCACATGTTTCTTTTTCTGTAGCTGGTCCTTCATCTAAACTTTCAGCATCCTTCAGGTTTTATACTCTGTCTCCGGGTTTCACTATGATCCTATAGATAAAAGTAATTTGAATATTTGATTGAAAAAAAAAACAAAAGGAAAAAACTACAGGTATTCTTAGTTTAACATATTCCATGAAGGCAGCCTCATTTATAGAAGTTGAAACCTTAATACTAGACAATAACTTATTGAAAATATAAAATAGTAAATGCAAAAAAAACTGTTTTTGTGCCTCAAACATTAAAAATCTGTAATCTGCTTCTTGCTCTTTCTTCATGTTCCACCTCTATTTGGGAGGAAAACATTTTGAAAATTTAGAATCAGTGCCTGTGCTGTAGCTCAGTAGGCTAAGCTTCTACCTGTGGCTTTAGCATCCCATAGGGGAACCAGTTTGAGTCCCGGCTGCTCCTCTTCTGATCCAGCTCTCTGCTATGGCCTGGGAAAGCAGTGGAAAATGGCTCAAGTGCTTGGGCTCCTGCACTTGCATGGGAGATGAAGAAACTCCTAGTTCCTGGCTTCAGATTGACTCAGCACCAGCCATTGCAGCGATTTGGGAAATGAACCAGCAGGTGGAAGAACTTTCTCTCTGTCTCTCCTCTCTGACTGTAACTCTGTCAAATAAATAAATAAAATCTTCAACAAATTTAGAATCAATCTTTTCTTCTTTTCTACCACTTTGTCAACTGTTTAGGCATTTTGATAGATCTTCTCCCATGGGCTAGTATGAAAGACTAGTTGTAGAGATATATACAGATTGGATGACAAGCACATATTGTTTTCTGTAGAGGTTCCCCTCTTATAAGTAATGGAATACAGATTTGGCCTAGCAGTTAAGAAGCCAGTTGAGATATCTGCATCCCATATCAGAGCATGTAGGGTCAAATCCTTTGAGTACTGTTGATTTCCAGCTTTCTACTATGTACCCTTGGAGGCAGCAAATAATGGCTCAAGTAGTTGGGTCCTATCATCCATGTAGGAGATCTGGATTGAATTCCTGGCTCTCTGCTGCAATCCCAGCCAGGCACCATGGTAGGCATTTGGGGACTGAAGCAGCCAATGAGAGCTCTTTCTTTCAATCTGTTTGTTTCTCCACTTCTCAAGTAAATAAATAATACAATGTATGGGAGTGAAATTGATATTTTGAGATTTGATGATTGTTGACAGGCATTATCTCTACAGTTGAGGAACAGGTCTTTTTTTCTTCTTACTATTTGTTGAACTCTTAGTGTAAGATTAATCTTATGAGTATAAAGTAACTGAAAGTAGATCACTGTAAAAATTAAGGGAGGGAATAAGAGAGGAAGGAGGATTAAGGGTGGGAGCATGAGCGGGAGGGAGGGTAAGGTGGCACATATCACTGTGTTCCTAAATCTGTATTTATGAAATACATGTACTTTGTTCACCTAAAATAAAATTAAAAAAGAGAAAGATTTGGTAAATGGAAGGGGATTCAAGCATGGGGTGTTCTGGAAAGATTTCTGCATGATTTTGCCCAAGTTTAACTTTGATATATAGTAAGGAACAATTGCCAGGAGAAGAATAGATGGGCATGAGGAATAGAGATTCATTAGGCATTTTAGGTAGAAGGAATTGTCTCTTTTTTTGTAGAGGAGTAATCATAGAGCTAATGCCTTATATGCTGCATTACTGCACAGCATTCAATGAGTAGATTGGATTCTGTTTGCCTATCATTAGTATGACTTTTTTTTTCTGAGAGAGAAAAACACGAAGCCTGTATGTGAAATTCTTAGGTTTATTTCTCTAAGCTGTATTTTTTCATATGATCATGTAGGTTAATGAACATGTAAGCATTCATTATAATAAAGTGTTATGTTTATTATTTTATAAAGATATATACTGATATCAAATAATTTGATAATTATTTTTAAATATGTGTTTCTGAATATATTTAGATTTTAAGCTTAAGTTTCTGAAATTCATAAACTTAAACATGCGGTTTACAATTTTAAATAAACAAGTGTATAAAATTAAAAATAAATAAATAGATAAATTTCTAAAAAACAGGATACAATGAAGTTACTCTAGAAGTACTAGACACAAGGCATTCTGCTACTCTCTGTCTCCAGCCTTATGGATAGAATGAATGTCCTTTTTCCCTCCCTACAGTGGAGATTCCGAGGACCAATCTAGTGATAAACATAAGTTACCTGATCCCCAGTATTAGCTTAGGTAGAGGTTCCACCACTTCAGTCATATATGTATCATTTTCTTTTAACATTTTTTGTGTTAAAATCTATCTTATCTGATACTAGGATGGCTATACTTTCTTGTTTCTGCTTTCTGTTAACATAGAATATTTTCCATTCTTTCACTTTCAGTCTGCATGTATCTCTGTTGGTGAGATGTGTTTATGTAGGCAGCAAATAGGTAGGTCTTTTTTTTTTTTAAATCCATTTAACCAGCCTGTATCTTTTAATTGGAGAATTTAGGCCACTTACATTTAAGGTTACTATTGATAAGTAATGACTTGGCCCTGCCATTTTTCCATATATATTCCATAAGTATTCCTATTGTTTACTTTGGATTTCCTTGTACTTTTATTGGGAAATTTTCTGCCTTAACATTCTTTCATAATGATGACTACCTTTCTGTGTGGTTCTGTGTGCAGCACATCCTTAAGAACATTTTGTAGGTCTGGATGAATGGTAACACATTTTTTCAATTTTGGTTTGATATGGAAGGTCTTTATTTCACTTTTATTTATGAATGAGAGCTTTGCAGGATACAGTATTCTGGGTTGACAGTTTTTTTCTCTTAAGACTTAGACTATGTCTCTCCAATCTCTCCTACACTGTAGAGTTTCTGATAAAAAGTCAACTGTGAGTCTAATTGGAGATCCTCTGAAAGTAGTCTGTCATTTCTTTCATGCACATTTTAGAATCTTTTCTTGTTTTTTACTGTTGAAAGTTGACTACAGTATGTCATGACGAAGATCTTTTTTCATGATTTTTGCTATATCAACTGACCATCTGTTTCATTGTCAACTTAATAATTTCTTTAAAACAACTTAAAGGATCAAAAATGTACACTTTTTAACTTAAATTCTGAGATTTACCTCACCAAAGGTAAAAACACTGATATAATGTTAGGTATAGTATGCTAGCTCTGCTTTTTAATCCATAGTAAAATTAAAAGTGTGCTTATCTATCATCAAAGAATCATCTAAACCACCATTGGTACATGTACTATAGTTTGAGGAGTGATAATTTCAACTACCATTGTCCTTTGAGGTGACTGACTAGAAATAATTAGGAAATAATATCTAAAAAAGGCTAAGAAACCTATGGTTATGGTTTTATTTCTTAACATTTTAGAGTATGAAGCTGTCTTATTTATTACTATCTTCTAGTGTCTGTTAACTTTTATGAATTAACTTATGGATAATCAAAGATTCAAAGATTTGTTTACTTCTAATCTTTTCACTCAGCAAATTTCAGAATGTATTTTCCATTGAAATGATACTAGGTAGCATCCACTTCTTCCATATAGAAGGCAAACCAGAGAAGGTTAAAGTTTATCACACTCATTTATCACAGAGTCATCATAGTTACAGGGCCCTCCATTTGACCTCATTTAATTCTGAGATTTTATTTCCCAGTCTAATAATATAATTTTAGATGGCATATTAGTCAGCTTTTCATTACTGTAGCAAAATACTGAGGCAGGGTTTCTTTATAAAGAAAAGGTTGATTTTGTCTTATGATTCTGAAAATTCATGAGTCCAGACTGGGCAGATCCCATAGATTCAGTTTCTGGTATGATATTTTTGCTAGCAGAGACTAGAAATAGCACAGGGCATCACAAATAAGAGAGATGAGTGTGTGCCTCTATCTGTGTCTGTATCTATCTTTTTCTTTAATAATATCAGTATTTGTCAGTCCCCGTCTTCATGGGGGAACGACACTAAACCCTGCCTAGGCTTCATATCCGAGTCACGGCACCATTATGTCAGTCCCCGTCTTCATGGGGGAACGACACTAAACCCTGCCTAGGCTTCATATCCGAGTCACGGCACCATTATGTCGCTCCCCCTCTTCGTGGAGGAACGACACAGGACCCTGCGCTGTTCTTTCGTCTGCTCGGCCCTCCCCGGGTTTGCTGCTGGTTCTTCCCGGGTTGGCTACTATCCCTTCCACCTCCGTGGAAGGGCAGTTCCCCCTAGCCACGTTCCCCACTTCCGCAGGGGAGCGGCACACCGCCGGCCGGCTTTCTGGGGGCTGCACAGGCATTCCCTCAGATGTTCCCCATAGATGTTCCTGGTGCATGCCGTCTCTCTCCTCCTTTATAGTCCTCCTCCGCCAATCCCAACTCGGCTGCCCACACGCCGAGTACGCTGCTCTCCAATCAGGAGCAAGTCCTACAGTTTATTAGTTGAACTGGAGGCAGCTGTGCGGAAGCTGTTTACTTCTCTCCCAGCGCCATATTGTGGGAGAGCAGATGCATAGAATAAGTCTTAATTCGAGCAACCCAGTCTAGTCCGGATTGCTCCCCACAGATCCCCCTTTCTTTTTATTTTTGGCGTTGATACGCGCCTGTCTTCGGTGTCCCGCGGCACACACTCTGCTCTACTTGCTAGAGTTGCCACAGGCTCTTACAAGTCCTATCAATCAGGAAAACCGAATCCGGGTCCTCTCTTCGCCATTGTGAGGAGGTTTTTAGGCGCTGATGCGTGCCTGTGTTCGGTGCCCTGCAGCGCATGCTTTGCTCTGCCTGCAGGGGCTTACAAGCTCTATCAGGCAAACCGAATCCAAGCCTTCTCATTGCCTTATTGTGGGGGAGACTTATTAGTGTTGGTTCGTGCCTATCTTCGGTGACCTGCAGCTCATACTCTGGTCGAGCTGCTTGCTGGCGCTTACCGCCTTAAATCAGGCAGACCGAATCCAAGCTTAATATTGTTGTATTGTGGGGAAGCCTTACTGATGTTAATTCGTGCTTGTCTTCGGTGACCTGCGGCGCATAAGCTGGTAGCTGCCCGCAGGTGCTCATCGCCTCACTTGATTAGGCAGACCGAATCCAAGCTCTCACATTGCAGTGTTGTAGGGAGGCCTTTTTATTTCTCTATTTCTCTATCTCCGGGCATTCCTATTTCTCCCATTTTACTTCTATCTGCCAACATTCCCATTTCTCTCACTCCACTTCCAAACTTCTGTTTCTCTTATCCCCGCAGCTTTCCGGCACCTCGCCCCGCCGGCGGGTTCCCGGCTCTGCGCCGCTTCAGCCCGCGCGCCTCTCTCATCTGCGCAGCTTCCTGGCTTTGCGCGGCTCGGCTTCGCGCGCTCCGCGGTCTCCACGCTTAACCCTTTCGCGTCTGAACCACGGCCTACGCCAGCGTTCCCTATCTATTCACGCCCCGTGCTCTCTCTGCACGCGGCGGCTTCCGCGAGTAACACAGCGTAGCTTGCGTCTCCACCACTAGCATTCAATCCAAGTTCCCCGGACTAACCTGGCGAATCCTGGCGGCCCACGTCTCTGCCTCTGGTTCCAGATCTTCGCCTCTTGCTCCCCAGGGTGACTTGAAGAATTCCAAGATGGCTTGGCCTGCACTCGCGGCTTCATCCTCCCCAACATTTTTCTCTACCCGGTGTGTTTCCCTAAGTTTTCTTCCAACAATATTCCTCCCTCATTTCTCCTGGCCTCTCCCCACAGTCCGTATCCAAGTCTAAGTTTATTATAGGTTTCACTTTCACTTTCAACCTGCAGTCCGTATCTGAGTCTAAGTTTCTTCTTGCTTTCACTTTCGCTTTCAATCTCCTAGCTTCCCCGCCATAGTCCGCAAAGCTTTCACTTTCGCTTTCAATCCTAACTTCTTTCCCACAGTCCATATCCGAGTCTATGCCTAGGCTTTCAATAGCTTCTTCCAGCACCTTTTCCGTCCAGCTTTTCCCTAGGCTGTTTGCTAGTCTCTCTCTCCGGTATTTTCCACTTCTTCCCTCCTAGGTTTCCTATCCGTCCTAGGTTTCCTATCCGAGTCACGTTTCTTCCCTCCTAAGTTTCCTATCCGAGTCAGGTTTCCTATCCGAGCTAGGTTTCCTATCCGTCCTAGGTTTTCTATCCGAGTTAGGTTTCCTATCCGAGTCACGGCACCATTATGTCAGTCCCCGTCTTCATGGGGGAACGACACTAAACCCTGCCTAGGCTTCATATCCGAGTCACGGCACCATTATGTCAGTCCCCGTCTTCATGGGGGAACGACACTAAACCCTGCCTAGGCTTCATATCCGAGTCACGGCACCATTATGTCGCTCCCCCTCTTCGTGGAGGAACGACACAGGACCCTGCGCTGTTCTTTCGTCTGCTCGGCCCTCCCCGGGTTTGCTGCTGGTTCTTCCCGGGTTGGCTACTATCCCTTCCACCTCCGTGGAAGGGCAGTTCCCCCTAGCCACGTTCCCCACTTCTGCAGGGGAGCGGCACACCGCCGGCCGGCTTTCTGGGGGCTGCACAGGCATTCCCTCAGATGTTCCCCATAGATGTTCCTGGTGCATGCCGTCTCTCTCCTCCTTTATAGTCCTCCTCCGCCAATCCCAACTCGGCTGCCCACACGCCGAGTACGCTGCTCTCCAATCAGGAGCAAGTCCTACAGTTTATTAGTTGAACTGGAGGCAGCTGTGCGGAAGCTGTTTACTTCTCTCCCAGCGCCATATTGTGGGAGAGCAGATGCATAGAATAAGTCTTAATTCGAGCAACCCAGTCTAGTCCGGATTGCTCCCCACAAGTATTCAATCACAGAGCATCACACTAGCAACCTAAAGCAATCTAATCATTTCTCAAAGGCCCTGCCTCTAACCACCACTATTGGATTAAGTTTCAACCCTTTTAATATTATTAACGTATGACTTTGGAGTTTCAACTCCTGCAAGAGTTTGGTGACCAAATCTTAGTCAGACCATAGCAGGTGGTATATGAATTGATTGCCCATAGTTCATGGACATGACATTAAGTAACATTTAATTCTAGTAACAAGGAAGTTATTTTTAATTTTGATCCTTCTTTAATTCTGTTAGCATCAAGTAAATTTTCTTAGTTTAACACTAATTGAATCTTTCTCAATACTTCAGAAGACAGGCAGTAATATTTTAATAGTATTTTTTTATTTGTGTCCATATTTGCCTAGCAGTGTATTAGAGTGGTTAAACAGATAGGCTTTGGAGCTACTTAGCCTCAATTAAAAATACCAGGTCTGCTACTGTTGCCTGTGATTTCTTGGTAGGTTATTTAACTTCTCTATGTCTCTATTAATAGGCCTCAGGATTATATCTACTTCATGGGACTCAGGTGGTGATCCAAAGCAACTAGTATAGTAGCTATCATGAAGAAGTACTCAGCAGATGTCAATTATTGTATTTATTCCTGACAAGGGATAATGGTTTTTTATCACAACATGGAATTAAATTTCTGTTAAAATAAAATTTGAAAAATTTAGAAGGTGGTTAATATAGAGAAAAATATTGTCAATAATAATAGAGGAAGTGAGAGACAATAGCTAAAATCATGAAAGTGCTTCCAACTTGGAAAGTGCTATGCTAGGGTATTGATTACAACCAATTTTGCTAGGGCCACTAAGAGGTAGTGCCTCCCAGATTAAATATTCAATGTAAATACTCCAAAGTATATTTGAGACCAATAGACTTACAGCAAACACTGGCACATACAGGACACCCTATAAATATTTGTTGAATGCATTTAACCTAGTATTCAGACCAATAGATTTTTCTTGGCTAAAGCACATCTTTCCTTTTTTATTTCTTACCCTGTGTCTTTATATTCCTTTTTTTTGGAATTTCTTTATATTTCTTTTATATTAATTTTTCTTGGCTAAAGCACATCTTTCCTTTTTTATTTTTTACCTAGTTTTACTTTATGAGGAAAATATTGATCCTATTTTCAGCTACTTGGTAACCCACCTGTATGAGAATTTAGGATGTTTTAGATAAACTTAGATTATGTTTTCTAGACATAATCATAATAAAATGGCAACTTTGCCAATATGTTAATGTTCAAAGCATACGGACTTTTTTGCAAGCAGCAACAGCAATAGCAATAGAGTATCTTCACTGCAGAGCTCTCTCCTGAAATGTGGATTATACGATTTTGCCACTATATTAGCTGACCATTAATAATGGAAGAAGTAGAAGAAACTCTACTCTCTTCCCTCTGTCTCCTTTCCCATGAATTCTAAGTTTTATTCCTAGATCATATGAAATCAACAGATGATAGTTACTGAACCTCCTTATTTATCCTGTGTATATGTCCCTGTTGGGTATTTTTTGTTACACTTTTGAATATTAGTAATAGTGTTGTACATGACCTTGTTATAGGGAGTATTATTGAATATTTTGTGAAAACCATATTCAAAAACATTGTTTATGTTGCTATAAAGTATCTCATAGGGTCTTCTATATAAATTCCTTTGAGAATATGAATTAACATCCTTTTACTGTAAATTAAAATTTATTTGACTGCATTTCCCTTTTACTCCTGAATTATAGGAAGTTTGGGACTGAAATTAATGTTCTTTCACAGTGACACGTTAGTCTAAATTTTACGAAAATACACACTTCCTATCACTTGGATTTTTTTAAATTTATATTTTAATAAGCTATTTCATAAAATATCTGCTATTGTAAGACATTTATAATGCTATTTGGAAGTAGTGAGTACTGGGAGGCTGTTTAGATAGGTTAAGTCAGATGCATTTCTCAGCTGTTTTGTGTTCAATTCTGGTTCCATTGTTCCTCAGCTGTTACCTTGTTATCTTGACTTTTTCCTTGACCTTCCTGTGTCTGATTTTCTCATCAATAAAATGGAAATAATAATGCATTTCATATCATAAGTTTGTTGAAAGGATTATATCAGTTATTGTTTGTTAAAGTGTCTAGTAAATCATAACTGAAAATATTATCTATTTTTCAGACAAGGGAATGTGGTAAATTAAATAAAAAAGGAATATAAAATAATACTTAGAAGGAATTAAAGTAGTTCAGAGTTAAATGTACAATTTTTCCCAATCCCAGAACCAATGTGTCAGTTTTTTCATAGGATCATGATGTGGTAAGGTCTGTCTCTTACTACAGGCTACATAACCAACATGCAGTGAGAGAGGGGATTTTAGAGGCAGTTTCTATTTATTCAGCATCTGCTGTGTTCTTGATGGGTTATGCTGGACTCTGGTGCTACAGAAAGTCAAAACAAACTCATAGTTTAAAGGATATTACCTTTTAGGTTTGAGAGGATATTAAGGGAAAAAGACTAGCTTTAGGGGAAAAATAATCTTCGCCACGGAGAATGCTAATATATAATAATTCAGAAGGCAAGTTTGTGAGTTCTAGTCTTTAAAACTTACCTGGAACTTCCACTTCCTACCAAGATGAAATAACAGGTACCAAATTACCTTCATGAATTAAGAATGAGGATAGGAGAGGGAGAAAGGAAGAAGGGAAGGAGCATGTGTGGGAGGGAGGGTAGAGTGGGAAGTACCACTATGTTCCTGACTCTGGTTCACATGAAATTTGTATACTTTAAAAAATTAAATAAAAAATTAAAAAACAAAAAAGACAACTTTTTAAAAACTAGACTAAATACACAAAATAAATTTCAGATCTTAGCCAAAAAGGAGTATAGGACTGCCATCACTGAGAAAAGGGAAACAAATTCTCCAATTACTTGTACATTTTAGCCCATGTGCAGTATGGCACAGGAATGTGGAATGAGGAGATCTATTTTTTTCTGGGTCATAGAATGCTTCCTTGAGGAAGTGATATTTGTGCTGAGATCTGAAACATTCATTTCTTTATCCCACGAATGTTCATTGAGAATTTGTGAGCTGCATACATTGTTCCAGGTGTGAGGGTGACAGAACTGGACAAGACAGATATGGAAGGTATTTGCATCCATGACGGTTTTTTTTTTGTTTGTTTTTTTGTTTGTTTTTTTTTTTTCCTGTAGTGGATGAATGTGAAGTAAGCAGGACAATGTGGTTATGGATGCAAGGATGTTCCAGCGTGAACAAAGAGAAGTTTCAGTTACCCAGAAGTTAGTGTAATGTAGTGATTACACATTTTGATTTGAATGGAAATGAAAGGAATTGGTGGTGGAGGAGCTATGCATAAACTGGAGAGTGATGCATGGATCAGAGCATGCAGAGAAATGAAAGCAATATGAAGAATGTGATGCTTTTTCCTAGTGGTAATGGGAAGCCACTGAATTTTTTTTTTTTTAGCAGAAAAGAAATTTAGTCAATTCTATATTATAAAAGATCACTCTGACTCCAGGTCAAGAATAAATTGTGAGGATGACACTGTAATGCGGTAGATGAAGCTGCCACCTGAGAAGCTGGCGTTCCATATGGGCTCAGGTTCAAGTTCCAGCTGCTCCACTTCCAATACAGCTCCCTGCTAATGTTCCTGGAAAAGCAGCGGAAAATAGCCCAAGTTCTTGGGCCCCTGCTACCCATGTGGGAGACCCAGAAGTAATTCTAGGCTCCCGACTTTGGCATGGCTTTGCCCTGGTTCTTGCAGCCATTTGGGGTGTGAACCAGTGGATGGAAGATTCTCTCTCTCTCTCTCTCTGTCTCATTCTCTCTCTCTCTCTCTCTGCCCTTATGTAACTCTGCCTTTCAAATGAATAAAATAAATATTTTAAAAAGAGAATAAATTGGCATGAGCCAGAGGTAAGGATATCTGTTACAAAGCTAAGGCAGGTGCCCCAGTAAGAGATGATAGAGATTAGATTATGGTGTTCACTATGTGGTGGAAAGTAGATGAGTGAAATAGATTGGGTGGTAGATTTACTTCCCTATTTCCATCTTTAGCAGCTGGGAAAAGAAAGAGGATCTTTATTTTTTTTAACTTTTATTTAATGAATATAATTTCCAAAGTACAGCTTATAGATTACAATAGCTTCCCCCCCATAACTTCCCTCCCACCCCCAGCTCTCTCTCCCCTTCCATTCACATCAAGATGCATTTTCAATTTTGTTTATATACAGAAGATCAGTTTAGTATATATTAAATAAAGATTTCAACATTTTACACCCACACAGAAACACAAAGTGAAAAATACTGTTTGAGTACTAGTTATAGCATTAAATCACAATGTACAGCACATTAAGGACAGAGATCCTACATGAGGAGTAAAGAGGATCTTTATTTAAAAAAGCTCTGATGAAGGAATGAAGGACAAAATGCACTCATCTTTGGTTATGTGGGATGCCCATGAAATACCCAGGTGGAGTTGTCAACGTGGTAAATATGCAGATCTAGAGCTCAGGTGTGAATGCCAGCAAGATATGGGGAGATTTGAGCACATAGAGGATAATAGAAGTCATGGAGGTAGATGAAATCAGCCCTGTCCTGCCACGGTATGTCCAAGTAGACGTTTCCTTTACTTCTCTGTGTGTTCAATAGTTCCTTATTTTTTAAAAGGTTTATTTATTTATTTGAAAGGCAGAGTTACAGAGAGGCAGAGGCAGAGAGAGAGAGAGAGAGAGGTCTTCCATCCGCTGGTTCATTTCCCAGGTGGCCACAATGGCCAGAGTTGTGCTGATCCAAAGCCAGGAGCCAGGAGCTTCTTCTGGATCTTCCATGCTGGTGCAGGGGCCCAAGGACTTGGGCCATCTTCTATTGCTCTCCTAGTTCATAGCATAGAGCTGGATTGGAAGTGTAGCAGCCAGGACTCGAACCAACACCCATATGGGATACCAGCCCTGCAGGCAGTGGCTTTACCCACTACTCTACAGTGCCAGCCCCAAGTTCTTTAAAGGTATTTCACCCATATCAGTATCTAAGAAATGCTCTCAATACTGATTTCCTTTAAATTACTTCTACTTCTTCTAGCTTCTGGTATAAGCAGCTATACATAATATAGGCACCATAAACATTTTTGATAGTGAAATCAAGGTGGATTATTCCTGTACAACTGGTGACTGAAAAAGATCCACTTTTTCTAACAGGTGTATCATTCCATATTTGACAATGAATTTCTTAGGAATTTTGAAGGATTTTTTCCCCACCGTGATGTACATCCTGGCAAAATAAATATGCATTTTCTTATTCAGTCAGGCAGCCAGGAGTGCAGAAATTTGGAAAATCCCAAAAGTAATGAACTCTACTGTGTAGACACCCATGTGAATCATTTTTGGGCACAAGTTAATTGGGCTGGGCCATAAGTTTGCAGTGTTTGTATGGAGCAACCATCTGTGGCCTTGGTGGACCTCAAGGAAACAGACTTATAACTGACAGTGTTTAAATTAATACTGAGAAACCAGTGTAGTTCCCTGTGTGTGTATGCATGTGTAAGATGCATTTCTGCAGGATTCTACTCCAGTGAAGAACATGAGTTTCACATTACAGCTGCTTGCCTTTCCGTGGATGACTTTGCCTTCAGTCTTTTTCTTGCTGGAACTGCAGTGCAGGTCTACTCTGATGTTTCTTCAGTGCAGCTGGAAGCATGTCGTTTGGCAAAGTTCCGTGTTTATTATAATGTCTGTGATGTGCAAAAGTAAATTTCTTCTTTAACTTTCTCTTTAAATACTTAGAATTATGAATGTGGTTTTAATTAAGGATTTCAAATTGAAGCATTTCCTTTTTCTTAGGACCGTTTTCAGTTAGAATATTTTAGGGTTTTGAAAAATGCCAGGTCTCCAACTCACGAAGTGAACAACAACAAAAAAAAGTAAAAACCAACAACAAAAAACCCCCAGTCACTCCTTTGAGCTTCCACGGTCTGGTGGAGGATGTAGGATATGGCTGTGGGTCATTGTCCCAACTCAGTATTCTGCAATTCCCCCCCCCCCTTAAATAACCACAATTTATTTGTAGATTTAGAAAACTTTTCCAAAATCATATCATGGGTGATTTTCTGATATGTAAACTCATGCCTCTTAGGAGTAGGTCTTCCTTCATGCCTGACTTTTCTTTTTCTTTTCTTTTATTTTTTGACAGGCAGAGTGAACAGTGAGAGAGAAAGAGACAGAGAGAAAGGTCTTCCTTCTGTTGGTTCACCCTCCAATGGCCGCTGCGGCCTGCGCACTGTGCTGATCCGAAGCCAGGAGCCAGGTGCTTTCTCCTGGTCTCCCATGTGGGTGCAGGGTCCAAAGACCTAGGCCATCCTCCACTGCACTCCCGGGCCACGGCAGAGAGCTGGCCTGGAAGAGGGGCAACCGGGACAGAATCCGGTGCCCCGACCAAGACTAGAACCCGATGTGCTGGCACCGCAGGCGGAGGATTAGCCTAGTGAGCTGCAGCGACGGCCCATGCTTGGCTTTTCTTCTTGTAGGCTATGATCTTGACCAAAGTTAGTCTCTTTGAACCTCAGGAGCTTGATGTGTGTAATTCAGATGTCTTGCTCTTACAAGGCACAAAACGAATATTCAAAATGAAATGAATATATGCTGTGCTTCCTTTTTTATTATAAAACATAAATAATCTATCAATGTATATTAATGTTTTTGTTTTATATGGAAAGAACTCTGTAGAGTTGTGACGGAACCTAAGTAACAAGTGTTGCCCCTAGATGTTAACTGAAGGTAAGAGGGAGAATTATTTTTCAGCATACATCTCATATCATTGGATTTTTCCCTCCACATTTAAATACTATTATTTCAAAAACAACAAATCAAAATTAGTTTGAATACAGACCCTCCCTGGAGATTTGTGAGAAATAATTTCTCTTCCTGGAATTTGTTTTTCAGATAGTATTAAGATTGCCTTCACAAGCCTAAATGATCAGTTGTTTTTGTTGTCAATGGGAAGTCTGCCACATCAGCAAAGGGTTTGTACTGTGATGTTGTTGCTGCTCTCTCCGTCACACAGTGCTGCTTCTTTATTTGAGGACAGCCCAGCACCCGCTAGTTTCTGCTCAGAAGCATAGCTCTGTTTGGTTAGACTTGGCCCTCCCTCCCCGCCGTGGTCTCATGGCCTCCGCACAGCCTGCAAGCAGCTGCTCAGGAAGATCACAGAAAGAAGGACGAACTCAGACTTGCCGTTGTTTTCAGGAGGTCTGCTCCTGCGGAAGCTGGCAGCTCTGTTTTTACGGGTAGGGATTCCACAGCTTTCCTTGGTGGATGCAGTCCAGTGGAGTCATCGCCTCCTGTGTTGGCAGGGCAGTGTAAACTTCTGTCAGTGACTTGGATGAAGGCAAGGAATGCATAAGTGACAGGAAGGTGGGAGGGCTGTTTAAATGATAAAATCAGGACCCAAACCATCTGAACTGGCTGTGACTAAATTAAATATAGCAAGTTGGATTTACATATACATATAGCTAAATGATCTGTTACTTGATGGAAAGAAGTGTTTGTGTAATAGTCCGTAGGAAGGAGAACTAGAATTTTAGATGACAGTGAGGGGACTAACAAAACACAGTAATGCTTATTAGACTGTTCTAAAATTAGAATGATACATAGAATGAGGACTATGATGATCCCATTCAGTCAAACTGTATATCAGTAGCTGCTTTCTTTATCAACATGGATTTATTTTTTGAGAGGAATAGTAAAACTTTCATTTATAGGAGGGCATTCAAAACATAGAAGAACCTGGAACATTGTGATGATATGATAGCTAACATTTGTATACTAGTTTCTAAGTAGCAAAAATTCTATTGCATTCTTCTGTTGGTTGCTGTTGCATAAGGTAGAAGACCATTATTATTATTATTTAATATTTTATTATTATATAATATATATTACTATAATATGAAATATATTTATTAAAATTATGTACAATTTATATATAAATATAATATATAAAATATATAATTTATACAAACATAAACAATTATATATAATTACATTATATAATTATTTAATTATTAGATATTTTATTATATATATTTATTATATTATTTGATATTGAATTATTGTTATTGAATTATTATTTAACAAATATTCATTCCACCCTCCTTTCACATTCATTGAAGGAGTATATTTTTCCAGCCCATTGATGCTGAACATAGCTATGTGACTTACTTTGAACTCATGTTAAGCAGAGCTTACTTCCCCTGCTTTTGACTGTGGTCTTGCGCATTTGATTTTTTTTTAACAAATGTTAAAGTTACCAGACATGACAAAAGCCCAGATTTTGGGGTATTTTCTTAGGTTGGTTTGCTCTCCTACCAGTCCTACCTTTTACAACAAGATGAACATGCCTTGAGAAGTTGCTGGCCTGAGAGGATGGGACATATTTGAGGCAGACCCAGACCCAATCTGCAGCCTTTGCAGTGAATTGCAGCCAATACCAGCCCAGATCTGCTGCAGGCAACCCATAGTTAAGGAGACTAGAAATAAATGCTTAGTGTTTTATGCTGTGAGTTTTTTGGTAGTTTGTTATACAACACAGTAAGTTATCAGTATAGTCACAGACAGCGTCAAGGTTTCAAATGGCTTATGGCAAAACTTCTCTTTCTCAAAAGTATAAATCAGTTATGGCTCTGCTGCACTTGTCTCACATAGGTAAGGCTTAGCATCAGGCTGCAAATTAAATTTGAATCAGCTTTATGTGTTTTCTTGTTTTTCTATAATAATGACTCTTATAGATGATCATCAGAATAAAAGAGAGGAAACTGACCATGCAAAAAGTTTCTGATAAGAATACTTCTACTAACATTTCACTAGTTTAATCTAATCATTTGATGAGATCTAATATCATTGAGAGAGGGGATATTCTCCACTCACAGTGGAAAGCCCTGTGTAGATGATAGAGAACAATGAATGTATAATTTTAACACAGAGAAGCTTTGAAAAGTTCAAAACAACTGTCCAGTCTAATCCAGTACACTACATAGATTACTTGAATTTTTACAGCAGTAATGTGGAATCAGTACCATTACCATTTCCTTTTTGCACATGAGGGAAACAAAGGATAGTAAGTATCCAGACATCATGGAGTCAGCAGGTTGTAGTTAGAGGATTTGGACCTTCAAAGTATGATGCCAAAGACTTAATGTTTTATCACTATGATTCACCCCCCCCCAAATATTTTATGAACCAAGTCTAAAGTCATCATATCTTTTTTTTGGCGGGGGGGGGGGACTTAAAGAAGAGAAGCCATGTGTTGACCATCCTACATCTGGGAAGTCATCATATGGAAGGGAGAGATAAGATTTGTTTTATGTGTCATAAAAATGTAGTGCCCTTGGTAGTAATAGTGAGTAGAGAGATCAAAGTGACACAAATTTGGCAAAATTTAAAAAAAAATGTAGCTGTCAGAATTTCTCAAAGATGGAATGTATTCAAGCAAATACCTAGGTGACCAATAGGCTTGGATATTATAGAGAAGATTCCAAAATTATTTGGGGAATAAAGTTAGCTTGAGAGAAGGTTGAAACTTTTCTTTTTCAGCCAAGAAACTCTATGGAAATGTAAATTGTTCTAAAAAGAGACATTCACTCTCAGTTAATAAAATATTTTATTATAGTAGTAATAAAGCAGGGTTTCTCAGTGTTCAAAATGTCTAGAAGTTTTTTAGAGTTAGCTACTAATTAAGAATCTTATGTCATGCTCTGAGTCATTTATGTCACATTCTGTAATCCATATGTGGAGCAGATAACTTAGACATGGGTTATTTATGACAGTGAAATAGTAAGACAGTTCTGGGGGCTAGAGGCCACTAACTTGGTTCCTTTGTCCCACTCTGGATCTGAGTTTCCTTTCATGTAAAATAGAAGACATTAGACTGGAGACTCTAAACATTGTCTTTTTTTTTAAGAGATTTATTTATTTATTTGAAAGGCAGAGTTACAGAGAGGCAGAGGCAGGTGGAGAGAGAGAGAGAGAGAGAGAGAGAGAGAGAGAAAGAGAAAGAGGTCTTCCATCTACTGGTTCTCTCCCCAGACGGCTGCAATGGCCAGAGCTGGGCCAATCTGAAGCCAGGAGCCAGGAGCTTCTTCTGGGTCTTCTCATGTGGGTGCAGAGGTCCAAGGACTTGGGCCATCCTCTACTGCTTTCCCAGGCCATAGCAGAGAGCTAGATTGGAATTGGAGCAGCCGGGTCTCAAACTGGCACCCATATGTGATGCCGGCACTACAACGCGGGCCTCATAAACATTTTCATCTTGTCTTTGATTCTACATATTAAATACAAGAATTTAAGGATTTCTTTTGTTTGCTCATTTTTAAAAATAAAAATAATTTAGTAATCCAACACTTACACTGGTATTCTTTTCTAAAAAATGGCCTTATCTATATATATATATACAGAATTCTACAAAACAATACCACCTTTTGTCTATACACAGGAATCCTTATCCTTTTTTCTCTTCCTTTGCTCATTCCTTGTCACCATTGAATTTTGTGACAAACTTTTAGAGTTGGCAATTTAAAAACTCACAATAAAAATAGCAAAGGTTCTACTCAACTACTTCAAATTTTAAAGAAATTTTTAACCGCAAAATGTTAAAATACATACATAGAAAATTCCAAATTCTCATGGAATATTTTCCCAGAAGAATCCTGTGTGACATGATGTTGCTTTTTGTTGACAGGGTCGCATGGTATTGTCCTCATGGGTTGATGTCACATGACTTTTCCCTGTTGCAGTCTCTTGAGTTTGCCAATAACAGAGGCTGTTCACTGAAAAAGGATGTCACAGGACCAAGAAATGTATGGAAGCAGCAAAAGTCAGGAGAGAGGTCACGAGCTCAGCCAGCATAATGACATTTGAACCTTCTGTTTTCGCTGAATGTGGTGATTGAAATAGAATTATCAATTTCTATGAACAGATGTGTTGTGATGCTTAAGTGGTATGGTCCATACAAAAATATACTTGTTGTTGGGGTTAGTGCTGTGGCATGGCGAGTTAAGCCGCTCCTGCATTGCCAGCATCCCATAGGGATGCCGGTTCTCCGCTTCAAATCCATCTCTCTATTATTGCCTGGGACAACAGTAGAAAAGGGCAGTCCTTGGACCCCTACACCTACATGGGAGCCCTGGAGGCAGCTCCTGGCTCCTGGCTGTGGATTAGCGCGGCTCCAGCCTTTGCGGCCAGTTGGGAAGTAAATAAGGGGATGGTCAACCTCTCCCTCTCTGCCTCTCCTTCTCTCTCTGTGTAACTCTGACTTTCAAATACATAAATCAGTCTTCAAAAATGTACTTGTTGGCAATAGTTTTTGAGAGGGATAACTACCTGAGCCCTTATATATTTAAAATTACACAATTAGTAATAAAATTTGCCATCGACATAAATATAAATAACTGTTAGACTTTTTTTTTTTTTTTACTTTAATGCCACTTTGTTCTAATCTTATTTCCACACAATGCAAGTAACTTGGAAGAAACTACACTCTCCTAAACTAAGAGTGTGATATACTGGCAATTGTCACAGCATTTTATCACATTTAATTTTCTTGATTACAGTTTTCAACACAAGTTCCACTGCTGAGTATGTGGTGGGATGATGTCATTGTAATTCCAACAAAATTCTTTTAAATTGCAAAGATAACCACTGCTACGGTAGAGTTAGAAACATACCAGGGGATTCCAATTCAATGCCATCAAGGTGGCATGTACCAATGCCATCTCACTAGTCCCAGTGATCAATTTCTGTTCACAATTGATCATAATGATAGGACTAAGAACCAAAGGGATCACATAAACAAGAATAGTGTCTGCAAATACTAGCTGATAGAATCAAAAAGGGAGAGAATGATCCAACATGGGAAGTGAGATACACAGCAGACCCATAGAATGGCAGATGTCCTAAACAGCACTCTGGCCTCAGAATCAGCCCTTAAGGCATGCAGATCCGGCTGAAAAGCCCATGAGAGTATTTCAGGCATGGAAAGCCAAGACACTCTGGGGAAAAAAAAAAAAAAACACTAAATGAAAGATCTCCGTGAGTGAGATCCCAGTGGAAAGAATGGGTCATCAAAAAAGGAGGTACCTTTCTCTGAAGGGAGGAGAGAACTTCCACTTTGACCATGGCCTTGTCTAAAAATTATGAGAGTCAGTGAACTCAGGGGGCTTCCATAGCCTTGGCAGCTCATGACAAGAGCCTAGGGTGATTACTGATGCCATAAACAAGAGTGTCAGTTTGTTAAGTCAACAACAGGAGTCACTGTGCACTCACTCCTCATGTAGGATCTTTGTCCTTAGTGTGCTGTACATTGAGATTTAATGCTATAACTAGTACTCAAACAGTATTTTTCACTTTATGTTTCTGTGTGGGAGCAAACTGTTGAAATCTTCACTTAATGTATGCTAAACTGATCTTCTGTATATAAAGAGAAATGAAAATGAATCTTGATGTGAATGGAAGGGGAGAGGGAGTGGATAAGGGGAGGGTTGCAGGTGGGAGGGACGTTATAGGGGGGAAGCCATTGTAATCCATAAGCTGTACTTTGGAAATTTATATTCATTAAATAAAAGTAAAAAAAAATTGTAAAATAGTTAACAAAATATTCTAGCCCAAATTTTAATGAACATTAGAAGAGGTTAAACATGAGACTTGCTAAATGTTATATTATTCTCTTGGAAATTTTCAGGTCTTGTTTACATATCAGATGCTCTGAGAAGCCCTGTAGTAGGAAATTTTAACTTTACTCTATTTTTCTCGATGTACCTTGACCAGAGAACTTAGATTTTCTTTCCCACACAATAACATTCTGTAATACTAATATACCTTGAAATACATTTTAGGAAATAGTGAACTAAGAGGAAGCAAAAGATAAATCATCCAAGGATACAAAATTCCCAAGAGAATAATATAACATTTAGCAAGTCTCATGTTTACTCTCATTCACTGTTAACTAATGGCATTCAGATATATACAAGGAACTTCAAAAAGCTCATGGAAAATAGAATTAAAGGATAAGTTTGTTTTGGTACAAAACAAACCACTTTGAAATCCATGCATACAAGGGATCTTCTTAAAGTTCTTGAAAATGCATGATAAAAAATGCATTCAAGGCCAGCGCCACAGCTCACTAGGCTAATCCTCTGCCTGCGGCGCCGGCACACCGGGTTCTAGTCCTGGTCAGGGCGCTGGATTCTGTCCCGGTCGCTCCTCTTCCAGGCCAGCTCTCTGCTGTGGCCTGGGGGTGCAGTGGAGGATGGCCCAAGTGTTTGGGCCCTGCACCCACATGGGAGACCAGGATAAGCACCTGGTGCCTGGCTTCGGATCAGCATGGTGCGCTGGCCACAGTGCGCTGGCTGCAGCGGCCATTGAGGGGTGAACCAATGGAAAAAGGAAGACCTTTCTCTCTGTCTCTCTCTCTCTCACTGTCCACTCTGCCTGTCAAAAAAAATGCATTCAAAAAATTTTTGCACCAAAACAAACTGTAATATTAATTTTTAGCTTAATTGATATAGTTGTTGGAAACTACTAAGAAGGAATGAGGTTTATTTTGGCTCATATGTTTGCAGATTCACTGTTCAAAAAACAAACAAAAAGATTGGGCAGCCCTGTTGATCTGATGTCTACGGCAGGCCACCAAAGGCAAAACAGGTGCAGAGGAACAATCATATGGCAAACCAGGAAGCAGACAGAGAGAGAGAGAAGAAGCATACTCAGCTTATATAACCATGCCTTTCACGAGAACTACCCTCTGAGGGCAAGGCCCTAGTGACCTCCTACTAGCCCACCTCGTAAACACCATAATTGAATCAAGATTCCACCTTTAGGCTGGCGCTACGGCTCACTTGGCTAATCCTCCGCCTGCGCTGCCGGCACCCTGGGTTCTAGTCCCGGTTGGGGCACCAGATTCTGTCCCGGTTGCTCCTCTTCCAGTCCAGCTCTCTGCTGTGTCCTGGAAAGGCAGTGGAGGATGGCCCAAGTGCTTGGGCCCCTACACCCGCATGGGAGACCAGGAGAAAGCACCTGGCTCCTGCCTTCGGATTGGTGCAGCACGCCGGCCGCAGCGCACTGGCTGTAGTGGCCATTTCGGGGGTGAACCAACGGAAGGGAAGACCTTTCTCTCTGTCTCTCTGTTTCTCACTGTCTAACTCTGCCTGTCAAAAAGAAAAAAAAAAGATTCCACATTTAATCATCAACTATTAATATTAAATCAGTAAATTTTAACATAAGACTTAGAGTTTAGGGGCCGGTGCCGTGGCTCACTTAGTTAATCCTCTGCCTGCAGCACTGGCATCTCATATGGGCACCAGGTTCTAGTCCCAGTTGCTCCTCTTTGAGTCCAGCTCTCTGCTGTGGTCCAGGAAGGCAGTAGAAGATGGCCCAAGTGCTTGGGCCCCTACACTCGTACAGGAGACCAGGAGGAAGCACCTGGCTCCTGGCTTCGGATCAGCACAGCGCCAGCTATAGCAGCCATTTTGGGAGGTGAACCAACAGAAGGAAGACCTTTCTCTCTGTCTCTCTCTCTGTCTATAACTCTACCTGTCAAATAATAATAAAAAAAAGACTTAGAGTTTAAACATCTACATGATTTGGGAAACCAAATCGTATTCAAACCAAAGCATTCCACCCATAGCTTCTGAAAATTCATGTCTTCCTCATGTACAGTATATAATCATCCATCCCCAACGGCCAAAGTTTTTAACTCAGTCCATCATTTGAGACTTTAAGTACAACTTTCTTAGCTGTAATTCCTTGTACAATCATTTTTAAAATTTTGTTTATTTATTTTTATTTATTTGAAAGAGAAACTTAGAAAGAGACTTTCATCTACTCCTTCATTCTCCAAATGCTTGCAACAACCAAGGCTAGGCCAGGCTGAAGCCAGGAGCCAGAAACTCAATCCAGGTCTCCCATGAGGGTGGCAAGGATCCAACTACTTGAGCTGATACCTATTGTATCCAGGGTGCACATTAGCAGGAAGCTGGAATCAGAAGTAGAGCTGGGGCTCTAATACAGGTACTCTGATAAGGAGACCTCCACCTCCTCCCATACAATCATGTTACATGCTTCCGAGATACAATGGAAGAACAGACACAGAGTATATACTTTCATTTCAGAAAAAAGGTGACGGGGAAATAGAAAAGCTTAATCAGACCAAAACAAGACCAGAAACCAGCAGGGCAACTGTTGAATCTTAAAGCTCATGTCAGCACATCGTGGTTGCAGGCTGGACTCCCAGCAGTTCAGTCAGCCACATCCCTACTGCTCTGACGGTTGTTGCCCATGCTTTTGTCCCCAAAGGCAGGAGTCTAGTCTCGGTAGCTCCGCTAAGCAGTGCTCTGGTGTAGACACTCTGCAGCAGCTTCAGACCCACCCCCTTCATTTCTACTTTGATAGTCCTATGGGAGGCTCTTTGCAGTGACTCTGCCCTTGAACCCCATCTTTCTCTGGGCCCTCAGTTTATCTGAAGTATCCTTTGACATCTAGGCAAAGGAATCCATGCCTTTGTCGGTATCTGCCTCCATTGTCACTCTCTGAGGCCGCATGCTGGCCTGAGGCTTTCTCGAGCTTGTCTGACTGACTGCAGCTCTCCTTGGTGGTGTGGCTGGCACTTTTCTTTTCTGGGGACTTACCTGCAGCCTCACAGCTTCACTCCACATTGCTCCTCGTAGGCATTCCAACCCTGCAGCACAACTCTGCATGGCTTCCCACGCTTTTCTTGAAATCTTAGTAGGAGCCACCATGACCTTATTACTCTGACATTCTGCACTCCTGCAAAACCAACACCGCATGGGTGATACCAAGATCTGTTTTGCCAACAGGAGCCACACCTGAGCCCACTTGAACCCTGGCTCCATCCGCTTTGAAGCATCTTGCCAGCAAGCCAGAATCTGGAGCTGGTTCTGGGCAAGCAGGTTTCCCAGGGATCTTTCCTGAATCAATTCTGCCCTGGAAGATCCTTTAAAAACTTTTTCACTTCTAAATCTTTGACAGAACTGCGATGGAAATGGCTGCCACCAAGACCTGTGAAATGCCTTCAGGATTCTTTCTCCCATTGCTTTGCCAACTAACATATGACTCCCTTTGACCTGTGCAAGTACCTTTTATCAAGTCAAGTTTCTCTACCTCACTTTCCTGTTCGAAGCAATCTTTTTTTTCCTTCTTCCCCTAGTAGGCTGTGAATCTTCCAAATCTTTCTGCTCTGCCACGTTTGGTTCCTTATTCTCACTCTAAAACTTACCAATAGCAGCTATGCTGCAGCCTGAACACTTTGCTGTCTTGACATCTCCTCTGCCAAATAGACTAGTCCAGCCTCCCCAAGTCTCAGGAAATGGACAAAATGAAACACGAAACAAACAAGAGAGGTTCTTTGTGACCATGTAACAAGAATGACCTGTAGTCAGATTCCAGTGGAATGCACGTTTCCAGCTGAGACCTCATGGGCACAGCTGTTTTACTGTCCACATTTCTGTCTTTACTGTTTACATTCTATTCCTGAGGATTAGGCCTTCCAGAAACGATCAAGTTGCTATAGGTGAGTAGCCTGGAGCTGCATAACCCAATCATGTTGGCTTTATAAAGAGATATACAGACACCGAAGATGAGTGTGTTCCTTGTCTCTTCTTCCTGCAATATATGCCTGCCAAGGAACATTGTTCTGCCATCTGCTGCACTCATTAGACACCAGAACAATGGGACTGCCCATCTTGTACTAAGAATTTCCAAAACTCTGAGCTAAAATAAACCTTTTCACATCCTAAATACCTTCTCATGTATTTTAGTTGAACGTAACGAAAAGCTAGTACAACAACCTATCACTTTTTTTTGTTTGTTTTTTTGAATTACCCCTGTATATATCACAATCTCTAGATCCTGCGACGAATTGTTACATGGCAAAAGGGAATTTACAGATGTAATTAAGTTAAGGGTCTTGAGATAGGGAGATTATCCTGGACTATATGAGTAAATCCTAAATGCATTCATAATTTTCCATAAGAGAGGGTGGCAGAAGGAAATTTGACAGTGAAGAGGAAGTGGGAGATGTGACAGCAGGAGCAAGAGGTTGGAGCATTTTGAGGAAGGAATCATGAACAAGCACTAAAAGGGAACTCTAAAAGCTAGAAATGTTAAGAAAACAGGTTTTCTGAGCAGAACCTCAGAAGAACCCAGACTTGCCAACACCCTGATGTTAACCCAGTGAAACCGATTTTAGAATTCTGACTCCCAAACAATAAGCAAATAAATTTGTGCGTGTGTGTGTTTTAAATATTAATTAATTTATTTGAAAGGCAGAGACAGAGACAGAGATCTTCCATCTGCTAGTTCACTCCCCAAATGGCCGCAATGACTAGGGCTGGGTCTAGTTGAAGTCAATAGCCAGGAGCTTCTTCTCAGTCTCCCACATAGGTGCAGGGGCCCAAGGACCTGGGCCAATCTATGCTGCTACCTCAGGCGAATCAGCAGGGATCTGGATTGGAAGTGGAGCAGCCTGGACTTGAACTGTTGCTCATATGGGATGCCAGCACTATAGGCCGTGACTTTAACCCCCTGTACCACAGTGCTGGCTCTCAATTTGTGTTTTAAGATCCTAAGTTTGTGATAATTTATTACAGCAATAATAGGAAGTGAATACAATTCACAAGGACAAGCTGGCCAATAGAGAGCTAGGAGTAGTCCTAACCTGAATAATGTTAGATAGGAAAACATTGACCAAGGATGCTTTGGATCTATCTGCCATGCTTTTCTCTCTCTCTCTCTCTCTCTCTCTCTCTCTCTCTCTTTTGACAGGCAGAGTGGACAGTGAGAGAGAGAGACAGAGAGAAAGGTCTTCCTTATGCCGTTGTTTCACCCTCCAAACAGGGCACTGCAGCGGGTGCACCGCACTGATCCGAAGCCAGGAGCCAGGTGCTTCTCCTGGTCTCCCATGCGGGTGCAGGGCCCAAACACTTGGGCCATCCTCCACTGCCTTCCCGGGCTACAGCAGAGAACTGGCCTGGAAGAGGGGCAACCGGGACAGAATCCGGTGCCCCGACCAGGACTAGAACCAGGTGTGCTGGCGCCTCAAGGCGGAGGATTAGTCTATTGAGCCGCGTCGCCGGCCTATATGCCGTGCTTTCAACTGAATGACTGCTATGCCTCATATTCTATTTTATTACGTACCTTTTTGATTCCCTCACAGCAACTCCATATTTTTATATCAGTGATCATTTTCCTTGATTGGATGGTAAATTGATAGCATTTGTGAACAATTATCAATATTAACATAGGCAAAATAAATAATTTTATAAAAGTGATTTTAGATTCATTCAAGACCTTAGTTCCCCTGTTCTAAGAAGTACTCAAATTTATATGGTGTTAAGTAATGTCTGTGCATTAAATAGAAATTTTTGTTATGTAGATATAATACTGAATTTTGAGTATGTGTGTGTGTTTGTGTGTGTGTATTTTGCTGTGAGCACACCAAATTCTGAGAAGCTTTTTATTATACTTTTGCTTAATCAGCTGTGTAAATATATTTTGTATAAAGTATATCCTAGCTTTGCCAGTCATAAATTGGCTGATTCCTCACACTTCAGATAGCTCAACTGTGAGAATCATAATACCTGCTCTGTGGTCTCATTGAGGAATTAAATGATATTAATAGTTGAAAAATGTTGATGATAGATTCCAGACCATTGTAAGTCCTTAAATATATCATTTATTGTTATTAATCATATAATCTCCAGTAAACACTCATAGCTCTGTTCATTAGTATCCAATTTATAGTACTAATTCCAGTGACCCCATGCTTACGAAGTATGGTCTCAGTGTCACTTTAGCCATTAAGAAAGAATATATTTGTCCTTTGTGGAATTATTTTTCTAAAACTTTGAACTGCTTTTTCACAAGATGTTAAAATGTGACACAAATAGCTAAAATAATGAACAATGTGTTTCACATTTATTCTTATGTGCATTTCCAATTAAAATTCCAGTTAGTTAAACTTTAATTCAATTTATATAGAATTCCACTTAAAACAAAGTGAGTTTTCTCAGATCCTTTAGCCTCCTGAAATAACTTCTAGGAATGACTCCTTTTTGAGCTCATTTTATAGAAGTAAAAGGCAATTAGAAGAAAACGACAGTCAAAAACTTTCCTGTCATTGAAAATTGACGAATCTCCTGAAAAGTCAGTGGTCTTCAATAAAGACATAGAAAAGAAACTATGTGAATGTGTTACTTACTTTCTTTGGTGCCACAGTTTCTTTTCTAGAGGCTTAAAATCAGTTTTTTTTCCTTTATGACCATTAAAAAACTGTTTTTAAAATTTCTTTCAGCTGTTTTTATTTTAAAAAGCACATGCAAAATAAACCCTGATGTCTTAAAAATGTCTGTTAATATTCTTAAAATGTGTAAGCATTCTTAAGATAAAAAGTACTGAAGTACCCTGCCACTCCCATTAGGAAATAGTTTACTGCTTCTTAAATTGTTTATATATTCTATTATGCAGATTAAATTATGTAAGTATTCACATTTTGCTTTGATTAAAAAACTTCTTTGAGGTACATTAATTGTGATAAGCTGTAAATAGCTAAAGTGTTTAATACCTTTGGCTTATGCATACACTCAAGATAGTGAACACATCCATCATTTCCAAATTTTTCTTGTGTCTCTTTGTAATCCTTCCATTTGTTCAGTAGAATATGCATTCTCTACTGCTTGGCCATTGCACATTTGTCAAAATCAGTTTTACATATATGTGTGTTCATGTATTTTATTATTCAGTTAAAATACTTTCTAATATTTCTTTCTTCCTATCTCTTATATTCCCCATCTCTCTCATCCCCTCTATCTCTCTTGTATGTGTATGTGTCTGTGAGTGTGTGTATGTATTTGGTGTTCATTTTGCACCTTTTTAAAAAGATTTATTTGAAAGAGTTAGAGAAAGAGAGAGAGAGAAAGATCTTCCTTCTGCTGGTACATTCCCCCAAATGTTGCAATGGCCAGGGCTGAGCCAGTCTCAAGCCAGGACCCAGGAGCTTCTTCCAGGTCTCCCAATGGGTAGCAGGAGCCCAGGTACGTGGGCCATCTTCTGTTGTTTTTCCTATGCCATCAGCAGGCAACTGGATCAGAAGTGGAGCGGCCGGGACACAAACTGGTGCTCATATAGGATGCTGGTATTCCTGGTGGCAGATTTACCCACTATGTAACCATGCTGGCCCCAGAACATTTGTAAAGTAGCAAAAAATCTTTAGTCAAGTCATCCATATAGCCTTGTGGCTTATAGGTAATAGCATAATATGATATTGTACTGGATTGTAAGGGTTTATATCTCGGCTCAAATTATTTAACTTCTCTGGATATTGGTTTCTCCATTTATAAATACTCATATTAATAATAACTATCTTATTGTATTATTCTAAGGATTAAAGTAATGCATGTAAAATGCTCAAAACATTTATAAAGCACTTAATTTAACTCTATTTTTTACTTTTAAAAATTTACATAAAGGAAACAAATTTTATGTATTTCATATACAAGGTTTTAAGAGAATAATGATACTTCCTGCCCCCATATTCCCTCAACCTTCTTTTCTTATTTTTATTTTAATTTTCACAATGACATACTTTCAATTTAATCTTATAATCACAAACTCAATCCTCCACTAAATAAATAATTCAACAAGTAGTAAGTGGAAAAAATACTGTTCTTCAAGAAAATAGACAAAGACTATAAACAATAATCAAATTTCAAAGTGTCAATTTTGTTCATATACATTACATTTTTGTACCCTGTATATTAGTTACCACAAATCAAAAAAGCATATGATATTTATCTTTTTAGAACTGGCTTATTTCACTAAACATAATGGCCTCCAGTTGCATCCATTTTGTTGCAAAAGAAAGGATTTCATTCTTTTTGACAGAGTGTAATATTCCATCATGTATATATACACCATAATTTAAATTTTTTTTATTTAAGGTGAAAAAATTTAATGTGTTTCATATATAAGGATTTAAGAACATAATAACACTCCCCACCCTATCCTCTATCCCACTCATGGTCCCTATCTTCCTCCTCCTTCCTTCCTTCCTTCCTTAAATTTTAAAATTTTTTTGCAATGGCATATGTCCAGTTTATTTTATAATCACAAGCTTAACCATTCACCAAATAAAGAATTCAACAAGTAGTAAGTAGAAAAACCACTGTTCCTCAGTAGCATAGATAAGGGCTGTGAATAGTAATCAAATCTCAACCTCATAAAAATATGTTACATTTTTGTGCTGTCTATATTAATTATCACAAATCAGAGAAAACATATAATACTTTTCTTGGGGATATAGCTTACTTCTCTAAGCGTAATGGTTTCCAGAAGCATCTATTTTGTTGCAAAAGACAGCTAAGTAGTATTTCATAGTGTAAAGATAACACATTTTCTTTGTCCATTCATCAGTTGATGTACATCAGAGTTGATTCCATATCTTAGCTATTGTGAATTGATCTATGATAAACATGTGGGTACAGATAAGTCTTTCATATGCTGATTTAATTTCCTTTGGGTAAATTCCCAGGAGTGGGATGGCTGGATATATGGTAAATGTATTTTCAGGTTTCTGAGGAATCTCCACACTCTTCCATAATGGTTATACTATTCTACATGTCTACCATCAGTGTATTAGGGTACCCTCTTCCCCACATCCTCACTAGCATTTATTGTTTTTTGATTTTTGGATGGTAGCCATTCTAAATCTGGTGAGCTGAAACTTCATTGTGGTTTTGATTTGCATTTCCCTGGTGGCTAGTAATCCTGTGCATTTTTTTATGTGCCCGTTGGCCTTTTGAATTTCATCCTTTGAAAATTGTCTGTTCATATTCTTTGCCCATTTCCTGACTAGATTGTTTGTTTTGTTGTTGAGTTTTTGAGCTCTCTATAGATTCTGGATAGTAATCCTTTATTGGTTGCATAGTTTGCAGATTTTTTTTCTCATTCTTTTGGTCGCCTCTTCACTTTGTTGAATGTTTCCTTTGCAGGGCAGAAGCTTCTTAAAAATATATATTCTTAGTTGTCTCTTTTTGCTTTTATTGCCTGTGCTTCTGGGTCTTTTCCAAGAAATCTTTGCTTATGTCAATGTCTTGCAGAGTTTTCTGTATGTTTTCCTTTAGTAATTTGAGGGTATCAGGTCATAGATTTAGATCCTTAATCCATTTTGAGATGATTTTTGTGTATGGTGTAAGGTAGGGGTTCTGTTTCATATTTCTGCACATAAAGATCCAATTTTCCTGTCACCATTTATTGAAGAGACTATCCTTTCTCCAGGGACTTATTTTAGCTGGTTAGCAAAGATTCATTGGTTGTAGATGCATAGATTATTATATGGTGTTTCTATTCTGTTCCATTGGTCTACATGTCTATTTTTGTGCCAATACCAGGCTATTTTGATTATAATTGCGCTATGGTATGTCTTGAAATCTGGTATTGTGATGACTATGGGTTTGTTTTTACTGTGTAAGACTGCTTTAGTCATTCAGAGTCTTTTGTGTTTCCATATGAATTTTAGCATTTTTTCTGGATCTGAGAAGAATGTCATTGCTATTTTGATTGGGATAACTTTGAGGTGTAAACTGTTTGGTGGTATGTACATTTTGATGATATTAATTCTTCCAATCCACAAATATAGATGATCATCTATTTTTTTATATCTTCTTCTATCTCTTTTTTAATGTTTTGTAATTTTTATTGCAGAGATCTTTGACATCCTTGGCTAAATTTACTCCAAAGTATTTACATTTTTTTGTAGCTTTTCTGAGTGGTAATGATCTTACAAATTCTTTCTCATTCAAAGTAGTGTCTGTGTATTCATCTCTGTTCTTACATGTGAAAGCAGCCATGGACATTACATAAATGAATGAATATGGCTATATTCTCTCTTTTTTTTTTTGACAGGCAGAGTAGACAGTGAGAGAGAGAGAGAGAAAGGTCTTCCTTTTTCGTTGGTTCACCCCCAAAATGACTGCTACGGCCAACAAGCTGCACCAATCCGAAGCCAGGAGCCAGGTGCTTCCTCCTGGTCTCCCATGCAGGTGCAGGGGCCCAAGCACTTGGGCCATCCTCCACTGCCTTCCTGGTCCACAGCAGAGAACTGGACTGGAAGAGGAATAACCGGGACGGAATCTGGTGCCCCAACTGGGACTAGAACGCGAGATGCCCGCGCTGCAGGCAGAGGATTAGCCAAGTGAGCCACAGCACTAAAACTTTACCAATGAACACTGAAAATTTTAATCTTATGTTATTATCATGTATCATAACATACTGGTTATTTTTCAATTTTTCATTCACAAAAAATGTAAAATCCCCTCTTAGCTTGTGGGTCATACAAAAATAAATGGTGAACTGGATTTGCCCTGTGGGCCAAAGAGCTGATCCCTGATTTATAGTATTATTGTCATGGTAAAATAAATTCTATACTTTAAGTGATTGATCCAAAAGTAGACTTTTGAAATACAACCTGATAGAAAAGTATCAGCTTAATATTCTCTACAATGCATTTTTCTAGAAGCTCCCTCTGCCGGCTGATTTTATTCACATGCACATTATCTTGAGCAGATTTCTCTGGAATCATTTTCCTTACATTTTAATACTGACTCTGGTTGAAAGGTAGTGTGTGAGGGAGGGAGAGAAAGAGAAAGACACACACACACACACACACACACACAATCTTTCATATGCCAGTTCATTCCCCAAATGTCTGCAACAGCCATGGCTGGCCAGGCCAAAATCAGGAACACAGAACTCTATCTGGGTCTTCCATGTGGGTGGCAGGGCCTCAATCAATTGAGCCGTCATCTGCTGTCTCCCAGCATGAATTAGTTGGAAACTGGGTTGGAAGCGGAGAAGTGAGGAATTAGATTGGCACTTTGATGTGTGGTATGTTTGTCCCACGCAGCACCTTAACCTACTGCTCCACAATGCTGCCCCCTCACTGACTTTTTTATGTGTTGATAATTGCCAGCACTTATTCTATTTTGTACTATCAAGGTCAAAAGTGGCAGAATTTACTGTTCATAGATCAGCTCTTGCCTTTATATCTGAAACATCAGATTTCAGCCTCCAGAGTTAGGGATGCTGATGATTAAGACATTCATTCACAGAAGCATTCAGCAAACGTTGTAGTGTTGGGCAACCTACTTAAACCTTGTGGGCCTCAATTTGTCTGCATGATAGAAAGAATAGCTACTTTGAAAGATTGTTAAAGATTGAATGAACTAATGTATGGTATCTAATAGATACTGACAGTTTTGAATGCTGTTTGATAGCTACTATTAGCCTCCAGAACCAGTGTTTTTCAGTTATATAACCATCTCCTTCTATAGTAGAAGTTCAGAGTACATATTTTCCTACTCAACTGCTTATGAGACCGTATCATGTTTTATGTCCAACACTTTGACACTTCATAATCTAGAAAAGGTAATATGCTCTACAAAGATAAAGTTTCCACTCTTTATTCTCTGTTTCAGATAATGCTTGAAAAAGCTAAATTAAACTGCCTTATATCAGGTCCATGTATACCTCCATTATTGCTACTTCTTTGTACATTTAACTTTCATCTTTTACTTCTGATAATTAATTATTTTTTCCATTTAAGAAAACTCTATTGAGATCAATGACAGATTTTTTTATGTCTTCTTATCTTACTTTCGGGTGTACATGTTTAATATTCTATATTTCAAAATCTAATTTTTATGTTGTAAATATTGTATTTTTATCAATCTATTTTGGGGAATGATGCAAATTTTGGTGTCTATTGTTCTCAACCTAGGAAAAGATAGTTCTCACTCTAAAAAAATTATACTTTTCCACTAAAACTGGCAGTTGGATGGCTGAATTGCCTTCACATTGCAGTGAGCTATTATCTATCTTGTACAGACATATAAAGATGTTTTATTTAATCTGTTCCCCATATCTCTAATTGCAAAGTACAGAAATGATATTCTATCTATATGTACAAGTAAGGTACACACAAGACTGTGGTGTAAACTAAATGACCCTAGAATGAGTAGGAAGGGCTGATCAACTTAAGTAGGTAAATAGAAGTCCCAGGAGTAAGATGATGAATTAGCCCAAAGTCCCAGAAAGGAAGCTGGCTGCACAAGTTTGATGAGATGATGCCCCTGAATGGCTCTACTAATTATAACGTTTTGCAGATCTGGACCTAAGAGAGGAATCAGAGGAGGAGCTGAATGTGAGGAACTGGCAGAAGGGTAGGAGACATCACCCATATTAGGGAAACGCTAGACCACCCATTGGGTCACTGAGACTGAGCCAGATTGCAGTTGATCAGGGTCCCCTTGAACAACAAATTTTCATGTGGAAGTAAAACTAAAGTAGTTTCTATTGCAGTGTTTCTGATTGTTACTGGAGACAGTGGACAGCTACATTTGGGATGATTAGGAATTGTAGAAAAAGTCTTTATTTCTCCTGCATGGTTTTTCCAACTTTTTTTATTGTAATAAAATATAGACATCACAAAACTTACCATTTTAACTACTTTTGCATTTATAGTTTGTAAGTACATTCATATTATACAACCATCACCATTATTTACTTCCTTCATGTTTTCAAAGATTTTTTGTTGCTGGTGGAATTTTAAGTTTGTAATTCTTTTTTCTTTCAGTTCTTTGTCTTTAACATGTTGCTGATGATCGTTCAAATTCTCTGTCTGCTGGGTCTAGTATCTGAATCATCTCTTAGACTGACAAAGCTTGGCAGCTACTCCAGTACCCTGCTCCAGGTTAATAAGTACAGGCCATTCCTCTCTCCTTGGATGCGCCTGGTTTTCTAAATTTACACTTTTTGGTTGCTCTGAAATTCCTGAACTCTCTGATGGGTTCAGGAAGTAATTCTATAGATCACATAGATTTTTCTTGCCATTAGGATAGGAGTTAAACTCTTTTCAACTTCCTGTGTCCTAATTGGATATTGAAAATCCAGTGAATAGATATCTGAACTTTTAAAAATATTAAAATAATTTCTTCACTTTTGTTAACTTTACTGATTATTACAGTAAATATGATGTATAAGGAATATCAGTGATTTAGAATAATACCCTGTAAAATTAAACTTGGAAGTGTGTTAAAGGCTTGTTTTTTTCTTGCTCCTCAGCTGGTACTGAATGTTGCTCCCTCCTGGAGCCAACAGATCCTGATTTTCTTATATTTCTTAGTACATTCCTTATGTATTTTACATCTTTTTCTTCCTTCCAGAATTTCAGCTCCTTGAGGGAAGTGGTTATAACTATTATTGATTTTTGTCCTTTTCTACACTCCACCCTGCCCCAGCATAGGGCTCTGTGTGTAGCAGTGGCTTCATACATGTTTGCTGAATTTCAGTTAAGGAAATTCATTTTTGTTTATAGATTAGTACACTCCTAGAGACCTAGAGATTTTTAAGTTTAAAAATAATAATTAAAATAATTTTAAGTGATACATAAAAAATTAGGGGACCCATGTGATGTTTCCATGCTTGGTTACATTGTTTAAGTATGTCATTTGATTTCCTGAGTGGAAAGTTGAAAAGTCATGAGTTAGCCTTGACGAGCAAGGAAACACTGACCTGTTTTGGCTGATGATACATTTAAAAGAAAATAATAAAAGGTTTCAATCTTCTTTGTGTGAGCAGAACATTTAGCATTTCATAATTGAGTTTCTTGCAAGTCAACCTTGAGACAATTCTCTCTCTGCTGGATTACACATTAAAACATTTCTTACAAAAGAATCATCAACTCATAAAATAGTCATTATGATGTAAAGTGCGCATGAGATGTGCAACAGTAAGGAAAGCAGCCTAGAGGAAATTAAGAGAAAGAACAGAAGACATTAAGTAATCATCATTTTCAAATTCTCCTCTTTAAGGTCTGCATTCTCAGAGTAAAGGAAAAAAGACAGTTTTTATAGTTTTTTAAATATGATTGAGATATACAAGTATTATTTATTATCTTGGTATTACTGATTAACCCAGCCATAGAAAAGATCAGAAGAAAATGAAGAAAATTCCCTTATACTTGTCTAGTTCTTACTATACCGTATGCAAAATAATTTCACATACCCCATACATAAGATAGTTAGGACCTTCAGTTCTGTTTTTATAGATAAATGCCTGAAACTCAGAGTGATATATGAGTGACCACAAGCAATACAGTTAGCAAGAAGTAGAATTTAGCCATCTCTTTTTGCTTAGCATCATTTATAATGTCTCTTTCTAACTGCCCTATTTTGTTAGGATTGTGTGTGTGTGTGTGTGTGTGTGTTTCATGTGTGTTTCATATCTATTTCAGATGTATAGAATGCTTGGTTGGTGCTGAGGAAGACATTACTGTGAAAAAGTGGGGCTTATGGGGCAGATTTTTATTTCCTCTTTTATTCTAAATGGTGTCACCTTACTATGCCAAAATATTTTTTCCTAATGAGATATATGGAAAGGGGAGGAAAAGAAAGGCAAGGTGATATGGAAATGGGAGTAAAAAGAGAGAAAAAAATGAGAAAAAAATAGGAAGATCTATTTTTCTTGCTCTCAAATATTTTTTCAGTATAAAGACAATAATGTTGATTGGAGAACTGAGACTAGAATTCAAATATTAAGGAGTCTTGGCTAAAGCGCCTTGCTTCTATGGAGAGGAATAGAACAAATTCCTGCAGTGTCTTATTTGGCTTTATGGCAAACATGCAAGGGAAAACATCCCTCCTTTGTGTTTTCTTTGAAAGCCCTCCACAATACTCAGAACTTTTAAGGAAAATTTTGTTGTTTCTCCTTATTTAGTTGTGAGAATAAAATGGCTCAACTTTCTATAAATTGCCTATTGCATAAGAAGGTTTCAAAAGAAGATTAATGACAAGGATATTTATGAAAATATCTCTGTGACTTAAATTTATAACTATTCAGATATATTGCTTTTGCCATTTGTATTTAATTTACATTTTAAACATTTATTTTGGAGCTCAGCCATATAACATATAGCCTTGAAGAGGGTCTTGAAACTGTATAAATAAATAAATAATGATCCAGTGACTATAATATGCAGATAGGTGTCTTCTCGATTCTTGTCCCAGGAGGTCAGCAGGCCTCCAATAGAAGATGAATATAAGAATTCATCTTGCTTTTCCCAATTTATTTTTTTAGTTTCTTCTTTCATTTCATTGGTTGTTAGAAAAAAAATGAAGGGTTATAATGTTTGCTAAACCTTTTTTAAAAGAGTTTCAATTATTTTAATGTCAATGCAAGTGGGGAAATCAGTGCTGCTGTTTGCAAACTCAGTTTGATGTGGATTTCTGATAAATCAAGATTTAGAGTCATTTTTAGTCTCCATCTCTGGCTTGCCCCAGCTACTTGGGGAGTCAAGGTAAAGGAGAAACATTACCAGCCTGGCTTTGTCTAGGTGATTCCAAGTGATTTTGATTACTTAGGGCATTTGGTTGTAGTGAACAGAACTGTAGAGATAATTGGTCTGATGTCATATAGAATTGTTCTTGGAGATAAAAGTGAGTTTATTTTCACTGCAGTTAAGGTAAATACTACTTGACTGTCTCAATGACTCAAAAAACCACCTCTCTAGTTAGGTTTTAACAGAGGTATATGTTGGATTTGGGCATTTTTTAAATAAAGTATTCACCTAAAATGCAAAGAAATGTGGGAAAGAAGACACAATGGTGAAAACCTAAGGAGGAACTGTAGAGAAATACTTGGTCCAACTGTAGAGAACAACTTATCCTATGTAAGGAACATTTACTTATTTCAGAAGAGCAGAAGAATCCAGGAAGTGATTATAGGAGAAGCATGAGTTGGTTATAGGCCATATCTTCTTGAGGAATACCTTTCTGGTTTTGTGCTAAAAACATATAGGATATTTTCACTTTTTGAAAATCTCTACAGCAAGAGGTTAAGGACAAGTGGTAAGGGAAGACATTGAGGAATTCCATAAAGAAATGGTAGCAACTACAGCATCACAAGAATTTGGAGGGTCCCTCTGCTCAGTCATCCTCCCTAAGTCTTAGATAACTTCCTGACTATGACACCAAGTCCTGTTGGGGTTTCATTTCATGTATTTTTTTTTTTTTTGACAGGCAGAGTTAAACAGTGAGAAAGAGAGAGACAGAGAGAAAGGTCTTCCTTCTGTTAGTTCACCCCCCCCCCCAAATGGCCACAACGGCCGGAGCTGCACCAATCTGAAGCCAGGAGCTTCCTTGGGGTCTCCCACGTGGGTGCAGAGGCCCAAGGACTTGGACCATCTTCTACCGCTTTCCCAGGCCGTAGCAGAGAGCTGGATGGGAAGAGAAGCAGTCGGGACTAGAATCGGCGCCCATATGGGATGCCGGTGCTTCAGGCCAGGGCTTTAACCCACTGCGCCACAGTGCCAGCCCCCACTTCATGTATTTTATAAGACCTGGAACACAGGGACATCTCTCCTGAAATAGTTTTTTTTTTCCTTCTAAATTCATCTCTACCCAACATGTACAGTTAGCTGTTTAAGCCATGGTATTACAACAGAGAATAACCTCTAAATTTAAGCTATGTTAGTTTCAATCATATCGTCAACTTGAGTTCATAGTAAATCCTAAATTATAGAGCTATTTCTGGTCTCCATTTATTGTTCATCTGCTACATAGAAGAGAAGCAAGGAAGAAGTGATATCTGGCTGGTTTTATTTAGGCAAGCTATTTAATCTCTCTGAGAGTTCCTACTTTAAAAAAAAAAGACTTTATTTATTTATTTGAGAGGTAGAGTTACAGACAATGAGAGGGAGAGAGAGAGAGAAAGTTCTTCCTTCTGTTGGCTCACTCCCCAAATGGCCGCCCCGACCGGCGCTGTGCCGATCCAAAGCCAGGAGCTAGGGGATTCTTCCTGGTCTCCAACGCGGGTGCAGGGCCCAAGCACTTGGGCCATCCTCAACTGCCCTCCCGGGCCACAGCAGAGAACTGGATGGGTAGAGGACCAACTGGGACAGAATCCACTCCATATGGGATGCTGGCGCCGCAGGCGGAGGATTAGCCTTCTGCGCCATAGCGCCGGCCCCTAGAGAGAGAATTTCTACTTATAAAATGAAAATGTAGATGTATTGGGAAGATTAAAGTAGTAATTCTAACACATTTAGCACAATACCTGGATTCAGTCAGCACTAGAGTCTACCAATTGGTTTCAGGTTAAGTTAACTTTCTCTAAAGTTGCGAGATAAGTTTTTATTAATTCTTTCCTCATCACTTCTAGGCTGTATTTATTCTTGTGTAAGAGCTTGGGAAATCTGTTGAACAATGTCAAATAGAAATATGGACTGAATATGCATTCCACCCCATATGAGATGATTTGTGTGACACAGAAAGACCTTTTCTTTCAGGAAACTTCTCTACTATAGTTTGTATAAAACTAGCCCTGGTGACTGAAGTAATACAATTGGGATATTTGAATTTCACTTTTTCACAAGCCAAATAAGAACAGATTTTTTTGAAGATTTATTTATTTATTTGCAAGTCAGAGTTACAAAGAGAGAGGCAGAGACAGAGAGAGAGAGAGAGAGAGAGAGAGAGAGAGGTCTTCCATCCAATGGCCTACTCCCCAGATGGCTACAACGGCTGGAGCTGTGCCGATCTGAAGCCAGGAGCCAGGAGCTTCTTCTGGGTCTCCCATGTGGGTGCAGGGGCCCAGGGACTTGGGCCATCTTGTACTGCTTTCCCAGGCCATAGCAGAGAGCTGGATAGGGAGTGGAGCAGATGGGTCTCAAACTGGCGCCCATATGGGATGCGGGTGCTTCAGGCCAGGGCGTTAACTTGCTGCGCTGCAACACCAGCCCCGGAACAGATCTTTTTGCATTTAATTTTAAATTAACTTAGGTGTGGCTATCATAAAAACTTAAAATCCTTTCTCTTGTAGCTAGTTATGACTTATTTATATTTATTCATATATTGAGAAGGAAGAATGAGCATTCCCGTTTCTCCAGTTGTGCGCTTTCTTCTCCTCGAGAAGAGACATGGCTGTATTGATGTCTTGACTTTCACTACAAGAGATTTTGGTGGTTTAGTCCTTAACTTCCTGGTGATGAATCCAATACTTCCCTACCTTGTTAGATACTTTTTAATTTTTTTTAGGTTTCTTGCATAGTTTATCTGAACCCTGCAATGTATTCTCTTTTGTAAGCAAAAAGGTGTTTACCAGATATTTCAAATCTTAGCTTATGCTTTTGTTTATCTACTCTGATTTTGTGTAATAATTGTACTAATTTAAACTGTTTTAGGCTTTTGTAAAGTGTAGACTACTTTAAAGTATATTTTACAGACATGTATATGTGTGTATATATGTATATTGAAGTGTATATAGATATATGTAGTAATTTTTTTTGACAGGCAGAGTGGACAGTAAGAGAAAGAGAGACAGAGAGAAAGGTCTTCCTTTACCATTGGTTCACCCTCCAATGGCCGCTGTGGCAAACTGTGAATTTAGTGGGAAAAATACTTATGATTATTTGTTGATGTCTGCTGTGCCAAGGGATGAAAAGTGGTAGTGGTAACATACACATTAGTTATTTGCTAATTCTGGCCAAGTAATCCTTTTTCTATTACTCTATAAAAGGAGACTTCAAAAACTTCATGGAAAATGAAATTAAAAGATAATATTTGTTTTCCACGAATGTTTTGAATTTGCTTCATTAGTATAATATGAGATCTACTCTGCAGCCTAGCTTATCTCACATCTATGTGACTACACATATGTATATAGTGTCTGGCTTTCCATGCCTGTGAGACTCTCATGGGCCTTTTAGCCAGATCCGAATGCTTTGGGGGCTCTTATAGTAAATGTTATATATTTTAAATGAGATCACTTGAAGCACTAAGCAGACTTCTGACACTTAACAAGTGTTCAATAAACGGTAAATGCTATTATGATTAGAATTCAAATAATTACTAAAGCATTTTTGAGAGGCTGTAGATTCCATTCTTGATACAGCATCCACATAGCTCTGGGCAAACCTCCTAATAACTCTGAGTTTATGTCTCCTATCAAATGTTTTTATTGAACCTAAAGGGGAATGGTGAATTTAAAAGGTGACTATGCCAGACTGTGCAAGGATAAGCTTGGGCTAACTTCACTCATCAATACTCTTTCTTTATAGTTTATGCTTGCTTGAAAATTCTCTGAGGTCATGAGGTCCTTTTGCCTCTACAGATATACACTCTCAATATTATAGCCTTCGTCTCCTGGACTCATTAGTATGAACTTTGTCATTGAAAACCATGAGCTACTAGAGCAGTTTGGCAGCTCCTTAGTGAAGCTCATTTAAAAGAAGCATTTGTTTGTTTGTTTTAGTATGCTTCTGTTTTTTGTTTTCAGTTTCAGTAACTTTTTGATATTTCAAGTTTTACTGAAAATTGTTTTTCATGATGAAGTTACATGAACTGTGCATCAGTTATTCCAGAGAGAGTTTCAGCATATGCTACCCACCTCCTGGGTTTCCTTGACAACAAGGAGAATATGTGTGTAGGAGATGTGTAGCAAAGCCTGTCTCCATACTCTGCATACTCACATAAAGCCTTTATTTTCAAATTCCTTTTCATCCCATCACAAATTTCAAAACCCAGGTTTAATTTAACTTACAGTCAAGTAATTGCATATTGGATCTGAACAGAACATTCTGTTTTTCAAAGTGCCTTCAGATAAATAGATCTGCATAGTGACCCCAGGAGGTGGGCAGACAGGGTATTAATTACAGTTATCAAAAATTTAAACTTTGACTTCTGTCTTTTTAAAACCCCTCAAAAGCTGGTACAAGTTTTTTTTTTTTAACCCTGATTATTTTCTTGTTAAGGTATATAACAACAAAATTAGTATTTTTATAATAATATATTCCTGTAAAGAATTAGCCATGAGAAAAACCCATCTGTGAATAAACTCTAGCTATAAAGAGAATCTGTAAAGTTATCTTGTTTGATAGGAAACAGAAATCCCGCACCACATGCCAGGTCCTCGGCCCCCCAGTCTACATCTGTTCATGGGGGAAATACGCAGAATGGAAAAGAATTCCAGTTGGTTGGGAAGCACAGCTATTGGTAATTAGAAGTTCCCATGCCTTTACTTAGCAGTCCCAAGACAGTCAATAGGAGCTTGTGCTCTGAAGACTCCAGCTGCCTTTGGTCTGCAAATGACCTAGTTCCCAACCTTATTTTAGTCCATGACACACCTGTGAACGGGTCAGGACACACTGGAGAGTAGACAGGAAGTCCCCTGTCCAACCGGCTCCCAGCCACATCAGAGACACACACCAGGTGTGACTGAAAAGTAATGAGGCTCCCTTACAAACAAAACAGGACAACTGAACCAAAATCAGGATTTATGGCATCCAACTGAGGCTTGTTCCTCAAAGAGGTCACCATGGAAAATGTAAACATGCTGTCATTGCTCATATCACTTTTAGAATATGTCCTTGAGAAGCGTCTTTAGAGATTATGATCTTCGCATGAAAATGTGCCCACTTTTTAAACACTTACGTGCTGGTCTTTTAACCAAAAATGTTGTGATTTGCTGTTTAGATCTGGTATGCAGAAGAATGATCGACAGGAGAGATAGACACTGCCAAAGGTATCATCACCCACCAACCACCTATAAGAAATAGTAGAAGTAGTTGGGAAACCAGTGTCAGAGATGTCATCAGGCTACTCACCCAGTCTGGAGCACTACCACCTTGATTTGATTGGAGTAGGAGGAATAAAAGTAACGAGCTCTCTTGCCCTGACCAAACTATTGACTTATTTGGGTAAATGACTTTTCATTTTCTTTTCTCCAAGTCTTTCTCATCTTTGATAGGCTCTGAGGCAGAGACAAATTGCTCAGAGTTATTCCTCCCTCCCCTGACCTCCACATTGTTTCCAGTGATCCTTTAGCACATTTCTTCCCCGTCCAGTTATAATTGCAGGAGTTTTTCCATTTCGTTTATGCAGCATTGACAATGCCTTCAGCCAGGAAGTTAACATCTTAAAAGCATTTAACAGCCACCTTACCTTGCATGTAAGAAAAATACATACTCTTGATTTGATATAATTTTCAAATGGATGGGACACTTGAAGGAGGCTGGATTTTCAGTCAGAAGGCCAGGATTGTAATTTTAGTGTTCTCAGCGTCAACACTCTGAACACCAAATTCTTCATCTGTAAAGTAGGAATGGCAATACCTACTTTTCAGGGTTATTGTAAAGATTAGATACTATAAATATATGTGATATAAACCAACATAATGCCTGGAACACATTATATATTTGGAGCCATGTAAATGACTATGGCAGCCATGTAAATGCTGAAGTTCAGAGAGGCTGATTTACTTTCCTAAAGTTATAAAATTTATTGATAATCTGTTACGGACGTGGATTCAGATGTTTTGAGTCTATGATTATTACCAGTCCATGGTCCTTACTTTTTAAATTCATTAATATTTATCTATCTTTTTTTGAAACTTTCCTATACACAGGCTACATACTGACAAAACAGTCTATTGTCTGTTGAATGCATGGCATAATTTAAATAAATATCAAGACCACATAAGAACACAAACACTTTAATATCATAAACTAAAACATAGCCAACAACCTAAAAAAGAAAGTGTCGATGAAAATTCTTGGAGACTGACTACACCATGTGTACACAGTTGTACTTTTTTGGAAGCTTTAACCTTGCAGATGTCTCTCTCTCTCTCTCTCTTTCTTCCTTTCTTCTTCTTCTTTTTTTAATTTTTCTACAGTGGCACAGGGTTCATTAGGATGTGCTTTAATACAGGCACTGGTTTTGCCCATGGTGCTCTTGATGTGTAAGGCCCAGATGTTCTGCCAGTCCTTGAGCAGTGACACAGGAAGTTGACAGCCAGGTGGATGTTGTACACAGCTCATCCTCACGTGGCCAACTGCCACGGCCAGACACAGCACCTTCTGGGTCTTGTTTGTGGAGTTCTTCTCATTGACTTTGGCCACCATGTTTTCATTGTGTGTCAGCAGGGAAGGGAACTTGCCAGCCTTATTTAGGCCTGGGCCTAGAGTTAATGGATCGGAGACTCTGAGGCCAAAAGTTCTCATACTTGGTGAGCTTTTTGACCGCCTCTAGTTCTTGTGGATCATCTTCAGCGCCTCGATGTCCATGAGGGAGATTCCACAGCCTTGGTCTCATTGCAGTGCTGCTGGTTGCCCAGGGCACACTCGGAGAACTCGGCATGGGGAGTGGACTTCAGCCTGACGGTGCCTGAGAGGTTTCTGTCCTTCTGGGGATCGTAATTCTTCATGCTGATCTGCAGCTCCACCGTTTCCAAAAACTTCCGGCACTTGCACTGGTTCCCGTGCAGGACTTCCCTGTCCCAAGAGACTGTGCTGCTCATGGCTCTTCATGCTGCAGTAACAGAAAAGAGCGCAGATGTCTAATGAGGGGCAAATTCCTTCCCAGGAAGCTCCTCTTCCTCTCCTATGTACTTATCAATCCAGAGAATATTAAACCTGAAAGTGAACTCAAATGCCATCTAGTATGCGTCCTCAGATTATGGGATGAGGAGACTAAGGCCAAAGAGGGCAGTTGAGTTTGTGTGTGTAATTTGAAGTACAAGGAACTCCTGCCTTCCAATGAATCCACCATACTAGAAATGAGAGTCTGTCTTTTACTAGAAGTTAGAATTTAAGCAACAACGCCTTCTAAAAATGGAAGATATGTGTGTATCTAAAATTAAAAGCCCTCAAGATTTTGTTTTTTCTCGCCAGGCAGTAAGCTCATCACTTGGAAGCTTTTGAACCAAAACATTCCAATACCCTGTCCTCTGGGAAAGGAGTAAAGCACAAATATACCCATTTAGAGAGAATGGAAGATTTTTTTTTTTTGTAGACTTGTTGTAGAATGCTAGTTTTTCATGAGAGATGTTATTATGTATACTTTCAACAGTGAGTTTAGGGATGGGAATAGCTTTTAGCAGGAAGTAGTTTAGGGAATTTGAATAGCATTCCCTTTTTCCCCCAATAGCCTTTATGTTATGGTTTAATTTAATTATTGAAATTTTGTGTGGTTCTCAAACATCTCCATTTTCAAACATAAGTGCCCAAATCCCAAAGGCAAATTTAAATGCATTTTGAATTAGTTATTTCATTGTTTAACTCAAACTTTGTAATAATTGAGAATGCATTGTGTTCTGTATTGAATTCTCCTTTCCTATACCAGTCATTTTCTCTATATTACAACATTAAATTTAAATTTGAAGGGTTATTAAAGCTCAGTGAATCTAACTTCATATCATTGGCATGATTATAAAATGAAATAGTTTGTTTGACAGACTCTACAAAACCTAGTCTATTTAATTGGATGCTGTCCCTTAAAAGAGTAGATTTGTGGAAGCAAAGGCCATAGCCCTGACAAGCTTACAACCGAAATATGTTAGTGCTCCCAGGTCATACACATAAAAATATAATTGTTAGATAACCTACTCTATCTGTCTTTAGACCAGTAATGTTTACATACATTAGTTTCCATTGCTCCAAAATCATAAACAAGCATTTCTTGAATACCTGTTACAGGCAGACAGGGACATACCACAACAAGCCAGGAAGATTAATTCTATAACTCTTTGTAAATTCTTTGAAGACCGTTTGTATCTATGAATTTCAATTATCTGGCACCAAGATAAACATATTTTAATTTTATATCTTTGAAATTTTTGAAGTACCCTTGTATATTTGCTCAGCCTATTTTTTAAGCCAAGGGAAACGTAAACAAAATATTGGGATTTTAGTTTTTTCAGAATAACCATAATAACCACGTCAGGAAAGTAGAAGCAAGGGGTAGAGAGAGGGAAAATACAGGTAAATCTGTGTTATTATCAGTATTATATGTAGTTGTATCAGGTGCTAGCCCATAAATGTCAATTATTAGTTAACTAAAAAATAGAATGTGTCATGAACCTGAGCAAAGAATTATGGATAATCTAGTGCTGACTACAGTTGATTTAAAATTTTTTCCTTCTTAAAAGTGATAGTCCTTTAAATAATTAAACATGGTCAACTTGACTTCTTTTCATTTTCTTTGTTCCAGACTAAACATGCTAATTTCTGTAAAGCATTTTCATGTATCTCTGTGTGACTAAAACTCAACACAACATAGTGTTCCCAAATGTTTGTTTTTTCTTCAATTCATGTTTCAGTTGATGACTTCTTCTTCTTCTTCTTCTTCTTCTTCTTCTTCTTCTTCTTCTTCTTCTTCTTCTTCTCTTCTTTTCTTCCTCCTCCTCCTCCAGGCAGAGTGGACAGTGAGAGAGAGAGACAGAGATAAAGGTCTTCCTTTTACTGTTGGTTCACCCTCCAATGGCTGCTGCAGCCGGTGCGCTGTGACCAGCGCACCGCACTGATCCGAAGCCAGGAGCCAGGTGCATCCTCCTGGTCTCCCAGGCGGGTGCAGGGCCCAAACATTTGGGCCATCCTCCTCTGCACTCCCGGGCCACAGCAGAGAGCTGGCCTGGAAGAGGGGCAACCGGGACAGAATCCGGCACCCCGACCAAGACTAGAACCCATGTGCCGGTTCTCTAGCAGAGATGCAAGGGCTTTAAGCAGCACTCTGATCTGGGACATAGGCATCCCAAACAGCAGCCCAGCACTGCGGCACCACAACAAACACCTTCTCCTCCTCAGCTGAACTATTATTAATTCACTTTTCCTTGTCAAGATCTAGCGTTTTCCTGCCTTGTCCTTAAAGTCAGAAGGTTTTGGTAATCAAAGAGTAGTTTATTTACCGTAATGAACAATGGACATGAAATAAGACATCTCAAGTTTAAGATCATCAATTGTAAGGTTTTGGACAAGTCACTGTGTTCCTCTAAGCCTCAATATCCTTATTTACAAAAGAGAAATCCCAATTAAAGATTGTCATAAGATTTAAATAAATGCTTTGTAAAATGTTGTTACAAGTAATTAGTTCATCCCATTTCTGCTTCTCAAAGGTTATCTTAAATAACATTCTTGGAAATTTTCATTTACATCATCACCACCCCCTCCTTCTGAATCTTACGTCTGATATTTTTTTGAATCCTGGTAGTACTTTGATCTCAAGGAGGTCAGCAGAGGGATCAGGGGTTCAGTAACTTGGATAAGATGGGAAAATGGACATTTTTCCACTTTCCTTTATAATCGTTTGAACATCTAGCACTGAAAATGAATCCGGCCTGATCACTTAACTTGTGTACTTCTATTGTAACTACTTAAGGATATGTTCTATTCCTCTTACTAAATTATATGGATTTGGGAGATTGGGTTCTTGATCATCCAATTCTTTTGTCCCTTGAATTTAATATGTCTTCAACATTGTGGGTATTATGTTATACTACACAAATAATGAATTTAAATTCATAATTGCAAAAATATCATCTCTTTTTTAGAATCTATTTTTTGGAAAATCTTCATCTTCTTTTTCAGTAACATAATATTAGTGAAGTTTGGGGTAGGATTTGGGTGTTTGAGTCATATAGAGTTTAGAACCTCATAATCAATATAAAATGCAACAGGAGTGCTGTGTGAATTGGGTTACCAGTTCATCAATAATATGTGATAATGATCTCTCTTAACTTCTGCATTTAAATTTTCAGTCTTAATGTTGCATAGCTGTGGCTTTGGACTTTAATTTATAAGGTTTCTGTATTTTAATTATATCTAGATAAATGAAGTGAATGTTCTTTTTATGGCTCATTAACTTCATTAGTAAAGACATACTGAAGTAAAATTTGAATCACATATTTTTGCCAGCTTATTTCTAGAACTGATCTATTATAGTTTTATATTAACTTCTCTAAATGGTTTATGAATTTTAAATATAGACTAGATCATGAATTTCCAACCTCCTATAGCCCCATGAAGATAGTATCTGGGACCCACAGATGTGCCTGTATGTACGTAGTCAGTGGAGTTCTGCCTCCTCGAGGTCAGCTGAGACTCAGGAAGCTAGTTGCAGGGATGAGATGGAAAAATGGACCTTTTCTACATCCCTCTACATTTATTTGAATATCTAGTGTGATGCTGGGAGCTGTGAGAAATATAAAAATGAATGGTGCCTGCATTCTTCTATAAAAGGCTGAAAAGATGATTTCTTCTATAGAAGAATTCTTCTGTATTCTTCTATAAAGGAGAGAGGCTGAAAAAATATTTATATTGTAGTACAGAAATAATGGAATGTTGGACAGGCATTGTGGCATAGCAGATAAAGCCACCAAGCCCAGTGCTGGCCCATGTGGCCATCTGGGGACTGAACCAACAGATGGGTGATCTCTCTCTCTGTTTCTCCCTCTCTCTGTAACTCTGACCTTCATTATACAAAAATAAGTCTTTTTTTTTTTAATAATACAATGCATTTAGTTTTTATGTGCTAGGTGCTATGTGCAAGATGGTTAAAGGCTCGCTATTGTCTGCATTTCTCAAATTAAAAAACTGAGCCCCAAAAAGATAAAATAATTTATCCATGGTTCAAACCAGTAAGCTATGGAGTTGAGATTTAAATCTAGTTCCATCTGCTCATAGTCCAACTACTGTAGGATATGAGCTGTAGGTGAGAGGTACAAACTTCCATGGGAGATTAAAGAGAGAAAATGCTGTCAGCTTGCAATTTTTGGGATGGTTGCAAATGTATTTGATAGAAATTTATTTGAACTATGTCATATGCTTTTCTGAAATTTTTAAAAAAATAGTTGAATATTTCAACATACAGAAAAATATAGAGCATAATATAATTAATACCAGTGTGCCTCCTACCTTGATTTGTCATATGTTATTATTTTATCAAATTTGTTTTAAAGCATTTTTCTAACAAAACTTTATAAGTATACTTGGAGATTTCTTTGTATTCCTCCTAGAGCTAATTTGCTCTGCCTTATAAAGTAGCTACTTTCTTGATTTTGGTATTAGTTCTAAATTTTATCTTTTTAAATCCTATGCATAAAAAAATAAACCGATAATAATACCAATGGGTGACATTGAATGGCTGCTCTAATTTTCTGGGACTTGCTCCATTCTTTTAAATATGGCTTTTATTTTTTTCTTCCAGAATATTTTTATTTAAGGTATACAAACTTCATTTATTTCATAAATACTACTTTAGGAACATAGCAATTCTTCCCACCCTACCACTCACACCCCCATGTTTCTTTTCCTCCCTCTCATATTCCCATTCTTATTTTTTACTAAGATCTATTTTCAATTAACTTTATACACGTAATGCACGTAATGTTAACTCTATACTAAGTAGAGAGTGCAACAAATACTAAGAAAAAAAAAAAAACCTGTTACTCAACAGTCTAGACAAAGGCTGTTCAGAGTCACCACATCTCATAGTGTTAATTTCACTTCTATAGATTACCTGTTAGGTGCCCTTTTAGTTATCACAGATCAGTGAAAACATATGGTATTTGTCATTTTGGGACTGGCTTATTTCACTAAGTATAATGTTTCTCAGTTGCATCCATTTTGTTGCAAAAGACAAGATTTCATTTTTTTAACCACTGTGTAGTATTCCTTGGTATACATATCCCATAATTTCGTTATCCTGTCTTTAGTTGACAAACATTTGGGTTGATTCCATATCTTAGTTATTGTGGATTGAGCTGTAGTATACATGGAGCTATAGATAATTCTTTCAGATGCTGATATATTTTGCTTTGGGTAAATTCCTAGAAATGGTTTGGCTGGGTCATATGATAGGTCATTTCTGAATTATCTCCATTCTATCTTCCAAGTGGCTGAACCAGTTTACATTCCCACCAGTAGTGGATTAGGTTACCTTTCCCCCAAGAAACTCTGCAGCATTTGTTGGTTGTTGATTTCTGTATGAAAGGCATTCTAACCTGGGTGAGGTGAAACCTCATTGTGGTTTTGATATGCATTTATCTGATGGCTAGTGATCTTGAGCATTTTTTATGTGTCTTCGGCCATATGAATTTCCTCTTTTGAAAAATGTCTGTTTAAGTTCTTTGCCCACTTATTAACTGGGTTGTTTGTTGTTGTTGAGTCTCTTGATCTCTTTGTATATTCTGGGTATTAATCTTTTATCACTTGCACAGTTTGCAAATAACTTATCCTGTTCTGTAGGTTGTCTCTTACTTTGCTGAGTGAACCCTCTCCCTGCCTCCAAAGTAAATAACAATCACTTTTCTATATTTCTTTATATTTTTCTTAATCAGTTGTTCATCCCTAGACACTACAGTTTGGTCTTGTTCATTTTTTTTCTTTCATGCTTTGGAAATGTCTTTTAATCTAAGATTTTTTTCTCTATCTTTTCTTCTTCCTTACAGTTTTTCTTTGGAAGAATCCAGGGCATTTGACTTCCAGAGTTTCCAAAATATTTAAGCATATTCCTGTCATCTGTATTTCCTGAAAACTGACAGCTGGATTTAGATGCTTGGTTAGACAGGTTCAGTATTTTTGGAAAAAAAATAGTTCCCAAACATTTAATTTCAGGATTCTTTTATTTCTTTGAAGACCTCCCAAAAGCTTTTGCTTATTTGGACTGTGTTTATCAATATTTGCCATATTAGAAATTAAAACTGAAAAAAATTAAAAATATTTATGTAATACTTAATTTTAAAATAACAACAATAAGTCCATTATAAACTAACATAAATAACATTTAAAAATCATAAATAATTATATTTTAGGAACTGAGAAAATCTGGTGAGAAGAATAACATTGTTTTACATTTTTGCAAATCTCTTTAATGTCTGGCCTAATAGAAGACAGCTGGATTATAATATCTGCTTTTACATTCAATCTGTTGCATTATGTTGCTTTATTTGAGGGATATGAAGAAAATCTGGTCTCATACAGACATGTAGCTTGAAATATAAGGACCTCACAGATCCATTGAAAGGGTTCCAGGGTCCTTACACTACACTGAAAACTTCTATATAAGTTTATAGGCGGGTTTGAGTTTTTTTATCAAGAGGGCCAGGATGGCTGGTTGCACCTCTTTTGTGGTGATAGCAGCTATTGATGCTCAGTGTCCAAATGCATTGATTCATTGGAGGATGCAAAGTAATAATAGTCTACCATTTCTTTTTAAGTTATTAGCTGTAACACTTTCAAGACAATGAATGGATTCTCTATCATCCTCCAGAGGTAACAAATTAAGTTTTTTCTAAATTGCTTATTTATTTAATTTATTTGAAAAGCAGAGAGAGAGAGCGAGCAAGTGAGCACAAGCTGGTTCACTCAAGCCCAGAACTCACTCTGGGTCTCCCATATGGGTGGCTGACCACTTGGGCTATCACTTGCTGCCTTCCAGGATATACAATTGCAGGAAGTTAGAATCAGAAGCCTAACTAGGATTCAAATTTGTGGTTGTTTCAAATGGTGGCTTAACTACTGTGCCAAATTTCTGATCCAAATTAGTTTTTAGAGTATCAATGAGGATTAATGTAACTAAATTTATTTTATGACTTCTAAACAACTACAGTTATTCTTTTTGAAGCTTATGTTGCCACATCTGAAACTTATTGAAGTTTCTTGAAATTTTCTCCTGAGTCTTGTTACTGGAGAAGCTAAGCCTTGTTATTTCTTCATAATTCAGCATCTCTAAAATAAGGGTTTCCTGTTTATTTGGAAGCATTTTTTTCTGTCTTAGAACTATATAAAATAATAGTGCATATATGATCAGTAGCATCTTAAACTTGGTGAAATATCTTAACATAATTGAGACCTATTTCTTGTTTAACATCTGATTGAAGCATGTTAGGAATCCCTCCTCCATCTTATTTTATCATCTGAAACACTAGTCTAAGCTTACTCTTGATGGGCTATGAAAAATATTCTGAGGATTGTACCAAGATATTTTATGCTCAAAAGTGTTTTATAGCACTTCTGCCTACATTCCTCATTGGATGAATTTAATCACATGATTCTAATTCAAGTGTAAGAGATGCTAGGAAATGCAGTCTTCTTTGGACCAAAGAAGAGATGGTATTATGAACACAGCAATAACTCTGCAACACTGATTTGCCAGGTGTCTGTGTCTCAGTCTCTTCTTCCATAAAATGAAGATAATAAAACCTCCTTTATAGGGTTATGTTAAGGATTAAATAAACTAGTACATGTAAACTATTTCATTTAATACCTAACATATTTCATTGTTTAATAAATGTTACCTATGGATAACAATATTATTTCAATAACAATGACTTAAAACGAAGTCTGAAGCCTGGTTGTCCCTTAAAAGGTATTCCTCAGAACACTTTCAGATTCAAGATATATCTGTGCTGTGAACCAATCCCTTAATAAGACCATATTTTTTGAATTCACCTTAGATTATCAGGTCAAAGATTAAAGATCTCCAGAAATAAAACTAGTTGGTAGTCATGATTTGGGTTTTGCTTCTTCCCCAAGGAATCCAGTTCCATTTTTGTCTAAAGGCTTCATTGTTAGGTGCTTGGAAAGCTGTCTGCTTCTTGACTATTTGAGAATGCTTTTAAAAGTTTCCAGAAACTGCTGTTTGTTGATAAATCAGAACAATCAGAAAGAAGAGTATTAGTGAAACTGTAAAAGTAAGAACAAGATTTTATGCAGTGGTGCCAGCTGTCATCCCACTTAGGAACACACATCATAGATTTCAGTGCTTTTCAGACATCTGCTCTCTTAGCCATATAAAACAGTCGTTCTGTCAGCAAAACTCCTGGCAAATGAACTCCATTATTTCAGAAATCACATTCCCAGGCCTGGTGCCTGTATCCCTCTCCATAGTTATGGATATGGAGAAGTCACATAATATTCTCTTGCAAAATTAGCTCATGACCCATTATTTGTATACAGATTTTCTTATCCAGTAGCTGGAATTCAAGCTTCTTTCTACATTAACTAAATATGTAGCACTAGATCAATGGTATCTGGGCACTCTCTCTATCTTCTAATCTGAAAAGAGTAGCCACTATCTAAATCCTTTCCCGTGTGGATCATGACAAGTTGTCTCTAGTCATCCATCTGGTGCAGATTCTTAGCTACCTCACCTAGACTTTTAGAATCCTTCAAGCTGAACTCATTCCTCATGACAATTATCTAAACCCTTAACATTTTGAGATTGAACCCAGATCTTGCAGTTTATTTCAAGCTGTTTGTCAGCTTTCACTTGAACCTAGAAACCATTGTTGTCATTTGAACTCCTTACCATCTGACGATTGAAACCAGACCCCAGGCTGGTCTTCCAAGCTTTTTAATGACAAGAGATTGAACCCAGACCTCATTCCTGACATCCAAAACTCTTACCATTTGAGGACTAAATTCATTCCCAAATTTCATCCAAGCTCCATGCCATTTGGGGACCAAATTAGGTCTTAGGACTTTTATCTGAGTTCTTTACAGTTTCTGGATTTAACCCACGTTGCTTGTAAGTTATCAAAGCATTGTATCAATTGGAGATCGACTGCACACCACAAGGCGAACAGCCAAGCTCTTCAGCAGTTAGATATTGAACCCAGACCTTGCTGAGGATTGTCTTCCAAGTTTTGTGCCAGCTGGATTTCAAGCCAGTCTGTGGCCGCCTTCCAACCTCCTTATTGATGATGGAGAAACAAGAGGTCCCCAAATCATTTTAAGAATTCAATCCCAAGGGATCAAATCTATCTGTGGTCATTATCCAACATCTTTACCAGCTGTGGATTGGAGTCAGCTGTCAAAACCCAAGTAGAAAGAATGATTGAAGGTCTACATATCTTTTTAGCTGTTAAAGATCTTTAATGATGATATTAGTAGCTCTGAGGAGCTGTACTTCTCAAAACATGGTTTTTCCACCACCTGCACAAGAATCACCTGAAGCTGCCTATTACAAAGCAGATTTCTGGGCCCTGTCCCAGATCTTCTGACTCAGAATTGTTAGGCCTATGGCCATGGAATCTGCATTTTAGCCAGCATTTGAGCTGATTCCCATGCATACTAAAATTTGAGAACCATTGCTCTTAAGCAGAATTCTCCATATCTGTTGGAGAATGATCCCAGGTCGTCCAGCTGCCATCCAGCTGCTCAACAGCTGGGTCTGAAATGCAGGTTCTTATTAACATACTCTATCAGTGCATTACTTCATTAGCTTGGTTGTATAAGCCAAGTTTTTCCTAACTGTTAGTCAGTTGTACCAGTTTATAGGATCAGGCTTATTCCGCTGGTTCAATAAGTATGGGGGGAGGGGAGTAACTTGATTTGTGGCAGAGCACAGCCATCTCTTCCACAGGGTTTTAATTTCCCACTCAAAGAGGACCACCGATACAGTACCTTGCCTTAGGGGAGGCACATCAGCAACTCTGCACGCATGTTCCTCAGGACTACACCCTTCTGCAAAGCTAGAAAGGCTAGAATTTCTTAAATGAGTTTGAAAACTGGTTCTCCCTCTGGTTTGCTTTGGCAGGAAGTTGGTCAAGTTGGCATAACTCTAAACTTCTTGCCCAACATACTTCTTCCTGCTCTCTTGTGTCACTCCCTCCCCCAATATAAAAAAAAATCCAAACATTTGCAAATGTACTGTTTTATAAGGAAATGCAGAGGGGTGGAGAATGAAAAACAAACAATCTAGATGTTAACATCTGGAGCAGACCAAATTAAGACATAAGAACTCATTACTGTAGCAATTACTTACTAAGTCTGGGAAACTTAAACCTAAATCTGGGTTGAAATTTTTCAAGCATGTCTTAGTATAAAAATAACTTGGGAAAAAATCTGCATGGTGTATTGTGAATCAAATTGAATTTCATGTCCACTATTGAAAATGCATGGCCCTTTTTTCCCATTGATTCTGAGGGGAGAGGAATACTCTATAGGGCTGAAATGTGTGCCTTTGCTCTAAACCAATGGCTTTTGTCAATACAAGACAACTTGTATTTTAAACAATAAAGTATTTCTCCATACGTAAGATGGCTGCTTATATTTTAAACCTGTTGGTTAAAGTAAAGCTAAAATTCACCTAATATTAGAAATTTTGTTAATAAGCATTGCCTGTGTCTACATAGGTACTTTTCCTACAGGATTAGATTTAGTAGGTGTGAAACATAATTCTTTTAAATTCATCACCCTCTTTTAAGAAGGTATAACCACTAAGGCTCAGTGTTGTGTCACTGAGTCTACTGTTTTCAGACTGAAGCCTTTTATTTCTGAATCATAGGTGTCCTTTGCCTGTTAGATGGACGAAAGTATGTTTCAGGTCTCAATGACCCCCTCCTTCCCATTCCTTATCCTGCTTTCCTCTGTCTCTTCATTTTCTCCTCCCTTTCCTTATGCCATCTCCTTCCTCCTCCCTGGCATTTATTGCTTTTTTCTTACCCATTAGAATGTGTCTTCAGTAGGATAAAGACTATGCCTGCTTCATTCACTGCAGTTTCTTTAACCCCTAGCAGATAGTAGACAAGAATACTTATTAATTGCCTGAGTACTTGATTGAATAAACTAATGAACAAATGAATGAACAAGTATAACCAAAAAAATAAACAAGTAACTTTTAAGATTCCTGATGGTACTGGAGAAAAGTAAGAGATAAAAATGTTGTTAGTAAAGGAGGTGTTGAAAAATCACTATAAAATTCAATCCAGCCCTTTGCTATAAGGCTGGGTTATGTTTTTGTTTGTTTTGTGTGGGGGATTTGCTTTTTTATTTTTAATTGTGATAAAATATATGTAACATAAAACTTACTATTTTAAAATCATTTAAAGTATATAATTCAATGACATTAAGTACTTCCACATTGTTGTGATGCAACCATTACAATCATCCTTCTCCAGAACCTTTTTGATCTTGAAAAACTGAAACTCTGCCCATTGAACAGTAATTCCCCATTTCCACCCCACTCCCAGCCCTTGGCAAACACTATTCTACTTTCTATCTCTCTATGATTTTGATTACTATAAGTCCATTCTATGAGTGAAAGCTTACAATATTCATCCTTTTGTGAATGGCTTATTTCATTTAAAGTAATATCTTTTAAGTTTTATCTTTGTTGTAGCATGTGTCAGGATTTCCTTTTTAAGGCCAAATAATATTCCATTCATTGTATACATGTACTGCATTTTGTTTATCCACTGTCCAATGCTGATACTTTGGTTGTTTCAACCTTTTAGCTGTTAAAATAATGCTACTATAAATGGGTACATAAATATCTGTTCATGCCTTTGCTTTCAATTCTGCGGTTGTACATTCAGAAGTAGAATTGCTGAATCATATGCTTATTTTAAAGTTTTTGAGGAACCATCTTGTTTTCCATAGTAGCTGCACCATTTTATATTGCCACCAGTATACAATTGTTTGTATTTCTCTACATCTTTGCCAGTCAACACTTACTGTCTTTTTAAAAATAATGGTCATGAGTTTCCGATCTGATTTCATCATCATTTAAAAAAATCATCTATTATTTTTCACTTTATGTTTGTGTGGGAGCAAACTGTTGTAATCTTTACTTAATGTATGCTAAACTGATCTTCTGTATATAAAGAGAATCGAAAATGAATCCTCATGTGAATGGAAGGGGAGAGGGAGTGGGAAAGGGGAGGGATGCGGGTGGGAGAGACGATATGGGGGGGAAGCCATTGTAATCCATAAGCCGTACTTTGGAAATTTATATTCATTAAATAAAAGTTAAAAAAAATAATGGTCATCATAGTGGATGTGAAGTGATAGCTCATGGAGAGTTTTTTTTAATGTTTTATTTTAGAGGAAGGGAAGGAGGAAGAAAGTGAAGGAAAGGGGGGAAGAGAGAGAGAGAGAGAGAGAGAGAGAGAGAAACTGTCATTCACTGATTCATTGTTCCAAATGCCTGCAACAACTTGGTCTGGACCAAAGCTGAAGCCAGAAGCTAGGAAATCAATATAGGTATTCCACATGGAAGGACCCAATTACTTGAACCATTCACTGCTGCCTTCTAGGGTGTCCATTAGTAGGAAGTTAGACTCTGAAGTCAGAACTGGGAATCAAACCCAGAGATTCCAATGTGAGATGCAGGCATCTTATCCAATAGGTTAAATGCTTGCCCCTCACTGTGGTTTAGATTTGTGTTGCTTTAATGATTGGTGATACTGAGAATCTTTTCATGTGCTTACTGATCATTTGTCTGTTTCCTTTGGAGAAGTATCTACTCAAGTCCTTTACCAATTTTTGAATTGGGTTATTTGCTTTTTGTTGTTGTTGTTGTTGTTGAGTTTCAGGAGTGTATGAGATTTGATTCATGAGTCTGTATCAAAGTCAATACAGAAGCCTGGATGGTATTGCACAAATAATCTGTACCAAGAATCAGGTGATTATGAGTTGTAACCTTTGTAACCTAGGCTCTACCTCTTACCTTGCTGTATGACTTTGGTAAGTTTGTCATTTTTTCTAAACTATGGCTTTCTTGAAATTTGCACTCTTCTTAGTATCTAGTAAGACATTTTTATAAAGATTTGAAAACTATGAGGGCTTTTGCAAAGAGGAAGCAGTATATATTAATCAGGATTCTTCAGAAAAATAAAACCCCAAAAATGAGTGTGATTGTATATGTAAATGTAGGAGCATCCCTGAGAATTGGTGGATCCATTCTCAACATGGCTGACTCACATGGCTGGTGAGTTGGTGCATGCACAATGCCAGTTGAGGTAAAGGCTAGAAATCTCATTTCCTTTCCACATGGGTCTCTCCTCAGGGTATTTGTCTTCTATTTGGAATGATGGCTATGCACTAAGAGTGAACATTCTTGGAGTATTCTATTGCTTCAGTTGTCATAGAGTCCAGATTTAAAGACAGGAGATTTAAGGGCTGGCATTGTGGCCTAATGGGTAAAGATGCCATCTGCAATTCTGGCACCCTATGTGGGTGCCAGTTTGTGTGCCAACTGCTCCACCTCTGATCCAGTCCCTGCAAGTGTCCTGGGAAAAGAAGTTCAAGATGGTCCAACTGCTTGGCTCCCTGCTACCCACATGGGAGGCCTAGAAGAAGCCCCTGGCTCTTAGCTTTGGCCTGTCCCAGTTCCAGCCATCGTGGTCATCTTGAACCAGCAGATGAAAGATCTCTCTATATCTCTCAGACTTTCAAATAAATAATAAAGTAAGACCTTTTTTTTTAAAAAAATAAAGGACAGGATATATGGATTCCATCTTACAGTAGAAGGATTATCAAGTCTTTGGGGCCATGTTTTAAATTTACAACAGTTATTTCCACAACCCCATTATTGAGTCTTCTCTCCATCCCATTTCTGATATTTCTATTTTAAATTAAAATATTATATAATGGAGTAAAAAATAAAAATAGTATCAATGGAGTCAGGGTTTTTTTGCTTCCCTTACACAATATAGACACTTAAAAGCCCTTACAGTTTTCTCTTGTTCTATGATATTGCAGCATGTACAATATTTCAGCATCTCATATGTACTTGGCATTGTTATGAACACTTAGAATACAATGGTGAACAAGATAGACAAGGTTTTTGCATTATTGGACCTTACCCTTTAGTGTAAAGACTTTGTATATGAGTATGTTTTCTCTATTTTTACTTTTGCCTAAGCAATGGAAATTTCCTCAGAAGTAGATGTCCCTCATTGCATTGGCTAGAACTGTGTCACATGTGGGTCTAGAGCTGTGGCACAGTAGGTTAATCCTCTGCCTGTGGCACCAGCATCCCATATAGGCGCTGGTTCTAGTCCCAGCTGCTCCTCTTCCAATTTAGCTCTCTGCTATGGCCTGGGAAGGCAGTGGAAGATGGCCCAGGCCCCTGAACCCATGTTGGAGACCCGGAGGAAGCTCCTGGCTCCTGGCTTCAGATTGGCGCAGCTCCGGCCATTGTGGACATCTGGGGAGTGAGCCATTGGATGGAAGACCTTTCTCTCTGTCTCCCTCTCACTGTCTGTAACTCTACCTCTGAAATAAATACAAATCTTAAAAAAAAAAGAATTGTGCCACATGCCCATACTTAAACCAATCTTAGCAGTGGTAATAAGAGCACTATAACTGAGTTACATGACTTAGTACTCACTCCCTGGAAATGGAAACTGTCTCTTCACAAACACTAGTCTACTCATAGAAGGATAAATAAAATTGAAATTCTTTCAGCAAAGAAGGAGCTGGCTTCAGCAACTTTAATAACTTAGTTTTAAATTGGGAGGTTAGGCAGTGCTTCTCTTGAAAAGATGCCATTTATACTTAAATCTGAATGGCTGGAAATAGCCTTGCTCAAGGAAAAGGGAGCACTAAAGGACCCATACAGTATAGTAATAGACATTTCACCTAGTTCTCCAGGCTTTCCTCAAATAATTATCCACACATCCATCACAGCCTTTCCATTCTTAACTTAGATGGCTCACTATGATCATAAGGGACATTATCACCACTGTAATATTTTCAAGTACCACAGGAAATAAAAATGAACAAAGTTTTTGAGTTATTTTAATAACATTGCAGTGAATTAAAATATTCATGCAAAAAGTACTGTTATTGAATATCTGGATTCTTTTTTGCAATTGGGACTGCTGTGTAACCACCACCCATATCAAAAAATAAGTCATTACCCATACTAAGAACAATCTTCTATGACCTAAATTTACACTCATTCACTATAATGTCCTCTTTGAAATTAACCACTGTATTAAGCCTATAATTTCAACATTATTTGACTCCTGAATTAATTTAGTACTTTAAAAAATTATTTATTATTTATTATTTATTATTCGAGAGGCAAAGTTATGGGTTCACTCCCCAAATGGCTGCAACAGACAGAGCTGGTCCCAGTAGCTTCTTCTGGGGGTCAGGGGCCCAAGCACTTGGGCCATCTTCCACTGCTTTCCCAGGCCATAAACAGAGAGCCAGATCAGAAGTGGAGCAGCTGAGACATGAATCGGTACCCATATGGGATGCCAGCACTGCAAGTGGCAACTTAACCTACTGCACCATAGTGCTGGCTCCTTTATATAGGACTTTAAACCCCAAAGTCATGAGTTGTTGACACTGGAAGCGGGAGGAAGACTTGATCTAATTGTGGTGTTTAGGAAACAGGCCTAGTGAGAGGTTCTTAAGCCCTGAGAAGTTATTTTTATAAGGGGGTTGGTAGTCAAGCCTATCCGCACTCTCATTCTCTGCCTCCTGGCTTACCATGTGATTGTTCCTCTACCCATGCTCTGCCATTGCTTCACCAGATGGCCAGACCAATAGGTCTACCTGATCTTGGATTGTGGACTTGCAAAACCATGAGTATTTTTTTTGTTCTAGTACTATTGGTTGAACTCTGTAATTAACACACAATTATTCTTAGGTGTTTAAATTTTAACTGAAAAGTGATCCCTGTTAAATATAAGAGTGGGAATAAGAGAGAGAGGAGATGTACAATTTGGGACATGCTCAATCGGACTTGCCCCAAATGGTGGAGGTAGAAACGTGCCAGGGGATTCCAATTCAATCCCATCAAGGTGGCATGTACCAATGCCATCTCACTAGTCCAAGTGATCAACTTCAGTTCATAGTTGATCATACTGATAGGTCTAAGAGTCAAAAGGATCACACAAACAAGACTAGTGTCTGCTAATACTAACTGACAGAATCAAAAAGGGAAAGAACTATCCATCATGGGAAGCGGGATACACAGCAGACTCATAGAATGGCAGATGTCCTAAATAGCACTCTGGCCTCAGAATCAGCCCTTAAGGCATTCAGATCTGGCTGAAGAGCCCATGAGAGTATTTTAGGCATGGAAAGCCAAGACACTCTGGCAAAAATAAAGAAAGAAGAAGACCTAAATAGAAGATCTCTGTAAGTGAGATCCCAGTGGAAAGAACGGGGCCATCAAAGAAGGAGGTACCTTTCTCTGAAGGGAGGAGAGAACTTCCACTTTGACTATGACCCTGTCGGAATAAGATTGAAGTCGGCGAACCCAAAAGGCTTCCATAACCTTGGCAACTCATGACTAGAGCCTAGGGAGATTACTGACGCCATAAATAAGAGTGTCAAATTGTTAACTCAACAACAGGAGTCACTGTGTACTTACTTCTCATGTGGGATCTGTCCTTAATGTGTTGTCCAATGTGAAGTAATGCTATAACTAGTACTGAAACAGTATTTTTACACTTTTTGTTTCTGTGTGGGTGCAAACTGATGAAATCTTTACTTAATATATACTGAATCGATCTTCTGTATATAAAGATAATTGAAAATGAATCTTGATGTGAATGGAATGGGAGAGAGAGTGGGAGATGGGAGGAGTATGAGTGGGAGGGAAATTATGGTGGGGGGAAGCCAATGTAATCCATAAACTGTACTTTGGAAATTTATATTTACTAAATAAAAAAAAGAAAAGAAAAGAAAAAAAATGAGCCTAAACAAACCTCATTCCTGCTTCACAGCCTATCTTATTTTGTTGTAGTAATCAAAAGCTGACTAATACAGAAATGATTCTGACCCAGGAACTCATTTGAGCCAAAATGGTGTGGCAAATGATTCATGCTCATGGAATGTACTGGTCTTCTTATATTCCTTCTCCTGAAGTAATTGTTAGATAGAATGGCCTTTTGAAATCACAGATAGAGTGATGAGAAGTCAACAGTACTTGGCAGAGTTGTGGCTAGGTTCTTTAGAAGACTGTGTATGCTTTGATTTAGTGTTCAACAAGGGACTATTTCTCCCATAGCTCATGGGTCTAGAAATCAAGGGGGTAGAAATAGAAATTGTAGCACTTACCATTACCTGTAGTGATCCACTAGCAACATTTTTGCTTCCTGTTACTACAGTGTTATAATCTGTTGACCTAGAGGTCTTAGTTACAAAAGCAGGAATATTTTCACCTTAACACACATGATGGCTACATTGAACTGGAGATTAAGACTGCCACTTGGCCATTATAGGCACTTTATGCCTCTAGGCCAACAAGGGAGTTACAGTGTTGGCTGAGATGATTGATCCAAGCACCAAAGGGGAAATTTGACTACTACCCTGAAATGAAGGTACAGAAAAATATATCTGGAATAAAGGAGATCCTTTATGCCAGCAACAGTTGGAGTGGGATCATGCTGAGTCCTGAAACGCAATCTAGATCTTCAAAGTATATGGCAGGGGCCCAACTACTTGAGCTTCCCAGGGTACTCATTAGCAGGAAGCTGGAAGTTGGAGCAGAGCCAGGACTTGAACCTAGGTACTCCAACATGGGATTCAAGTATCCCAAATGGTGTCTTAACTGCTAGGCTAAAAGCCCACCTCATAATATATTTTAATAATATTTTGGCCTAGTGGTTATAAAGTAGGTATGCAACTTGGGACACATTCTTTTTGGTCTTTGTGCTTCTGTGCTCCCCCCCTATAAAACCACAATGCCTCCAGCTGCAACATCAATGGATGTTGTAAGGACATTAAAATGTGTACATAGTACAGGGTCCATAAGACAGAAATATCCATGGATATACTTGGAGGTTTTATTTCTATTTTCATAACCAGTGGTCACAACAACCCAGTGAAGGTGGCAAGGACCCTGTTGTAAACTGTTTTGTAGCTGAGGTGGTGGTGCTCAGAGAGGTTGGGCAGGATGCCATTTAGCATGTATGCAGAATGACCCGACAACTGTGGCACTGTAAATCCTTATTGTGGGATACAAATATTTAGAATTCATACTTAAGGTGGAAAATTATGTCTAAATGTAGCATGAATTGGATTTGAGTTCACCCTAATTCCAAGCTTGTCAGACAGCCTTTTCATTTCTGCTTCAGGAAAGCTGGTAGAAGTCATGGACTCCATGTCAGAGACAAAGAACTTTATTGGTAACACACCAGCAGACAGGAAGAGCCACCCCGGTTTTACATAATTCCCTAGGCTGAACCTGGGAATTCTGCCAACACACCTGGGGATGACCATAAGAAAGGCAACTAAGAGTGGGAGACTTAATGTCCCTTTTCTCCCAAGGTCGTCAGTAGCTGAAACAACACTGAGAAATAGCCCGAATAAAAGAAGATTTTGAATGTTCTCATTATAAATAAATGATAAACAAGATGATGGACAACCTAAATATCCTGAGTTGATAACACAATGTATAAATGTACTAAAATATAAAAATGTATGCCTTAAATATGTGCAGTTTTTATCTGTTGATTAAAAATGAATCAATACTTTTTTTAAAGGGCAGATAGCTCAATTTGAAAAAAACTTTACATCATACTTTGCTTCAAAATTAATATCAGTGGATGACTACAGTCCAATCCCTGCAAGACTACAAAAGGCCCAGACTCTTCAGTAATGAGAGTTTGGATTACTCTTCCAGGTAAAGAACCATGACCAGCTGAGTTGTTTTCTGAACGCAGTGTTTAGAGAACTGGTAGTAGAAGAAGGTAACTGTAAATACTGGTCATTAGTGGGTTATGACTTGTGGTTATGGCAAGTAGTTATGACACTTGACCAGTTATAGAAATGAAGACCATAATTGTCATGAGTATTTCCTTTCTATATTATAAAGAATATATCTGTGTATATGTACATATATGAAGCAGCATTTTTGGTTACATTTTTCTCTTACTGTTTTATCATGTGACATAATGCATATATCAATATTTTAGTTTGCTAGCTTTGCATCATAGTATTTAAGTCATGGGGTTTCAGGAGATGAGTAAACATCACCCAAGAACTTTAGCTCTTCTTTTGAGGAAGGAGTATTTTTTTGGTTGTACTCAGGATAGTTGCATAATGTTATGTGAATCAACTTATTATTGTCTTTACTTGGAAATTAAGTCTGATTTAAGGAAATACAAGTGCCAAGCTGACAAAGGGTGGACTTTTGATTATAAATTTTAGATGTCAACCTGACTAGATTAAAGAATACCTAGAAACCTAGAAAAACATTATTTTGGGTGTGTCTTTGGGGGTTTAGCTAAACAAAATTGGCTTGTGAACCTGAGTGAAATCTGTGGGAAGAGTTGGGTAGCAACAGTTGGCTGGAGGACTAGACAGAATAAACACAAAAGGTAAATAGGTCTGTCACTCTGAAAGCTGAGATATGCATGAGTTGCTCAACTCCTACCTTGGGCTTCAGAATTCTAGACTTGCTTGCCTTTGAAGCCCAGGATTTAGACTGTTAGCTTTTCCAGTTTTCCTACCTCCTCACCAATACTTGGTTATTCATGGTCTTCATCATTATAGCTATTCTGTGGGGTTACATAGTGGTATTTTACTGCTTTTCCTTTATGAAATACCTCTTCAATTCTAACCATTTTCTATTACCTATTGTTTTCTGATTGGTCAGGTGTTCTGTGTTTATATATTCTGGATATGTCGTTGGTTATATGTACTAAAAATATCTTGACCTACTTTTTGGATGGCATATTCATTGGCTTAGTGGTATCTTGTGACTTTTACTATATTCGATTTATTAAACTTTTCCTTTACTGATAGAGCTGTTTTATGAAATTTTGTCTACCCCAAGTAATGAATATATTGTTTTTGTGTTATCATTGAAAATCTGTGTTGTTTTACCCTTTACCTTCAGACCTCAAATACACATGGAATTTATATTTTTCTTATATGATGTAGAAATGGAGAGTAGGTTAAGGTGTTTTTATTTGCATATCCAGTTAACCAAACACCATATTTAGTAAATTTTCCATTTAAAAAATTGTCTTCAGAGTAGCTTTTGTCATAAAATGTCCAGATATGTGTGGGCATATTTTTTAATTATGTTTTATTACATTGTCTTATATGCTGCTCCTTATAGGAATATTACTCTAGATTTATAAGTCTTGAAGTCTAGTGAAATAAACTCTCTACCTTTGTTTTTCTTCTTTATGGTTGTCTGATTAATTTTTGGACATTCATATTATCATATATATTTTATTATTAACCTATCAATTTATTTTTTAAGATTAATTAATTTATTTGAAAGACACAGAGAGCAAGAGAGAGAGAGTGAGAGAGAGGGGGAGAGAGAGAGAGGAAAGAGAGAGAGAGAGATCATTCCTCAAATAGCTGTAATGGCTGGGGCTGGGCCAGGCCAAAGTCAGAAGCCAGGAGTGTCTTCTGGGTCTCCCACATGGGTGCAGGGGCCTAAGTACTTGGACCATCCTCCACAGATTTTTCAGGCTTACTAGCAGTGAGCTGGATTGAAGTGGAGTAGCATGGACTTGAACTGTTGCCCATATGGGATGCTGGCACTGTAAGTGGAGGCTTAACCTTCTGTGTCACAGCACAGGCCCCAGACTATCAATTTCTACACAAAGCCTGTTCATGCATTGAATATATAAGCCAGTTAGCGAGAATTTAACGTTGAGTTTTCTAGCCTATTAATATGATATAGCCATTCATTTATCGTGTATTTTTACCAATCTTTCATAGTTTTCTCTGTTGATATTTTATATGTTTAAATTTATAAAAGGATATTTTATATACATTAGGCAATCAGAAATTTTGTTTTTTTATAATTTCATTTTTTATTATTGATAGAATGTTAAAATGAATTGAATTTTCATATCCAGTGACTGTTTATTTCACTTATCCACTATGGAAATTTATTTTGAAGATATTTTCATATACAAATATTGCCTGGGTGAATAATGAAAGTTTTATTACTCCTTTTTTATTTCACATACCTTTATTTTAAGTTTTTCATTTATTAAATAGTTGAAAACATCCAGTCCAATACTGAAAGGAAGTAGTATGAGTGTATCTTCATCTCATTACCAGTCTCAGGGAAAAATATTTCACTTCCCTTTCATTAGTATGAATTTTCCAGTAGATATTTATAAGATATCTTTATAATATTAAGAATATTTCCTCAAATCTAGTATGTTCAGAATTTTTATAATAAGTAGGGGTTGAATTTTGTTGCATATATTGAGATGGTCATATATTTTTTCTCCTATTTATTGCATTGCATTGATTAATTTTTGTATATTAAACTAACCTTGAATTACTGGCATAAACTCAGTTTAGTTTTAATATATTATTATTTTTATCAGTAAAGCCATGTAGAGGTATATATTCCTTGTGATAATGTTTTAAAACATACAAATGTAAATGTATGAAAAAGTAAATTGGTCCCTTAATTTATATTGTTTAAAATATGCAAAAAACAAGGACAAAGAAAAATGTCACTGGAAGCAATTGTGAGCAAATAAATACCAAATATTTAAGCCAGCCTTAATAAACATGAATAATAAAAAAGAAAATAAATTGAAAAACTATTCATTTTTATGTAAAATTAGAATCAATACATTTAAATTTGTGAATGTAATTGTATGAAATAAAACAGCATATGTAAAATATTAGTAAACAAGATTACTTATATTTCTATTGTGTGTGAATTTTAATGAACTGAATTTATAGGAATTTGTCCATTTCATTGATAGTTTCATATCCATTGGGATTATGGTTCTATCTTCCTTTAATATTAACGTATGGAGGACCCTTAGTGATGTGCCAGTTTTAATTCCTGATATTGTTATTTGTGTTTTCTCTCTTTTTTCTTGTTTAATCTCACTAAGAGTTTATCCATATTATTAATCTTCTTAAAGAACTCTCACTTGATTTTCTTCTATTTTATATCTGTTTTCTATTCATTGATTTCTTCTCTTATGTCCTTCATTGTATTTCCTTGGTTCTAATTTGCTTTTCTTTATCTTACTGGCTGAGATGGTAACTTAGATTATTTCTCTAGAATTTGTTATTTTCCAGCATGTATATTTAAGGCTAAAAATTGCTGATTTCCCTCTGTATAGTGATTTAGCTGCATTCCTTGAGTTTTCATAAATATTCTTGGTGTTATGTAGAATATTTTCTGATTTTCCTTTTGAGCTATTCCTTAAAATATGAGGTTTTGAAAGAATACTGTTTAATTTCTAATTATCATTGAAATTTTTTTCATTGAATATCATGATAGAGAACATATGATTCAATCCTTTCAGATTTGTTAAGGCTTATTGGTAACCCAGCATTTGCTCTATTTGGTAAATGTTTATTTTAAAAGCATATACTTTTCTGCTTGGAGTAAATAAATAATGATTAGATGCATTTTGTTACTTTTATTTTTAAAGTTTACAGAATATATTTTTTTTTAAGATTTATTTATTTATTTGAAAGTCAGAGTTACACAGAGAGGAGAGGCAGAGAGAGAAAGAGAGAGAGAGAGGTCTTCCATCTGATGGTTCACTCCCCAATTGGCCACAATGGCCAAAGCTGTGCCAATCCAAAGCCAGGATCCAGGAGCTTCTTCTGGGTCTCCCATGCGGGTGCAGAGGCCGAGGGACCTGGGCCATCTTGTACTGCTTTCCCAGGCCATATCAGAGAGCGGGCTTGGAAGAGGAGCAGCCCAGACTAGAACTGGCGTCCATATGGGATGCCGGCACGTCAGGCCAGGGTGTTAATCCACTGAGCCACAGCGCCAGCCCCAGAATATATTCTTGATAGTTTTTATCTGCTTCTGAAGACTGTTAGAGGCATATTAAAATATCTCTCTCTGATTTGTGGACTTGATTATGTATGCATTTAGGTCTGTTCACTTTTGCTTGATACATTTTCAGTCTATGGTTTGACAGGAATTACAGTCTAGAATTATTATCATTTCTGGTAGATTTACTCTTCTAGTCATTGTTTCTAATTATCTATAGAAAACCATTTTTTAAGTTTCTGTTGCTGCTGTTACAAGTCATAACAAATTTAGTGGCTTTTGTAAACATTTTGTTTAAGGTATACAAGTTTGAATATTTAATATATACAGATTTAGAAACATAATGATACTTCCCACCCTACCCTCCTTCCTGCCCAAACTCCAACCATTCTTCCTCTTCCCTCTCCTGTTCCCATTCATAATTTTTACGAAGGTCTATTTTCAGTTTACTTTATACTCATAAGGTTAACCGTACATTTTTCCTCAGCAGTAGAGACAAGGATTGCAAACAGATCTCAGCAAATCTCAACATGTCCATTTCATTCCAACCCGTTACATTGTAGGTACTCTATTAGTTACCCAAGATCAGGGAAAACATATGATACTTGTCTTTTGGGGACTGCTTATGTTACTAAGTATAATGGTTTTTAGTTATCTTATTTCATTTTTCTCCTACTATTTGAGAATTTAAATATGCTTCATAATTTTAAAATTATCCCTGAAATTATAGCATAATCTTGACTTACTAGAATATATAATAACAATATAATTCATAATTTATGGAACAACCAAAAACCATAAAATACTTTAAATCCATCCATCCATTTCTCACCTTTTGTGCTGATGTTGTCAATTGCTTTATGATTTAGTATAATTTGAAGCCTGCACACACTACCAGAAGGGAACCTTGGATTCTGTTGATAATCACTTTTGAGCAGAAAGAAATCCTTTAGATAATGGCTGCTACTTATTCCCTATTTTTCAAATCTTACATCAGTTTTTTTTTTAAAGATTTTATTTATTTATTTATTTATTTGAGAGGTAGAATTACAGACAGTGAGAGGGAGAGACAGAAAGAAAGGTCTTCTATCAGATGGTTCACTCCCCAAATGGCTGCAACGTGCCAATCCGAAGCCAGGAGCCAGGAGCTTCTTCCTGGTCTCCCACTTGGGTGCAGAGGCCCAAGAACTTGGGCCATCTTTCACTGCTTTGGCAGGCCATAGCAGAGAGCTGGATGGAAAGAGGAGCAGCCGGGACTAGAACCAGCACCCATATGGGATGCTGGCACTGCAGGCAGAGGATTAACCTACTGAGGCACAGCACCAGCCCCACATCATTGTTTTTTAGCCTACTGTATCCTAGAACTATAGGGAAGAGGATTTCAGGAAATATAGTTCCCAGCTTAATCATCACATAGCACAAACCAACTCTCTTTTTTTATTATTTAATAAATGTTAATTTACAAAGTGCAATTTTTGTATTGTTGTGGCTCCCCCCCCCAACCTCCCTCCCTCCCGCGGCCCTCCCCTCTCCCACTCCCTCTCCCATCCTGCCCTTCATCGAGTTTCATTTTCAATTACCTTCATATACAGAAGATCAACGTAGTATACACTAAGCAAGGATTTCAACAGGCTGCACTCACACAACCACACAAGGTATAGGGTATTGTTCAACTAGTAGTGTTGTTTTTAAGTTTCATAGTAAAACACATTAAGGACAGAGACCCTACGTGGGGAGCCTGTACCCAGTGACTCCCGTTGTAGATTTAACAATTGGCACTGTTATTTATGGCGTCAGCAATCACCCAAGGCTCTTGCCCTGATCTGTCTAGGCTATGGAAGCTGCTTGAGTTCACCAACTCTGAACTTGTTTAGTCAAGGCCATATCACAGTGGAGGTTCCTTCCTCCCTTCGGAGAAAGGCGCCTCCCTCCTTGATGGCCTGTTCCTTCCGCTGGGGTCTTGTTCACCAGGATCTTTCATTTAGATTGTTTTTGCCACCATGTCATGGCTTTCCATGCCTGTGAGACTCTCATGGACCTGTTAGCCAGATCCGAATGCCCCAAGGGTTGATTCTGAGGCCAGAGTGCTGTTTTGGGTGTTTGCCATTCTATGAGTCTGCTGTGTGTCCTGCTTCCCCGGCAGGATCATTCTCTCCCTTTTAATTCTATCCTTCATTATTTGCTTACACTGGTCTTGTTTGTAAAATCTCTTCAACACTTACCCTATCTTTTTGATCGGTTGTGTACTTATACTCATCACTTTACCAAGTGCGCCGGCATTGGTACATGCCTCCTTGATAAGACTGAGTTGAAATCCTCTAGCACATTTCTAGTTCCATCATTGGAGGTAAGTCCGAGTGAGCCTGTGCCGAGCTATATATCTCCTCCCTCTCTTATTCCCACTCCTATGTTTAACAGAGATCACTTTTCTGTTAATTTTTAAATGCCTAAGAATGATTGTGTATTGATTACAGAATTCAACCAGTGGTATTAAGTAGAACAGAGCAACAACAACAACAAATACTAAAAGGAATAAAATAGTAAGTTGTTCCTCAACAGTCTAGACAAGGGCTGATCATGTCATTGTCTCTCATAGTGTCCATTTCACTTCAGTGGGTATCATTTTAGATGTTCGTTTAGTTGCCATCAATCAGGGAGAACATATGATATTTGTCCCTTTTGGACTGGCTTATTTCACTCAGCATGATATTTTCCAGCTTCTTCCATTTTGTTGTAAATGCCCGGATTTCATTGACAAACCAACACTCTGAGAATGTCATTTTCCTCTAGAAAGTATTTATTTTTATTCCTAGCAGATAGAATAGGAACAAGTTACCTTAATCTAGTTTGGGACTGAACTGACTTGGGGCTTGTCCTTTGTGAAGACTACTTTACTTCTGGTTCACTCTTACTCCTAGGTTGTATCCTTTCAGGATCTCCAAGAAAGCCCAGGAAATCTACCAGGTTGTTTCCTCCTAAACCACAAGCACAGTCGTGTGCTGCATAATGATGTTTCATTTGACAACAGACCACATGTAGGATGGTGATTCTATAAGATTTTGGTTAAGATGAAAACTTTCTAGTATGTCACAGACAACCTAAAGTAGCACACCTGTTTGTGGGGATGCTGGTGTAAGCAAACCCACTGTGCTGCCAGTATTCTAGAAGTGTAGCACCTACAGTTAGGTAGGCTACATAATACTGATGATGATGATGAATGACTATGTTACTTACTTATAGTTATTTACTATACTATACTTCTGTGGTACTTTTATTTATTTTTAAAAAAGATTTCTTTATTTATTTGAAAGGCAGAGTTACAGAGAGGCAGATGCAGAGAGAGAGGCCTTCCCTCTGCTGGTTCACTCTTCAAATGGCCGCAGTGGCTGGAGGTGGTCTGATCTGAAGCCAGGAGCCAGGAGCTTCTTCCTGGTCTCCCACGTGGGTGCAGGGGCCCAAGCACTTGGGCCATCTTCTACTGCTTTCCCAGGCCACAGCAGAGAGCTGGATTAGAAGTGGAGCAGCCAGGTCTCGAATCTGAGCCCATATAGGATGCCAGCACTGCAGGCAGTGGCTTTACCCACTACACCACAGCGTCAGGCCCTGCGGTACTTTTAAATGTTTGCTTTTTATTTATTTTCATCCATATGAAAGGCAGAGAGAAAAAGATAGACCAAGACAGAGCTCTTCCATCCACCGATTGACTTCCCAAATGCTCACAACATTCAGGGCTGCACCAGGCCGAAGCAGGAGCCCAAAACTCATCTGGGTCTCCCTCATGAGTGGCAGGGTCACAAGCACCTGAACCATCATTTACTGACTCCAAGAATGCATTAGCCAGAAGTTGGATCAGAAATGTTGTAGCCAGGGACTCAAGCTGATACTCCAATATAGGATGCAGATATTGCAAGTGTGGCTAAGCCACTGTGCTAAAACTCTCACCACTGTGATGCTTTTAGAATATATTTCTTTTACCTATAAAAAAAAAGTTACTGTGATGGGGCCGGCACTGTGTCGCAGCGGGTTAAAGACCTGGCCTGAAGGACCGGCACCCTATATGGGCACCAATTTTAGTCCCGGTTGCTCCTCTTCTGATCCAGCTCTCTGCTGTGGCCTGGGAAAACAGTAGAAGGTGGCCAAGTTCTTGGGCCCCTACACCCACGTGGGGGACCTGGAGGAAGCTCCTGGCTCCTGGTTTCAGATCTGCATAGCTCCAGCCATTGTGGCCATTTCTCTCTCTCTCTCTCTCTCACTGTCTGTAACTCTACCTTTCAAATAAATAAAATAAATCTTTTAAAAAAAGTTACTATGAAACAGTATGCCATACTATACCAGCAGCAGCCCCATATATTTCATATTTAACATGGCCCTCTATTGCATCAAGAGGCTACATGATTGACCTCTTATCGGTTTGTTTAACTATGACCTGTGATGGTTACACAACAACAAAATCACTTAACAATGTATTTCTGAGATTGCATTCCTATCATTAAGTGGCACACAACTGTGTTGGTGTCCCAGCACTGTGACATTAATGAAAATTTATGCTTTCTCCTTGTCTAATTAATTGAAAATGAATCTTAATGGAGAATGGGACTGTGAAAGGGAGAGGGAGGAGAAGGAGAGGTAGGTGTGTGGGTGGGAGGGCAGGAATGGTGGGAAGAATAACTATATTCCTGAAGTTGTACTTATGAAACTTGTATTCCTTAAAAAAATAAATTAAAAAATATAAAAATTTGATGAATATAACTATTCATTAATTCAGAATGCAAAGGACAGGACATGTCATACTGCCACCGCTGTCTTATAAATGCTGATAGCAACAAGTAAGATTATTTATGAAGAGATAGTAATTTTGAATTCATATGTTAAAGATTTTATATTTTAATAATTTCTAATAAAATTGATTTAATTATTTTAGAGCTTTGTTACTTCTTAGGAGAAATGCTACTCTTTTATATCCTTTAATTCTGTCAGACTCTCAGAGCATCAGCTTGTTACAGAAGCATTTTGTTGTAGCAGAATGAGTCAAAGTACTTAATTAGTTTTGGTTAACAATTGATTTAAGGGAAGCTAAGTATAAAATATAGCATTAGAACAGGAGCAGATATATTAGAGTTGACAATAGGTCATTGCATCAACAAATCTTCTCGCTTCTTCTAGTCTGTTGATTATGTGGAAACCTGTGACTATGAGAAGAAAGTTCCCATTCTTAGAACTGTAGCCATCATGTATTGAGTCCTTACCAGGAGAAACTCTGTGTCTGTGTTTAATTTTTCTCTCAATAACCCTGCAAAGCATGTTCCAGTTGATGTAATTGAGGATTAAAGAAGTAGCAAAAATTAGCCTAGCTGTAACTGGTTATTAGTGTAGTTGGAACCTAGTCCTTGACCAATTGATTCCATAATCTTTGTCCTTAAATGTTATGTTGTTCTTGAATAGTATTCCTTTCATTGATCTGGTTCTGCCCGACTGTTGGAGACAGGATTACTTCTGTGGAGAAGGCAAGGAATTTAGGGATTCTCAGGTCAACAATTCCTCCTCAAGTTCACAGTGTTTTTGAGTATAGGGTGTGTATGTATGTATTTGCAGGCAGAGTGATAGAGAAAGACAGGGAGAGACAGCAGGCTTTTTCCCTGCCACTAGTTCACTCCCCAAATGTCTTGAAATAGCCAGGTTGGGCCAGGCTGAAACCAGTTTCCTGGAACTCCGTCCAAGTCTCCTACATGGGTGGAAGCAACCCAAGTACTTGGGCCATCATCTGCTGCCACAGAGTCTGCCCTGTTCTGCAGTAGATGAAGCTTTTGTGCAGTGGGCATGTTTAAGCTAAGGACTGGGAAACTGCCTGAAAAGTAGTTTTCTTGTTTCTTCCTGTGTGATTTATTTTAGAGAGCAAAAAATGTTAGAATTCCTGGAACTTTTCATGATTTGAAGGAAGAAGATATTTTAAGATTTAGTTAACACTTCAGCTCAGGGTTAAAATGGTGGATAAATTGACATATTGGAAAGCAATTTTCCTGGGAGGAAGAGGTGAGGTCATTGGAGGTAATAGAAATATCTGAGCAATAAAGGGAGGGAAACCAGATTGGAAGGTTGGAGAAAGCCATGGCTAACAGTTCTATCTGAAGTCAACTTTGTCTAATATTAATAAAGCCACTGTTTTTCTTTGATTAAAGTGTTTCTTTCTTATAAGTTTATTCAGCACCAATCATGGAAAGTGCTACATTACTATCATACAGGTTTCAGTTATTGGACAGTCTTCTTAAAGATAACCATTGCTCCAACCTCAATCCACAAGGAACATTGCTGTACATAGAATTTGGTAAACTGGGGGAAACAATGAATAAACAAACACATTGGAATCTCTACTTTCATGGGATTTTCATTCCAGTAGTAAAACAAATAGTAAACTATTTTTCAAAGAAATCTGTTGTAATTATAATTAAGAAAAGTTTTTTTTTTAAGAAGTAGGGAGTACCACTATTGAGATGATTTAAAATATAACCTAGATTGGAAGTCTGCCTTAACAAGGCATCATTTGAGGAGCTGTAAATGGTGGAGGTGGGATAGGCAGAGGGGTCTAGTCATAAGGACACCGATGGACACATCTTGAGACAGTGAGAAGTTTCCAGTGCAGTTGGAGTATAGAAAATGAAGACAAGAGATGGAATTGTGAGTGGAGAGGAAAGCAAACTCTGGGTTATACAATAATCATCTATCTTAAGTTCAGTAGGAGGCCATTGAAGAGTTTGTGGCAGGAATCAATTAAGAAGAGGATTAATCCATTCACCCTTGCCTTCCTACATCACAGCTATACTTTGAGGGCTTAATATGGATAAAGCAATGTCTGCGTGCTGAGAACACAGTAGTGAAGTCAGACATAGCTGTATCATGACACTAAAGATGAGATTTCAGGATCCATCACTTGTACAGGTCCTTGTGATTATTATAATGGGAAGGGAAAACCATATTACCATTAGTATGCATTATTATGTAAATATTTCAGATAAATTGTCTGAAACCTCAGAAGACAGGAATATTGTCTCTGAAGCTCCAAAATAATGTGTTGTAATTTCTTTTTTCTTTCTAAATAAGTATACATGTTTATACATTTATTATACATAAATATTTCTGATAAATTGAAATCTCAGAAGAGAGGAATATTGTCTCTGAAGCTCCAAAATAATGTGTTATAATTTCTTTTTCTTTCTAAATAAGTATACATGTTTATACATAACTTGGTATTTGTAATATTTCCTAACTATTACCCCTTAAGTTGTATTAGTTTCAGAACCCACAATCTGGATCCACCCTGGGTTGCATCCCTCTTACAGCCTTCCAGGGGAGGCAGATAAGTGCCCAATATCTGTGTAGTGTGACACATGTTTTGATAGAGAAGGCATCTGATTCAGATATGGGTGGTCAAGGCAGCAGAACTTCCACTTGAAGACGAGAAGAACCAACAGTACAACAGCAAAGAGAAATGCAAATTCTCCTTAAGGGAGTAGTCGGAGTGTCTTTGGACAAAGTAAAAAGTTAGTAGCTACTGTTTGTCATGGAAACACAAATCAGCTTCAATCATGATTTTACAGAAAATTATGAATTTGGACTAACGTAAAGGGTAAGAAAATCTTTTGTGGTTTTCATACATCTGTTCTGCCTATAACAGGAAAGATCAAAGAAGGAAATAAAACCTTGCCAGGTAGTAACAGAAGGCAGTCCCAGATAAGGCTGGTAGGAAAAGCACTTAATTAAAGTAAATGCCTTTAGAGAATAGGCCAAACAAGTGGATTTCACTGTCAATATGTAGCATACTTTGAAGTATAGGTGTGTACTTTTAGTATTCCTTAAGATTTAATTCTCTAAAGAATATAATCCTCCAGGTCCATCTAGCACTAACTACTTTTGTGGTAAATATTATTTTTCTTTTAAAAAAGATTTGTTTATTTGAAAGAGTTACAGAGCAATAAAAGGAGAGAGAGAGATCTTCCATCTGCTGGTTCACTCCCCAAATGGCCTCAATGACCGGGACTGGTCCAGGCTGAAGCCAGGATTTAGGAGTGTCTTCTGGGTCTCCCACATGGGTGCAGAGGCCGAAGGACTTGGACCATCTTCTGCTGCTTTCCCAAGTACATTAGCAGGGAGCTGGATTGGCAGTGAAGCAGCCAGGACTCATCTGGCACCCATATAGGATGCTGGTGCTATAGGCTGTGGTTTACCCCCCTGTGCCACAACGCTGACCTCTGTTTTTATTTAAAATTTTCTTCAGATGTTTGTTAAGAAGCTTATTGCAGTATATGGAGTAAGGCATGATCATCTACTCTTATTTCTCCTTATTGCCAAGGTTAGCTGTTTAGTTTGGTGGGTTTCTGTCCAGGCTTTTTTTCTGGGACATACAAATACAGATATGTATGTACACACACACACACACACATAAATACATACAAACAGAGAAAGAGAGAGGGAGAAAGATCTTTCAAAAGCCCCAAATGGAGCCATTCTACACTTATTTATTAACTTACTTTCTCACAAAAACAATATATTATAGCCCTGTTTCTATAAGTATAAGTTAATTAATCTTAATTATTTCTAATGGCTATATTTTATTAATTGTATCTTGGTTAAAAATTTTTATTATGGAAAAAGTCAAACATACACCAAAAAAGCAGAATTTGTATAATGAACTGATCACTCAGTTTCAACAATTATCAAATCTTGGCAATTTTTAAAATCTATGATGTCACCCACTATTCTACTTACTTATAAACAGACAATGTTATGGCTGAGATTTTGCTAAACAAATGCAACAATAGTGACTATATTTGTAAATGTATCTTTGCATGCTTATTATCAAAACTGTGAGTCCCAGAGCATGAGAATGAGTGAATGCCGACTAGGGTATTCTCTGCAGAGTCACCTGAGAAGATAGATGTCTGGCCTGGACAAGATTGCAAGAGAGAAACTAAGCAGAAAACTGCAATCTGGAAGTTAGCTGTTTTGTTTCGCTGGGGGCTTGGTTTTAATGGAAACCAGTCATTGGATGTAAGTGTTCTCAGTTAAGATAAGCTCTAGTCTACATGTTAAGCTGGTAAACTGGAACTTCAGAGCTATGTAACTAGGACACTAATTGAAGACTATCAAGACTGGAACTTTATGGCACCTTTGAAGAGCTCTCTAAGTGTAATAATGGGAATATAAGTTTTTATATAGAGACAATAAAATTAGGGAAATGTGAGCTGTATTTAAGAGGGCCAGATTGCACTCAGATTTTGTTGATGTGATTTCTGTGAAGATTATCAGATGTTTTCATTTCAGACTTAGTTATAAAATAACATGCTTTATCAATAAAGAGAACTGTGTTTTCTTCTGGCTCAGGAAAAGGATGTATATCATTTTAACTCTCCTAAGTATTAGTTGAAGGGCTGCTGAGACGTGACACTCAATTCCTTAAAAGAGTTCAAAATTTTGATTTCTTGATTGAACATTATGTGCTACAAAGTGTATTTTGTTGACTACATGAACTCATGCATGCATTAATTAGTTTGTGAAGTTGTAATGACTCAATTAGTAAGGCTGTGAAAAGAATAGAGAAAAGAAACATTCTAAGGAAGAAACACTCTTAGAGTTGTGGCAGACATAGGAGGTAGGGGATTTTTTTTATTTAATGAGTGCATTTTTACATAGATACAACTTTAGGAATACAGTGGTTCTTTCCCTCATGCCTCCCCAAATCCCTTCCCACCTCCCATTCCCTCTCCCATCTCCTTCTTCATTATGGATCATTTTTAGTATGACTTTATATAGAGAGGACTATCTCTATGCTAATCATAGAGTTCAACAATTTGCCCCCCGCCCACACACAACATAGAGAGTACAGTTTGGGGAGAGAATTTGCAGTCGATTCTCATATTGCAATTCAATAGGGACAGAGGTCCTACCTGGGGAGCAAGTGTGCATTGACTACTGTTGTTCCTTTAACGATTAACCCTCTTTTTTATGATGTCAGTGATCACCTGAGGCTCTTGTCGTGAGCTACCAGGACTATGGAGGCCTTTTGTGACCACAGACTTCGTCATTATTTGGACACAGGCATAAGCAAAGAGGATGTTCTCTTCTCCCTTCAGAGAAGAGTGTCTCCTTTTTTGATGACCCTTCCTTTCCTCTGAGGTCTTGCAGAGATCCTCCGTGTAGGGTTTTATTTTTTTTCTGCAGTCTTGTTTTTCCATGCCTGAGATGCTCTTGCAGGCCTTTCAGCCTGACCAGGAAGCCTTATGGGTTGATTCTGAGGTCAGAGTGCTATTTACTGTAAAAGTCATTCTAGGAGTCTACTGTGCGGACTGCTTCCCATGTTGCTCCCTCCTTCCTTTTTTAATTCTATTATTTTTACTGGGTATTTGATGTTATTTATGTCATCCCTTTTAAACTTAGACCAGTCTATCTGTTGCCTTTAACACTTAAGTTGATCATTGTAACATTGAAGATGGTGTTTATACCACCAGTTCTTATGGGTTTGGAGCCCCATGATTAGTTCTTGGGCTGTACCTTTAGAGATGAGTCTGTGTGCTTGTATGCATAACTATACTTTTTGTTTTACAGTTTTAGACTACCTCCTCCATCTCTTATTCCCTCCCCTTTTTAAATCTGGTATCTTTTTTAATTGCTTTAAAATACATATAATTAACTTCATGTTACATAGAGAGTTCAACCTACAGTGTGAGGTAGATGAGAGAGAGAGAGAGAGAGAGAGAGACAGAGACAGAGACAGAGAGAGAGAACAGAGGAAAAAGAAAAAAACAACAACAAAATAAAACCAAAGGGATATACACAGTAAAAAGTAACAATAGTTAACTGTCTCTTGACAATCAGGTCAAGGGTTTTTGAGGACATTAGTTCAGAAGGTGACTATTTCGCTTCTACAGCTTTCATTTTAGCTGGCTGTTAATTCTCCTGAATCAGGGAGACGATATGGTGTTTGTCTCTTTGGGACTAGGTTATTTCACTGAGTATGACATTTTCCAGCTTGCTGCATTTTGTTGCAAAGACCAGATTTCATCCTTTTTTACTGCTGTTTAGTATTCCATAGTATATGAGGCTAAAGTTAAAGATGGATAACAAAGGGGTCGGATCAGCGACAGAAACAAGGGATTTATGGAAGGGAAAACAAGGTGGGGATGATGAGTTTGGTTTTGGATATGCTGTTTTTGTGGTTCAAAAATCCTCAGAGTCAGAATTGTTGGCTGTCTGGAGATGTTGATTTTAGACACCTCATGTAGAGATGTAGGCTGAAGCCACAGAAATGAGTCACCCTTTGGGACTTGTGAAAGAACTCAAGACGTAGAAGGAGGTATTAGGATACCTCTTCATTTAGTGTGCCAGATGGTGCAGTGAGGCTGGGAAGAACTTATGGGAGATAACAGACCCTGGTTTGAGGAATGACCCTGAAGAGGAGAGTCAGCAGTGACTCCTTCATTAAATCAAAGTTGTCTTTTACTTGCCTCCTCATACACTTGAACAGATGGCTGCAACAACTTGAGGACTCCTCACTTAGGCTATTGAAGCTTATTCTATTACTTTTATAATTATTGTTTACTTAATACTATCACCAGGATATTAATGAACTCCATTACTTACCTATATAAAACTAGTGTAAAACTGGAAACTTACTTAGGTTTATATGTCTCACCTAGATAAGGTACAAGGGAAAAATGAAGAAATGGCAAGAAAATACTCTAAATAAAACTTCAGAGCCATCACACCAATGAAATGAAATTCATTGTGTTATCAGCACTTTTCTTGCAACCATATGAATTGTGGAGGCAAGTGAGCTAATATTTATTGAGTACATGCCATGTGATATTACATACTATCCTTTGAATTTCATGACAATTTCTGATGTTGTGACTCATTTTGCTGAAGAGGAAACTGCAACTTAGAGCAAAAAAGATTATTACCACTTTAGAAGAAAATTGAAGTTATTTGATGTCGGATTTAAAAAGTAAAGTTCTCGTAATCATTGTGTGAATAGTGGGAAATGGATAGAGATTTCAATGATATAAGAATATCAGACACAACCATGTAAATATGATGAATGCCACTGAAATGTGAGCTTAAATATGGATAAATTGATATATTTCATGTTACATATAATTTACCACACACACAGTAGAAATGACAGATTTTTTTAAAATATTGAAGCTGAGTGTGTGATGTATCTAATGGAATTCATTATATTCTGTTCACTTTGTATGTTTGCACTCATATGTTTGGAATTTTCTGGAATTACAATTTTTAAAAAGTAATATTCTTTAGTCAAATTTAAATATATGTTACATCTGTTCTGAAGTATAAGAATTAGGCAGACAGGGGCTGTCATTGTGGTTTAATGGGTTAAGCTACCACCTGTGACACTGGAATCCCATATGGGTGCAAATTCAAGTCCCAGCTGCTCCATTTCCAATCCAGTTCCCTTCTAATGCACCTGGGAAAGCAGCAGAAGATGGGCCAAGTCATAGGGCCACTGTACCCATGTGGGAGACCTGGAAGAAGCTCTGGGCTCCCAGCTTTGGCTTGGCCCAGTCCTGGCTGTTGTAGCCATTTGGGGAGTGAACCAGTAGACGGAAGATCTCTATATCTTCCCCCTACCTGTAACTCTGCATTTCAAATAATAAAATAAATATTTTTAAAAAAGAATTAGGAGCCTGTGCCGCAGCTCAATAGGCTAATCCTCTGCCTGCGGCGCCAGCACATAAGGTTCTAGTCCTGGTCAGGGCGCCGGATTCTGTCCCGGTTGCCCCTCTTCCAGGCCAGCTCTCTGCTGTGGCCCAGGGGTGCAGTGGAGGATGGCCCAAGTCCTTGGGCCCTGCACCCGCATGGGAGACCAGGAGAAGCACCTGGCTCCTGGTTTCGGATCAACGCGATGCGCCAGCTGCAGCACACTGGCTGCGGTGGCCATTGGAGGGTGAACCAACCACAAAAAGGAAGACCTTTCTCTCTGTCTCTCTCTCTCACTATCCACTTTGATTGTCAAAAAAAAAAAAAAAAAAAGAATTAGGAAAATAAAATATCTGTTAAACCACATCCACATAACAATCTAGTTACTTGAAAACATTTCATTCATTTAACCAAGTAGTGACTTTGAGATCATAAACATCATCACATATCCTAATAGTATTAATATTTAATGTTTCTTCCAATATTAAATATTGTGTATTTAACATTTTTATGGATGGCATACTATAAAATGAATGGCTTAAATGTAATCCCTTATGTAAATGTCATGAAAGACAAAGGATGAGGAATAATTCCAGGTTACAGAGGACTATAGAAGCATGATGAATGCCATGTGTGATCTTGGGTTGGATCAATACAGTTTCTACAGAGAACATTTTTGGGACCATTAGCAAAATTATGAAAGTCCTATAAATTAGATGCTAGATTAATATTATTTTCTGATTTTGACTAATTATTCTAAGATTATATTGGTGAAAATTCTGTTTTTGATCATTGTACTTTTCATACTTGTCCTTGATCTACACTAAGATAATTAGAAGTTAGAACAAAAAAACAAAAATGTTATAGTTCTGGAGATTTCTCTTTTATAACTTTCTTCATGATTTAGCAGCCTCAGCTTGTCTCTCAGGTTTTTCAGAACTCATGTCCTACTTCCCACTTCCTTTCATCAGGATTCAACAACATTGGCCTTAATTTGTTCCTCAAACATTCCAAGCATGCTCTGTCTCAAACCTTGTTCTTGCTGTTTTATCTGCCTATAACATTCTCCTCCCAAGCCTGTGCTAGGCTGGCCTCTTGTCAGCATCAGGCCATGGGTCAAATGTGACATTTAACACCGCAGCTCAGGGTAAGGGTCTCTACAACTCAAACAAGAGTAGTTCTTCACCTACTCAATCACCTTAACCTTTTCTCTTGTCACCAAGGGATTTACCACCGTCTGAATTCATCTTGTTTATTTTCTGTCACCTCCCTCACTCTCATACTCTTCATTCTCTACCTATTTAGAATGGTAGGTCCATGAAAGAAGCATTTGTCCCTCTTGATGGCTGTCATAAACATATAGAACGGCTTCTAGAACAATATCTGGCACATAGCAGATGCTCAGTAATATAAGGCACTTTAAAAAATTTGTAGAAAATGAAACTGGGGAAAACAATGTTTTTTTTTAAAAGATATTTATGTTATTTGAAAGGCAGAATTACAAAGAGAAGGAAGAGACAGATGGAAAGAGAGAGAGACAGAGAGAGAGAGAGAGAAGAGAGAAGTCTTTCATCTAGTGGTTCCCTGCCCAGAGGCTGCAACAGCTGAGGCTGGAAATCAGGATCCTTGAGCTCCATCTGGGTCACCCACATGGATGGCAGAGGCCCAAGCACTTGAACCATCTTCTGCTTTTCCCAGGCACATTAGGAGGCAGCTGGATCTGAAACTGAGCAGTCAAAATCAACCGCTGGGATGCTGGCATCACAAACTGCATGCAGCTTAATCTGTTCTGAAAAAATGCAAGACTTCGGTGCAAAACAATTTTGAAATCCATGTATACAGGCATGGAGGTGGGGGTTATTCAAAAACCTCATGGAAATTTATATTACAGAAAAACTATGCATGGATTTCAAAATTTTGCACCAAAATATACTTACTTTGAATTCTGTTTTCCCACAAGTGTTTTGAAGTACTCTTGTATTTTTGAATGGATGAGTGCATTTATATATACAAAGACTAGAGTTGAATAGCAGCAGAAAAGAAATTAATTGTAGAATGTTGTTGTGGGGGCCAGCACTGTGGCATAGTGGGTTAAGTCACAGCCTGCAGTGGTAGCATCCCATTCGGGTGTGGGGTTCAACTCCTGGCTACTCTAATTCTGATCCAGCTCCCTGCTAATGCACCTAGGAAAGCAGCAGAAGATGGCCCAAGTGCTTGCGCTCCTGTGCTCATCTGGGAGATCCAGCTAAAGCTCCTGAATCCTGGCTTCGACCTGGCATAGTGGTGGCCATTGTGACCATTTGGGGGTGAACCAGCAAATGGAAGATCTCTCTCTGCAACTCTGCCTTTCAAAAAAAAAAAAAAAAAAAAAAAGAAGAAGAAGAATTAGGGATTTTAGAGTTTTCAATCTTACCCAGTATGACAATTAAGGGAGAGCATAATAAAATCCAAATGATCATGTACTGTTCATGGAACAGTAGATGTATCTGGGAGAGAGAGAGGAGGAGTCTCTATAATGGAAATAGGACATTCACGTGCTTTGAGAGCAGCACTGTAGCCTGAGGGCTCATCCTAATGAAAAATTTCACATTCCAACATATTTTTTGAAGTGGTCATGTCATTATTACTTTGCCACATTTTGAGACGTGCTGGAGAAGAACTAAAGCAAGCATTTAATAGTGGCACTAAGTAGCAACATTCCTCATTTCATCTTCTGACCTTTTCAAAGCCATCTTTCAAAGCTATTCTCTTTGAGGTTGTATTTACTTCATATTAAATGTCTCTCTATGTAAATTCTTTGGGTAAAGGCCAGTCTTCATGATGTTCTTGCTAATGCAAGAGTTTGGAACTATCTATTAATGACAGGTCTCCTTTGTTCAGTTGGTTGGAGCAATAACTACCATTCTGACCCCTGGGTAGCAGGAACTGTTTCCCAGTCTTCATTTTTTGTAGGAATTTCTACAGAGCTGGGCTTCATTAGACTCTTTTAAATGTATAAAAATGCCAACCATGCTTCACAGACATGATGTTTTCAGGCACTTGTAAGTTCAAAATACCCTTTATTCTTTTCAACTCAGTAAGAAGACTGTTCCCCATGGAGGCCTAGCCACAAAGCAAGTTTGAAGTATTCTTTTGTTTGGCTTATATGGAGTTGTTGGTGAACTAGCTATAGGAGACCCTCCACCCTTTTGTTCTCTTTTGGGTGGAGGAAGTAAACGGGAGGAACAAAGCTAAAGTCATTTTCATTCCTTTCTTCCTTATGTCAAAAGGCATCAAATAGATTTTGCTTAGATTTACACAAATACTGATACTATTTTCACCTTGATAGAACAAAAAGAAGTGAGTGGCTAAACAGAACATTCATTGGCTGAAATAAAACTGTTTTGGATTGTGTGGTGAGACTGTATTCCAAAAGTACCTCTCTACCCACGCGAAACAGCAGTATTTTACCTAATTTAACTGCTACATATCTGAGATACAGGGAAAATTTTGAAACAGGGTAATTTCAAAGAACTATTGACATTATATGCATTTTAGAAAAAATAAAGTTGGATAATAGGTAAGAAACTTTGTCTTATCTTTATCTCCAGAAATCAAGTGACAAGAAGAATAATTTAATAGAAGGAATATGGAATTAGACAACAGAAAACTTTGACCCACAATTCTATTTCTGCATAGCAGTGCAGTGTTAGGTAATCTTATGTTCTCTATAAACCTTGACTCAGACATTCACTCCATAGGAAATATAGTTTGAAAAATAGGTATAGAATTATTTTGAAATGAAATCAGTGCTATAATACTGAGTGAATAAAGGAATTATTTAGTTATGTACAAGTATCTGTGCAACACAAACACATTTACTCTATAGATACTTGTTTTCTGTGAGGTATTGCCATTTAATAGGTATTTTGGTCAAATATTTGAAATGCACATATAAGGTAAACAAGCCCTTATTTGGAAAACGATTCCTTATAAGGAAAAATTCACCTAAATTTCCCTCCTTTCTTTGATGCCAGATGTGCTAAACATGTAGTCTATATTCACTGCTTCTCCCTCAACACATTCTTAGTCATCAACACGGAGCAGTCTGGCATCTATTTTCATCACTATTCTTAGTTTCCTTGAAGTTCATTAGTCATCGCATAATGGTCAAATCCAGCAGCTTTTTGTTAAGCCTTTGTACTGAGTATCTTCAACAACATTACGCTTATTCCTTCTTCCAAGTTCTAATCCCACTCCATGTCCCTTCAGTTTCTTTCCCCTCAGGACATAAAGACATACTGAATGATGAAACTGAGTCTTTATGTCCTGAGGGGAAAAGCAGTGGTGGGAAAATGGTAGAACGTGAAACACAATGCTGTGTGTAAGCTGTGGAATAAAAGATACTCTCTTTGTTCTATGACAATAAAATATTTGCAGAACTTTTGATAGAAACTCAGAAAAAAAGAGGAACTCTGAGTACCATCTTGTGGTAAGGCATGCCCTGTCACATCTAGTTTGGCATACCTCATCCCCCCACCAAATCTTCAGCTGTGTTCTGCCTGTCTGTGTGTGTCATTTGACACTGAAGGCCACTCTTTTTTAAAGTTGTTTTGTTCCCAGTCTCTGAGTCACTGAAATAATTTTCAGTCTTTGTCTTCCTTTTCTGTCTTCATCGTTTTGCAAGATTTCAGTATTACATCACCTTACTATGTTGAAAATCACCTCCTTCCTTGGAACTCATTGCTGTTACTTCATATGGGTTCCTTCCTGAGTCACTGAGCTACGTCTCTTAGATTTTCTTGACAATTCTACTTTTCTCCTGAAATCTGTGGCTCTCTACCTTGAGTCAGCCTTCAAGTAGGTTTCCAAATGAACACAGGAAACTCATTAAATGTTAATTTTAAATAAATATCAAAGAATTCCTTAATACAGGTATGTCCCATATAATGGTTGGAACATACTTACATTGAAAAAATATTTGTTGTTTATCTGAAATTCAAATTTATCTGGGCATCTTGTATTTGGTAAATCTGACAACTTTTAGCTATTAGCCTTGTTTTCTTATTCCATTTGTAGTAGACATGGAGATGTACTGCTCATATTTCCCTTCAAAGAAGTACTTTTCACCCAGCTGTGGGAGTGAGGTCAGCAGACAGCCCCCAGCTGTCAGCTCCCTTAGACTCTGCCTCAGCTGCAGAGAGCTGCCTCACCCAAGGTCAGCTTCCTCAGGGAAGCCCACAACAGTGAATGTGTAAGAAGCGGCTATAACGGCCCAACCTTGTTGTCTGATCCAAGACAACTCTGACAGGCACCATTCTCTTGGGGGCTCCCCACTAAGTTGGCCAATGCATTTTGAGCCTGCATTGCAGCTTGACTTCTTCCTGTGTCCAGTCTGCTTCCTTACTTTCCTTTCAAAGTTGTTGATCCTTAAAAACATCCAGACTCTTATTCAGCTTTTGCACTTGCAGAACCCAACCTGCAAGATGCATTTTACCAAGGAATTTGTTCTTGTGACTTCAACTATGACCCCTCCACCAATGTTGGTGTGTCCCAAGTACGTCTCAGAGATCCACTAGCTTCCCATTGTACATCTCTACTTGAAAATTTGCCTGTTTTTCAGACAGAACTTAAATCATTATCTTTTGTTATTTGTTCATCTACCAAACATCTATTGAGTGCTTACCATGGTCCAAGTACTGTATCACTGGGATTGTAACAAGGAACTACACACATAAAAACCCATGCCCACATGGAGCTTACATTCTACTGAGGGAGGTGGATAATATATAAAATAAATAAGTAAAATATTTTCTAAGTTACTGAGTGACAGGTACTAAAGGGAAAAACCAAGACAGAAGGATAGCATGTGTGTATATGTGAATGCATCTGGGTTTTGTCTTTTGGGCACAGCAAAGGCTTGTGGAATTTTAGATACAGTAGCCAAGGAAGACACATTAATCAAAATTACCTACACTCTAGCACTAAGTCTAGATATCAGTGGTTTAGCCTAACCAAAGTTTAGTTTTTGTTCACAAGAAGTCTGAAATACCTCCACCCAATCAAGCGACTTGGGAAATCCAGGCCTCCTCCATAGTGTGATGCTGCCAGACACACATACTAGTTCTAGGTGCAGAGGGAGTTGAAGGTAGATAAATATCCAATAAAAGCATTGGTTAGAAGTGACACATCACTCCTGCTCACATTGCTATTTGCCAAAACTAAGTTACTTGCTCCCACTCTGTCTACAAGGGAAGCAAGAATATGTCCTCCTGTATCCCCTAAAAGGGGAAATGGTGCTGTGATCTTGCCATTTTTTATTTCTTGTCACAGAAGACTTCACTCAAAGTGGCATTTGAGTAAAGATCTGAAGGAATCCTCCCAGAATTTTTTTTATCTATTTTTAAGATTTGTTTGTTTCAAATACATTGTCACTCATGATCCCTTTCCTATTGAAAGCTTTCAGTTATCTTGCCTTCTTTCATCTTTATTGCAGTAATGTCCTACATTATCTTTCTGCCTTAAGCCCTTCCCCACTCGCCAACCCCCCCGTCTATCTTCTGTGCCAAGGTTAAAGTGAAAGTTCTAAACCAAAAATACTTTTTATTTATGACTTTTCTTTGAAATTTTTTATTGATAGAACAAGCTCAGTTGTAACCAGTAATCTACAATTTTTCCACTAACTGCTATTATATCTATCTTTCTATCTATCTCCTAAAACTTACAAGATCAAGATTTAAAAAGGGGGGGAGGGATTGCTGAGGTGTAGCCTGTAAAGCCGCCACCTGTAGTGCTGGCATCCCGTATGGCAACAGTTCAAGTCCTGGCTGTTCCACTTCTGTTCTAGCTCTCTGCTATGGCCTGGGGAATCAGTGGAGTCCAAGTCCTTGGGCCACTGCACCCACATGGGAGACCGGGAGGAAGCACCCAGCTCCTGGCTTCGGATTGGTGCAGCGCAAGCCGTAGTGGCCAGTAGGGGGGGTGAACCAACAGAAAGAAGACCTTTCGCTCTGTCTCTCTCTCACTATCTATAACTTTACCTGTCAAATAAAAAAAAAATACAAGCACTTAAGTACAAGTGAAATATTTTTTTAATAAAAACTTTATTTATTATTAGTTATTTCCAATACTAATTAATAAGATAAATTTTTTTTTAGCAGATTAGTATTTATTCCGAACACATTAGTCTGGATTTCTCAGGTCTAGATTTTGATGCACTGGTACTTTGTTTCCAATTTATTGTCTTGGCCATAAGGTCAAAAACAAAAACAGTGCATTTTCATTCATATCTCCACCAACTCTGGAATATTAACACCAAAAAAGAAACCATTATGCAGTGACTTTTTAAAAAATTGTAATAATGAGATGACCACAGTCTAAATGAACTTCAGAGGGAAGAATCTTTTTCCCATCAGATTCTATCCTTACAAAATGGTTGCTTGCTGTTCAGCAGATCTGCGACTTGGATCATCCTCACTGTAATATTAAAAGCATGTAAGATTTTTCTGCATTCATTTGGAATTCCTAATACCAACCATCTTTTAGTTTACAGGAAGATAAAGGGGGAAACACAACAGGAAATATTACCCTCACAGACTATTAATAGCATGCAATCTATGAAATATTACATACATTAAAAGTCTCCAATGCAGGCCTGGCCCATCATTACATTGTATCCTTCTGAGACAATCTATAGAATTCAGAACTGTACAAAAAAAGTGGGCAGAAAATCCAACAAATATCATTTGTTAAACAAAAGTCACACACTCACAACAGTACCAAATAATATAGAAAATATTGGCTAAGTAATGGACTCCTGCCACCGCAGATGTTAAATATAAAGAGGTCTTCACCAAGTATCTGGCACACTCCCATCCAGCAAGGGTCCAGCAGGTGTGTGCGTTACAGCTTCTGCACAGGGGTCTCCTCTGGTGGGGAGCTGGGAGCTACTTGTTGGATTTCAAAACACCTTAAACCACAAAATGCTCTCAGCAAAGAAACTACTCAAAAATATAGTTGCAACATGTCATTTCAAAGCTGTTTGTCCAGTTGCACACCAGCACTAAGCAGGGTTTACCCGATCCAAACGCAGTCTGATTTGGGTGTCCAATGGGGTTGAAGGCTCAGCGGCACTGACAGTGAAGTAACACTAAGGGACATCAAGATGACTCAAGAAAAGCACGAAGTGGAATGTGGCCTGGAGGCAAGTTAGTAAAGCTAAGACCAGGCTGGGGAAATCAGGAAGCAAAACAGTTAAGCCCAGTTACCTTTCTTCTTAATAATAATTATTAATTCTTATAATTAAGAAGAAGAAAGGTAACTGGGCTTAACTGTTTTGCTTCCTGAATAAGATAAATTTTCTCAAAGATCTAATTTTGTTTTATATGTGATAATTTTTTTCATTAGTTCTTGACATATTTCTCTCAACTCTTAAATTATCTGCTTGTAATTTATCAGAAAGTATCATCTGTTTTCTGAGCTCTCTGTAAATAGCTCTTGGAACTGTCTTTGCCTTCCTACACATAACCTTTTCTCCTCCGTTTCTCTCCTTCCCTCCCCCTCTCTTTATTCTCAGAAAGAAAACTAATTTGATTTCATTTTTGTCATTAAAAAATTTGCTCAGCGGCTTCCAGCTTGAAGGAAAAGAAGTACGGTCTGGAGACCCCCATGCCTCCCACTAATGTGTGGCTCTCTGTTGAGCCTTTCCTGAATGGAAGCGACTCCCAGCCATTCAATATCAGCTTCTTGATAAAAACCTTCTAGGTTAACTCCAGTGATTTGGAATTGATGATCGATACCCTTAAAAACACTGTCAGTGTTAAGAATGATTACTAGTTGTTGAGCTTTTCAAGATTAGGAATTGTGCCTTACTTGTTTTATATTCCCTTTATCTTGCTTAATGTATGCTGTTTAACTAGATAATAAATGTTCAATGAATTAAATGAGTGGATATTAGTGTCTTCTTAAAAGACCCTTACTAGTTTTTCTTCTGAACTTCTGAAAACAGGTTTTAAAATAAATGTTTTGAAAAATGATGAATATAACTTTTTTTGATTTTCAAGATAATTCCCTGTCAGGGCTTGAGTAGGTAAAGCGGAGCCCATGGTATGTGTTTATATATCAGTTTTTTCTAGTAATACTACTTTCCTGAGCTCATCCTCTAAATAAAAGCAGGGATTGGTGAATTACTTGTAGTACCTTCCCACTTTCTGCGCCAAGTGGATTGGATTAAATGAGAGTGCTTCTTTCAGTAACTTGTTACTGCAGTTTATTCCACCTCACCCCATGTGTTGGCTTCAGTGTGTGAAATACTTTTGGAAGAAAGAGGGCGAGGTTGAATGATTTCAGAGTATTCCTAAATTGGTAATCTCAGGCTTCCTTAGAGCTTGTAATGATTTATATCTGTGTCTAACAGGTGATGGAAAATGAAACATTAAGGAATAGTTTGTCTCCTTCATGGGCCAATGGGCTATGTTCCTAATCAGTCATGTACATAGAATCACTGCTCCTGAATCTATATTCTGACTAGTAACCAAAATAGTAGCTGAAACTCATATTACAGCTTAAAATTCACTTCTTCATACATGTTTTTATCACATTATTTCAATACTCACTTGTAATTTTATGTAGATTTCTGTTTGTGGTCTCAGGAATTTATCCTTTTATTTATTTACTTTAAAATTTTATTTGAGTTATACAGGTTTCATGTACTTCATATATACAGATTTAGGAAAATAGTGATACTTCCCACCTTATACTCCCACCTATATTATGGGGGTGGATGTTGTGGCACAGTGGGTTAAGTCAATATTTGGGACACTCTCATTCTATATTTGAGTGCTTAGCTTGAGTCCCAGCTACTCTTCTTCTGTTCCAACCTTCTGCTAATGCACATCCTGCAAAGTGGCAGAAGATTCCAAGTACTTGAGTCTCTGACACCTGTGTGGGAGACTTGACTAGTATTTGGCTTAGCATTTAACATGTGGATGGAAGATCACCATCTCCCTACCTTGATATATCTCTCCTTCTCTCTCTCTCCCTCTATCTTGCTTTCAAATAAAAATAAAAAACATTTAAAAAGCTGGTACATTTCAGATTTCTGTTACATAACTAGACTATATATAACTATATAAACTAGGCTGTGATTTGGAACTTTGTCCCTCATTTGCTTTTCACAGATTCTTTAAGATAATTTTTCTTTAGAAGTAAAAACTTCTTCCATACCAGAATATAAGCTACTTGTGATTTATCTAAAGCAAGTTCACAGATTTAAGGACATTGAGAGCAGAAAGCATATGAGCATTGCTTATCATCTGATTTACCACTCCTTTAAAATATGCAAATTGAGGTTCAATGAGGATAAAGAATTTGCCAAAGTAGTGAATGTTGAAGCAATGTAGTTAATGTATATTGTCTTGACATCTGTATTAAATAGAAATTTAACTTTTTTTATACCAGAAGCAGGACTCAGTCACCCTTGACATGGTTTCCAGGCATGTATCTCCTCAGTGTGGTTAATCCAGAGATCTATGTTACACCACCAACTGTTGGTGACCACTTCCCTAAGAGCCAGCTAGATAAAACCTATTTGACTCACCAGTGACTCCTGTAGTCTGCTTGTCTGGGTGGGTATTCCACAGGGACCACTTCTTGGTCATAATGTAATTGAAAATTATAGAAGGCAAATAGAAAATTAATAATTCTGTTAACAAAGAGTAAACCATTCTGGCTTAACATGTTCCTCTGAAAACCTCTGTATCACATAATAATGTACCTTATTGGTTTGAAAGTTTTATGAACTCTAGGACACAGTCCAGTTTGATGTTCCCTTGACTTTTCCATCTCTGAAATGAAATTTAGTTATTGTGAAGTTTCATTTATTGTTTGCTTATTATAGTTCTTATATGTTAGTCTGCTTAAAAATAATGGCTTATATGAATTCAATTTGTCTTTTGAGCTACCTAGCCATTTTTATAAAAACTTTGGGTTAATAATATGAGTTACTGTGCTTACCTGGGAAATAACCTGCCTAAAGTACTGAAGATAAGAGTTAATGGCTATGGTAAATCAACTGTAATGACATCCCTCATATTTATTTTTAATTTCTAAGAAATTCAAGTTGTTTATGTAATATGAAAGATGCTTAATAGAAAAATAGCTTACCAGTGGTAAACTCTTTTCTGTTTCTCTACCCCACTCCCTGAAAAACTTCTTATTTTGAAAATTTTTAAACCTGAAAGTTGAAAGACTAGATTATTTGAGAATGTGTTGCAGACATTGTGACATTTTACCCCTTAATTTTTAGCTTTGTTTTTTTCTAGCACCAAGAGCATTCTTGTGAAGCACAATAACATTGCTGCACTTAAGAAACTTAACATTTATTGATTCATCATCATTTAATGTACAGTTTATATCCACATTTGTCCTAATTATTCCAATAATGTCCATGGTAGCTATTCTCACCTCCACCCCTCCAGTTCTGGATCCAAACAAGGTCCACACTAATACTTAGTTTTCTTGCCTCTTTTAGTCTCCTTTAGTCTAGAAGAGATCCCCCAGTTATATTCTGTCTTTAGTGACATAGACATTTTTGAAGAGCTTAGGCCAGTTTTCTTGTAGAGTGTACCTAAGGATTTTTCTGATTGTTTCTTTATGGCTAGATTCTGATTACATATGTTTGGCATGAATACCACCTAGGTAATGTGTAGATACACTTTTTAAAACTCTCTATAGTTTGCAGTATAGAGAAAGTTTTGAAGGATGCTAAATGGAGAGGCTGTGGCAACTATTTGGGTGAAAGATACAATGGCCTGAATTAGCGAAGCAGTGGTAAGAACTGAGGAAGAACAAATCAAGAAAGGGTTAGAAGATGGACTTGATGACCATTTTTGGTTGTGGTTGATGATATAGATGGAGGAACCTATAGACATTTTCAGGGTGACTGAGAAATTGCTATGTCTTTCATCAGTTCAGGAATTCTAAGAATAGAAATAGGTTCATTTGAATAGTTGATGAATTTATTTTTCACACATAACATTTGAAATGCCTGTGAGTCATTCAGATAGAGAAAATTTATATGACCAATCTGGAGACCAGAAGAACCTAGGACTTGCTATTTAAATTTGGGAATAAAATATTAGCATATCTGTACAGAGTATAGCCATATGGATGTATCAGATTACCTAGACTAAGTATTAAGTGAAGAGAGATGGATGATGATGACTTCTTAGTTAATATTTAGCCATAAAACATTCTCTTTTTTTTAAAAAAAAGATTTATTTATTTATTTTGAAATTCAGAATTACAGAGAGAAAGAGAGAGACAGAGAGAAAGGTTTTCCATCTATTGATTCACTCCCCAGATGGCTTCATTGGCCAGCATTGAGCCAGACTGAAGCCAGGAGTTTCATTCAGATCTCCTAATTGGGTGGCAGGGACCCAAATACTTGGGCCATCTTCTGCTACTTTATCTAGGCCATTAGAGGGGAGCTGGATCGCAAGTAGAGCAGCCAGAACACTTAACTGGTGCCCTTATGGGATGTCAGTGTCACAGGCAGCAGCTTAACTCACAATGCCACAATGCCAGCCCCCATATAATTCATTCTTAGTTTTAAGGTTTCGCCATAGCTCTCAGTCCTGTGCTCTTTCAGTATCTTTGTTGCTTAGTTTTTTAGGATTTTAAGTTCGATGTTGTTCCACTGATTTGCTCTTTAGACAGCAACTGAACTCAGACTTGTTTAGCTTCATCACAGATTGCATTTGTCCCAACTAAACTAGAGTTTCAATGGAACTAACCCATATACATGGTCATAGTAATCTGTGTTCCATCTAGTACCTTAGATAAGTTTAAGACTGTTTCTCTCAAAGGAACCACACCCGAGTTGAAACTGCCAGACCTCCCCCATTGTTACTTGGTTCAGTTCCAGAATGTGCTGAGGCACATTATGCAAATCAACCAAACACAGTAAAGATGATCATACATCAGCTGTGGTGTGCACATGTGTGTTTCTGCAATCTGGATTGCAATTCTGTGATGGAATAGTTCCAGACTGACCTAGCAGAATAAAAAGAAAGAAAACCTGAAGTATGTTCTCTCAACTTTACTTAATACTTTGACTTTATCAAATTTGTGTGCTGTGATTCTGCCTGTTACTCTCAGCATATGGAGAAAACAATCAGTACTCAATCATTCCTCAAAGAAATCTTTCATATTCCTTCCACACCTGGAAGACTAAGTCACCAAACACACTGGAGTGTTTTGTTAGGCATTTGTGGATTCCATTACAAAAATGCCCCATCTCCAACATTTTTTGAATATTAAATAAATATATACAAAATGTAAATGAACTCTAAAAGAGATGAAGGAGCTGGGCGATGTAAGAAGGAAAGGGAAAGCCTAGATTTTTCTTTCAGGGAAAAAGCAGGCTGAGCCCAATGGGGACGGCTGAGTGTTCAGCTGCCAATACTTGTTACTTAAGGACTGACATTTTCCAGATCTCACTTCAGGGAAGTCAACACCTGATTTCACTTAAAACTGCAGCATCTGCCCTGCTGCTTTCCCCTGACCAACCCCATACCTCACCACTCTCACCATGAGGGCTAAATGAAAGAATGCAATTAGCAGGTGAGTGGGGGTTGGGACGAGTGAACCCTCTTGAGAGCCCCTAGCACAGCTCTATCTGATTGTACAGCTGACTTAGATTTCTCCACAGGTGTAGCACTAACAAGCCAAGGAAGGGTTGGGGTGGGAGGGAGAGAGAAAGCAAACGAGTGCACAGCACTGGCAGAGTCCTTCACAAATAATGCTATTTTTTTGTTTGGGTGGTTATTGTTATAGCTGTGGCTATCTAGCTTCTACTTTCTTAAATTACCACTACTGCTTGATTTGTAGATCAGATAGGAATTTTTCTCTTGAATAAGCTAAACAAGGCACTATTCATTTATTTTTTCCTTGTTGTCTTCTCTGTATATATGTGTATGTGCACACATACATGTATGTATTCATGTGCATATGTAGGGTTATATGTATGTGTATAAACACGTAAAATATTTTAAAATATATATATATGTTCAACATATCCCAGTTTCCTGATGTTAATTTTAATCTAAAGAGTAACCATTGAGGCTGGAATAAGACAAAAAGACAAGAAGGGCAGTCAACCTAGAACATTTTGGAAGCATGTACATTATAAGTTAATTTTTTACAACCTAGAATGTATTACTGTGTTTGTAGACTACTATTTTTCACTTAGCAATACATTAATGTTTTCCCATTTTAAAAATCATTTTCTGTAATGCCCTTATGAATTCTATCCTATAGAATTTTTACTTCTCATATAAATGTATCCTTTCTCTCTTTTTTTTCCTCTCACTCTTTTCTGACCCTAAAGCAGGGATGAACATTCTTATATATATATATTTGCACCCAGTTCTGTTTCATAAGAAATAATTTTTGGAAATGGTGTCATTTACATAAAGGGTATATGCATTTTATAACTTTCAATACATATTACCAACATATCTCTTTCCAGAGGAGTTTTTGAGATGTTATGAGGACTATCTAACTTACAGTTTCCATAGGCAGATTGGGTGTTAGAGCAAGGAATTATGAGTTACAAGGAAGGCTGTCACTATATATCCTGAAAGTTTCCAGACCAGGATAATTGTTGTATTATTATTAAAAACTAAGCAAAAGTAAGTCCTAGCCATCCATCAGGACTGACTTGCAGAAAGAGATCAAATCTAAGAAATGGGCCTCTGATTACCTCTGATGATGTACAAGTTGGAACATAGGTAGTGCCTGTAACTAAATTAACCCACAGGATCTGAGTTGCAGAATGCTAAAAGCCTAGAGTCTCATTTTTAAGATACCCAGGAAAATACAAATAATATTATAATAGAAAAATAATTACATTGTAATGGAGTGGATTCTTGTCTGTGTCCTGAATAAAATACTCTGATATACAGAATATTCTTGACTGTCGAGTGGATGTTCATGTACCTCTTCCTAAGATCTTGAAGTAGAAGTTGAGAGCCTCTATGAAAATAATAGATTTCCTCTAATCAGTCAAAATTCTTTGCTGACCTTATGATCTTCCTTAAACCTAGAGGAAAAAATGAGAAACCTCTGGTGTTTAATAAATTCCTGTTGAGAATTCCACCCTCCAATCAGCAAGTCTCATATTTATACTTTTTGATAATTATATTTTTGTCTGTAGAATTTGTACATGAAATATTATCATTTCGTAGCCATGCCCAAGGGGTGAAACTCTTTTCTTTATTTTCTAGACCTGTTCTTATAGATCAGTCAATCAATAGTAGGCATCTAATTGGCACTGGGCACAATTCTAGGACTCATTTTATTACTTGACCTCTGTAAGTTCTACTCTTACACACAGGGTCTCTGATGATACTTTGAGTCTCCAGATGTCACTGACTATTCAGATCCTGTGTTAACTATTCCTCAAAATGCCTGGGTTTTCCCTTGTCCACGGTCTCGTCCCTAAGTAAATGGCCATAGATCCCTTTGGGGAATAAGAATTCTAAAAATATGTTATGGTACAGTGTTCTTCCCAAAGACCTGGCCGTATCTTTGAAAGGTCTCAGATCTTCAGATTAGCTTAGGAGCAGTGTCGGGTCAGGACTTTTCATTGAGTCAACCATCTTCAGACTCCCATTCATCCTTTTTCGTCTGTGTGTGATTGTATGTGTTAAGCAACACTCGTATTGACTTCCCTTCTCTTTGTTCCAAGGGATATCATGCTGCATTAACCATCTCCAAAACTCCCTGCCAATCAAGTCCCTTTAGCTCCCCCTTGCTAGCCATCACGGAAATTGTTACTTTTTGGCTTCTAGTAACCAAACACTGATACCTGGGCTCTGTTGCATCATCATCCTCGTAGTTACTGACAAATCTTAAGAGCCAACAGTGAACTTTTCAAATCAGTGCTGTTCCCCTCGACACATCCCTAATGACTGTTGTGAATGTTGTCATGGAACATAAATCCTCTGATGGGTCTCCTGGCCTTACTAACATAGCGATTCTAACATAGCCCCTTCCTTCACTCTTTTTTTATACTTCCATCTACCATATTCCAAGGCAAGTCAGAAATGTCTGTGCTCAACATGGCCATTACTTTCATGACTTTTTTTTTTTTTTTGACGCAGAGTTAGACAGTGAGAGAGAGAGAGAGAGAGAGAGAGACAGAGAGAAAGGTCTTCCTTTGCCGCTGGTTCACCCCCCAATGGCCGCTGCAGCTGCAGCAGCAGCCAGCGCACCACGCTGATCCAAAGCCAGGAGCCAGGTGCCTCTCCAGGTCTCCCATGCAGGTGCAGGGCCCAAGGACTTGGGCCATCCTCCACTGCACTCCTGGGCCACAGCAGAGAGCTGGCCTGGAAAAGGAGCAACCGGGACAGAATCCGGTGCCCCAACCAGGACTAGAACCTGGGGTGCCAGCGCCACAGGCGGAGGATTAGCCTATTAAGCCGCAGCACCAGCCTTTTCATGACTTTCTTAAAGTCAGTCTAACTGTGAGTTTTCCCTGACCCCTGGGATCTTTGCCAGGGTGTTAAATCACATGTCTCAAAAAAAAAAATCTCCAAATCACTAAATTTTTTATTATCTAGTCTTACATCCTGGCTGCCTTGATTAAACACCTTCAAAGTACAATCCCAGAAATACAACCCTGGCTCCTGTTAGTAATTGTCACAGTTCCTTGACTATGTAGTCTTTTCAATTCCTTACTTTTGTTATGCCGTTTTAATCCTACTCATCTCAATCTTGCTGATTGTTATCTTAGATAATTTTCAATATTATTTGCCATAGTTTGGGCGTGCCGAGACATAGAAACCAAGATAGATATAGATGTGCCAGAGATTTATTTGGAGCAGTGGGGTGTTGGTGATGGTAAAGAAAGCTTTCAGATAATTCTAATATCTATGGAAAAAGGAAAGGAAGGAGGATATGATAGCAAGCATCTTAGATTATAGCACAGCTCCAAAAATACTTCAGTCAGGCCCATGTGGAGTCCTCAAGCCAAAACTGTATTTAGGAAGAGTCCTATGACATGCTGTCACGGATCTGCTTTAGTATCTTTGATTGCCACACTCAGTCATCAACTGGGAATAGCTCATGGGAAGTGTGACCTTAGCATAGAGCCATTAATCAGTTATGCTCTTTGTAGCAGGTACAGTTTTGTGGTTGCTACACACACATACATGCACATTCACACACTTATAAGGAATCAGATTCTATCATACATGACACAGACAGGGACTAGATATGGATCCTATGCACATAGAGAGGAGTCAGACACATACACTAGAGATCAGACTTTACCATACTATTAGTATTATAATTTCTCATTCATAATGGGTTTTATACAAACTTACTCAGAGAATCTAAAGAAATGATCTCCATTTGTCGCTTTGTTTTAATGTGAAAATACATACCATGATGACAATTGAGTTTCTGTAATACAACAAAATTATAAGGTGAGAACTTCCAATAGTCATGAGAGGCCACTTAGACTATTTCTAAGCATTTGAGATATAAATCACCAAGTGTGAGATGAGTCAGTAGCTTGAAAATGAACTTCCATTTCTGTGCATTTCTGGGTAGAGATTTTTCAAATTAGCAACACATCCAAAAGAAAAATAATATACTACAGAAGTAGGACTTTTGTATGTGACCAACACGACTCGTGCATATATTTTTCTCTCATTATTCTATCCCATGTTATAATCTACTTGTGTCCAAGTTACTATATCTCAGACTATAAATTCCTTGAAGGCAAGGACCACGTCTCATCTTTGATTACACTCAGTACCCAAGTGACTAATTCAGTGCCAAAAAGTATTTGGTGACCTCTTTCTTTAACCCTGTGCTTCCTTCCCTGGGCCAGCTCTTTATAGTTTCACATCAGAATCACAGCCTTTGGAGAGATGCCCCATATCTCTCTATAATCATTGCTCTTCCCTGCATTATTTAACAACCACACCCCTCACTCAGGGGGGAGCCAGATTTCTTTTAGAGCCAAAATGGTTTTAAGTCAAGTAAAAATTGTTGTGCATCTTACTTTTCTTTGGTAAGATTTATCACTGGCTCAGTAGAACCTTTGCCAAAAAATTGGTTAGTTTGTCATCATGGCATATTAAGGAATTTCTTCCTAAGAAAATATCTTCATAACTAAAGAAGCCAGCTTCTGTAAAATCCCTACCAAAAATACCACTCCCACTCTAAACCACCAAGGCATGTTCAGTGGCTTCCATATGGAAATAGATTTTTTTAAGTCACTAACATGTTCTGGAAAATGATGGACTGTGATGTTTAGGTGATAATATGATCTCTTGAGAATTCTTCCTAGTCTTCCAGTGGTCTACTACAATTCTTCAATTTGTGTATACTTTATTCTTTTTAGGAACAATATATTGATATTTGTTTTCTTGTGTGGAAATGAAAATAGCTTAGGAAAGTAGGCAAGACAGGTATTATTATTCAGTTAAATGATTTGTCCAAAGGGACAGAGTGAAAATGGTGGCCAATGATTGGAAAACAGAGAGATCAAATAGACTACAATATTTAGGAAATAAAACAAACAATAATGTATACTCAGTATCTGCTATGTACTGGGCATGGAAGCTAGACTTAAAAACACAAGGTCAAATAAAATCTGTGTAATTTATCTCTTGTAAGGTCATCTATATTAAAATAAATAAAATCCTATTATAATTATAAATAGAGATAGTAACAAAATTTTACAGAAGCTCTTAGAATGAAAATCAAGAGTCTCTGGCCCCTCCTACCACCACTACCTGCCCCAACCCTTCACTTCAGAGGTAACCTTTCTCATTAATGTAAGTATGTTGAATGTCTTTTCTTTTTAGTATTTTTATTAGGAAAAGCTAAAATTATACAAAATTAGAATAATGTAATAAATACATATTACACATCAATATCTAACTTTAAGATCAGTAAATTTTTACATATGGACATAAATAATTATTTAAGAGGTAGGAGGGAGAGACAGGAAGAGAAAGAAAGAATGAGCATGTGTGAGCATGAGCAATTTCGTCTACTGGTTCACTCTCTAAATGCCTGCAATAGCCAAAACTGGGTCATAGCCAAAGTTGTGAGCCAAAAACTCAATCCAAGTCACTCATGTGGGTAGCAGGAACTCAGTTAACTGAGCTATCATCATGTTTTTCAAGGCACTACTCCATTTTGTGTACATTCTGAATTTATGGAAAATACCAAGTTGCTTATTGTTATGAATTAAATAGGACTTGGTTTCCCAAATTCATGCAGATGCTTAAACCTCATTGTCTTATGTTAATAGTTAATAGATTAATGCTAATGGGCGATGGGTTAGGGTAGATACTTGATCTAATTATGGCTGTTTTGAGATCATGCCACTGGAACATCTTTAGGTCTTTGGGGCTTGTTCCCTGGAAGGTAGTTCTCATAAGAGTATTTTTTTTAATAGAACTGGGTTCTTCCTTCCTTCCTTCCTTCCTTCCTTCCTTCCTTCCTTCCTTCCTTCCTTCCTTTTAAGATTTATTTATTTATTTGAAAGTCAGAGTTACACACAGAGAGAAGGAGAGGTACAGAGAGAGAGAGAGAGAGAGAGAGAGAGGTCTTCCATCTACTGGTTCATTCTCCAGGTGGCTGCAATGGCTGGAGCCAGGAGCCAGGAGTTTCTTCCAGGTCTCCCATGTGGGTGCAGGGTCCCAAGGACTTGGGCCGTCTTCTACTGCTTTCCTAGGCCATAGCAGGGAGCTGGATTGGAAATGGAGTAGCCAGGACTTGAACCGGTGACCACATGGAATGCCAGCACTGCAATCTTCAGCTTTACCTGCTATGCCACAGTTCAGCGCCAGTAATTTTTTTAAAGATTTATTTTATTTATTTGAAAGAGTTACAGAGAGAGGTAGAGACAGAGAGAGAGGTCTTCCAACCGCTGACTCACTCCCCAGATGGCCACAACAGCCGGAGCTGTGCCGATCTGAAGCTAGGAGCCAGGAGCTTCTTCTGGGTCTCCCACGTGGGTGCAGGGGCCCAAGGACTTGGGCCACCTTCCACTGCTATCCCAGGCCATAGCAGAGAGCTTGATTGGAAGTGGAGCAGCCCGGACTAGAACCGGCGCCTATATGGGATGCCGGCGCTTCAGGCCAGGGTTTTAATCCGCTGCACCACAGCGCCCCTCCCCCCAATATTGGTTTTTAAAGCTGAATTTGGGCAAGCTTCTCTCTCCTGTTTCCTGGTTTACCATGTGGTCATTCTTTCACACACCCTCCAACATTGCCAGACAACCAAACTACCAAGCTGGAACTGTGAATCTCCAAAGTGTAAGGCAAAATAAATATTTTCCTTCCCAAAGAGTTCCTCTCAGGTATTTTAGTTAAAGTAACAAAAATTGTGTGATTATATCGAATTTTCCTGTTTTAAAAGTTTTATTTATGCACACGTGCATGCACACACACACACACACACACAGAGAGAGAGAGAGAGAGAGAGAGAAACTAACTACCATCTATTGGTTCATTTCACAAATGCCTGCTTTGGGCAGGGGCCAGGCTGGGTCCAAAGTCAGGTGTTGAGCATGCAATCCAGGTTTTCCACATGGCAGAAGAAATTCAGTTACTTAAGCTGCTATCACTACCTCCTACATTATCAGGAAGCTGGAATCCAGAACGAGAGCCAGGTGCTTCAATGTGGAACACAGGCATCTTACCTGCTAGGCTAAATTCCTCTTAGATTCCTTTAAATGTCTATATGGTTATAGTATATGTCTATCTCTCTCCCATTCTTGATAATGGTAATTTGCATCTTCCCTTTTACTCAGTTTGCTAGAATTTTACTAATCTTGTGTTTTTAAAAGGAACTAATTTTGATTCATTGATTTTTGTGTATTTTAAAAATTTTATTCATTTTTATTCTTATCTTTATTATTTATTTATGATAACTTTGAATTTGATTTTTCTTTGTATAGATTTTTTTTTATTTTTTTATTTTATTTATTTATTTATTTTGACAGGCAGAGTGGACAGTGAGAGAGAGAAACAGAGAGAAAGGTCTTCCTTTTGCCATTGGTTCACCCTCCAATGGCCGCCGCGGCCTGCACGCTGCAGCCGGCACACCATGCTGATCCGATGGCAGAAGCCAGGTACTTATCCTGGTCTCCCATGGGGTGCAGGACCCAAGAACTTGGGCCATCCTCCACTGCACTCCCTGGCCACAACAGAGCTGGCCTGGAAGAGGGGCAACCAGGACAGAATCCGGCGCCCTGACTGGGACTAGAACCTGGCGTGCCGGTGCCATAAGGCGGAGGATTAGCCTAGTGAGCCGTGGCACTGGCGTCTTTGTATAGATTTTTAAGGTGGAAAACTAGATTAATTATGTGAAATATCTCTTCATTTAAATAAAGGTATTTATTGCTATCAATTTCCCTAAGCATTGCTTTGGCTTTATCTTACAAATTTTGATATATTATATTTCCATTTTTATTATGTTCAATGTATTTGCTAATTTCTCTTTGATTTGCTCTCTGACCTAAAAGTTGTAAGTGTGATTTTATTTCCAAATATTTGGGAGAATTTTCCAGATATTGTTGTTACTAATTTCCAGGTTAATTTCAATTTGGTCACAGAATATTTTTGTCTAATTTCAGTTTTTAAATATTGGCCTAAATTTGCTTTGTAGCCCAGCATATAGTCTGTGTTGATGAGTATTTTATGCGCATTGGTAAAGAATGTATACTTTGCTATTATAAAAGTTATAAAGTACTAATCTTTACTCAAGAAAAAGATGGGTAAGAAGAATATCATGTACCTACTAAAAAATTGAATTCATAATTTAAAGCCTTCCAAAAAAGACAGCCACACAAATTGGCCAGTCCTATGTCAGCTAAGGGAGAACAATAGCAATGCTGTTTGCTTCTTAAAAATCTGTTCCCAGCTGGCCTTTTGTTCTTCTCTGCTCTCATTTTTGCATTCATTGTGATTATTATTCTTATTGTTCCATTTAAATTTATCGACTTTCAGCTGCATTATTTGCATTATTTTTAGTGATTTCTTCTCAGTCTACTTAGTATTTCAGCATTTCAAGCAAAATTTTTAAGTGCATGACCATACAGAATCTTTTACCCTTACACCTTCATGTTATAGTTGGTGGTGTATTATATCTGTGTACACTGACATCCCTCCATCCAATGTTTCATACATATTTGAAATAATTTGAAAAGAGAAAAATAGTCCATTAGATTTATTCTCAAAATTTACTGTTTCTGTCATTTTCCCTTCATTTCCCTCTGGAATTATTTCTATTTAGCTTAGTGAACTTTCTTCTTTTACAGCAGGTCTCCCAACAAATTCTTTAATTTTTGTTCATCTGAAAATTTCGTTATATCACCTTCATTCCTGAAAGATATTGATTAGGAAGGCGGAGTTATAGACAGATGGAGAGAAGGAGAGCTACAAAGAAAAAGATCTTCCAGCTGCTGGTTCACTCACCAAAGGCTGCAATGGCCGATGCTGAGCCAGGCCAAAGCCAGGAGCCAGGAGCCAGGACCTTATTCTGGGTCTCCCATGTGGGTGCAGGGTCCCTAGCACTTGAGCCATCTCTGTTGCTTTCCCAGGCACATTAGCAGGGAGCTGGATTGGAAGTGGAGCAGCTGGGACTGGAACTGGCACCTGTATGGTATGCATACAGTGTTGCAGACTGCGGCTTAACCCATTATACCATGATGCTGGCCAACAAAGATACGTATTTTTAGAGAGAAAATTCTCAACTGACAGGTCTTTTCATTCAGCACTTTGGAGATGTTCCCCTATCTTCTAACCTCCATGTTTTCTAATGAGAAATACAGGGTAATTTAAATGGTTGTTCTCTTTCATGTAATGTTATTTGTATATGGATCTTTTCAAGATTTGTTTCCTTGCATTTGGACTGAAGCAGCTGGAAGATTGTGATGTCTGGGTGTCTGCATGTGTGGGGTGGCTTTGTCTCCTTTGTTAGTTTACATTGTTTGAGGTTCACTGACATCTTGAATTTGTTACTTTTTTTAAAAATTAAGTTAAGGAAGTTTGCAACTACTGTTTCTTCATTTTTTTTTTTTTATTTTGCTAATGTCTTTATTTTCCCATTCTGGGCTGCCACTGACATGAATGCTAAAGTTTTTTGATGTAATCTTACAGTTCTCAGACTGTGTTTAATAAAAATTTGTTTTCTCTGATTATATATATTTCCCCTGTTTTGTCATCAAGTTCATTGATTATTTCTCCATCATTTCCTTCTGGTATTAGGCTGATAAAGTGCATTTTCATTTCAGCTATTGTATGTTTCAGTTATAAATTTTCCATTTGGTTCAGTTTTACAGTTTCTATTTCTCTGTGTAGAACTTTTTATTCATTTTAAACTTGTTCATCAGTATATGAACTATGGCCATAATAGCTGCATTCAAATCTTTGATAATTTCAATGGTGGGGTCAAAAGAGGGTTGGCCTATGTTGATTGGATTTTCTCATGAGAGTTGGTCATTTTTTGCTTTTTTTCATATTGCATAATTTGAATCATATTCTGAACATTTTTAATATTATGTTGTGAAGCCCTGGATCTTGTTTTCTGGGGTTTGTTTTTGTTTTAGCATGTAGTCAGTCTGGTTATGTTAAGACTGTTAATTCTGTTTCATGTTCCTTGGGTGGTGGTTTCAATGTCAGTTCAGTTTGCAAAGCCATTGTTAACCATGTTTGCAGCTATCTAATATATATAGGGAGTAGTTGGGGACTTGCTATGTGGTTTATAAATATTTTTCAGTGTCTCCTGTGATAGTTATCAATAACTCATTCCTTTTCATAATGTTGACACTCTGTGTACATGGAATCCCATAGTAATCTTAGGACTCATGTTTCATACTCAGAATTATGAATACCCATTTCTACAACTTACTCCTCTCTGGACTTCTCTCCCCTCCCCATCATCACACTGTCCTCTAATGCACACACTCCAAGAAATTCTTTTTCTCACTTCTTTTTTCTCAAATATTTTTACAGTTTGTCAGTGCCATGTTCTCAGGGGGTTCTGTGAGACTAGTGAGATAAAAGAGGGATTTGCAAACGGGGAGTTCTTCTACCTTATTTGAGAAACAGAAGCCTATTTCTCAATGCACTGTGCAGAGACATGTCTTTTCTTGGGATTTTAGGTGCCTATGAAACATTGCCACAGCCATGAAACTTCACAAATTTGTAGCTCAATGTTATAGGTTTAATGTAATCACTATTAAAATTCCAATGATACTTAACCACAAAAAGACCTTAAATTGCTAATGTAATGTTGAATAAGAAGAACAAAGATGTAGTTGTCATACTTCTTGGCTTCAAAATATATTACAGAGCTACAATAAAATAAAAAGTGTGGCACCTGCAAAAAAAAAAAAAAACACACAGACCTATAGACCGTTGAAACAGAATAAAGAGTTAATAAACAAACCCACACATTTACAGGCAACTGATCTTCAACAAGGGTGTCAATAACACACACTGTGGAAAGCATAATTTCCTCAGTAAGTGGTGTTGGGAAAATTGGATATCATATGCCGAAGAATGAAATTTAGACCATTATCTTACATCATACACAAAAATAAGTTCAAAATGGGTAAAAGATTTAATGCTTGTTTTGTGACCTATATATGCTCTATCCTAAAAAGTGTTTCACATGTTGATGAAAAGATTATTTATTCAGCACCTGTTGGGTGGAGTATTCTGTATATGTCTGTTTTGTCCATTAAGTGTATAGTGTAATTTAGCTCTATTCTTTGTTGATTTTGTTTTGTCTGGTTCATCTGTACATTGATGAAAGGGCAGTGTTGAAGTCTCCACTGTTGTTTGGAAGCTCGTCTCTCCCTTTAGATGTAATCATGTTTGTTTAGAAAATTCAGTTATCTGGCATTAAGTGCATTTACATTTTAAATCATACCTTCATGTGGGATTGATCTCTTGATCTTTATAGTGGCTGTCTGTTTTTACAAGTTTATTTTAAATTCTCTTTTGTCTGATACAAATATTGCTACTTCTTTTCATTTTTGGTTTCTGTTTGAATGGAATATCTTTTACCACTCTTTTACTTTCATATATTTCTGCCTACTGCTGAAGTTTCTTAAGAGGCAGCATAAGTCCTGGTTTTGTTTGTTTTGTTGTTTTGGTTTTTGTTTAATCATTCAGATAATCTATACCTTTTAACTGGGGGAATTTAGTCCATTTATATTCAGTTATTAATGATACATAATGATTTGGTTTGGTCTTTTTTAAAATTCTTCAGTATATTTTGAACTTCCTTTGTTCTTTTTTCTGGTGGGCTTTATACTTTCAGATGTTTGTGTGACCATAGTTATCTTTGTTTTTTTTTTTATGTGACCCCTTAAGTATCTTTGGTAAGGCCGGTCAGGTGGTGGTGAATTTCTTCAGTTTTTGCTTGTCGTAGAAAATATTTCTCCTTCAATTATTAAAGATAGCTTTACTTGGTAGTCTTGGTTGGAAATTTTTTTCTTGGAATATATCATTCCTTTCCCTTCTAGCCTGTAAGGTTTCTGATGAAAAATCTGCTGTTAATCTAATGAGGGTTCTCTTACAGGTTAGCTGACACTTTTCTCTTGTGCAGATTTTAGAATTCTCTCTTTGTATTGTATTTTTGTTACTCTGGATATAATATGTTCTTGTGGTGAGGATCTTTTTGGGTTATATCTGTTTGGAGTCCTTTGGGTCTCCTGTACTTAGATGTCCAAATCTTTCTCCACATTTGATAAGTTTTTAGCTGTTGTTACGTTAGATATGTGGGTTTTTTTAAATTTTTTACTTCTCTTTGTCTACAAGAATTTCCAAAATTTAAATATTTGTTCATTTAATGGAGTCCCAGTGGTATCAAAGGCTAATCTTATTTGTTTGTTTTTGTGTGACTGAAATATTTCAAAAGGGCTATCTTCAATTTCAGATAGTCTTTCTCCTGGTTGATCTAGTGTATTGTTGAGGTTTTCAGCTGTATTTTTTACTTCTTGAAATCTTTGTTTCTCAAATTTCTGTTTGATTCTTTTTCTTTTTTTTTAAAGATTTGTTTATTTTATTTGAAAGAGTTACACAGAGAGAGAAGGAGAGGCAGAGAGAGAGAGAAAGAGAGAGGTCTTCTGGTCTTCCATCTGCTGGTTCACTCCCTAATTGGCCGCAACGGCCAGAGCTATGCTGATCCGAAGCTAGGAGCCAGGAGCTTCCTCCCAGTCTCCTACTTGGGTGCAGGGGCCCAAGGACTTGTCCATCCTCTACTGCTTCCTAGGCCATCACAGAGAGCTGGATTGGAAGTGGAGTGGCTGGGACATGAACCAGCGTTCATATTTGATGCTGGCACTGCAGGTGGTGGCTTTACCTGCTATGCTGCAGTGCCAGCCTCCTTGATTCTTTTTCAAGTCTGTCTCTTTGCTGAATATCTCTTTCATATCATGCATCAATTTCCTAATTTTGTTTAACTCTTTATCTGTATTCTCTTGTATTTCTTTGAGTATCATTATAATCATTTTTCCTGAAAGTCTGTCTTTGGGTGTCGCTTTGGTAGGTAACTTTGGCTTCAGTCCCAGTTGGATACTAAAGTATGGTTTCCCTGTACCTTCTTCCATCATAATTTATGGCAGCAGTGGCAGGGAATTGGGGGAACTCCTTTCAGTCTCAGCAAGGGTGGAGAGGTCGAACTGGCAGTGGTTGGTGTCAGAGCATTGCCAAACCCAGGCCTGATGTGAACATGTGTGGTTACATACACCTACTACAGCTGAGAAAGAGAGAAAGGGAGCTGCACTAGAGCCTAGTCCATCTATGATAAGTGTTCATGGTGCCAGGAAAGCATAGGCTATGCTGGGGATTTTGCACTGGTAACTGCTGATCTGAAGCTGCAGGATGTAGGTAGGACCTTTTACAGGCACCATGGGGTAAGCATGCATGACTCTAGGGTTTCTGGGACTAGCAGCCACAGTCCCAGAGTTATGGAATGCAGAAAAGGCCTTCTCGAGGTTTCTCATGGCAAGCACAGTTTAGATGAGAGCTGTGCACTGTCAGCTTTGGGTCTTGAGCCATGAGATGCAGAAGGGAATTTCCCACATCCCTCGGAGCAAGCAAGAGTGGTGCTGACATTGTGTAAAGTCATCAAATGCTCTGAGCCATGATGTGTGGAGAATAAATTCCGCAGGTGCTGCAAGGTGAGCAAGGCTTCCAGGAGCCCTGAGCCACCAGACACAGAAGGGGTCTTCTCCAGGTCTCAAGGGGCAAGCGAGGGTGACTCCTTAGTTTGTACACCACAATCCTGTAGCTGTAAATGTTGAGGGGCCTGTCATCTGTTCTGTGAGATGTATGCTGTTCTGAGGACTGTGGCAGCATCCAGGCTGCCTACTGGCTCCTGAAATAAAATGGAATCTAATAGTGGCTATACCCTAGCAGATTGGGTTCTGGGGACTGAGGGGGCACCCAATATGGGTTCCTTTTTTGGAGTAACACAGTCAGTTGGACTCCAGTCAACTTCCCCAACTGGATTTGAAGCCTCTGAGGGTTATGGAATTCCCCTGAAGTTAGGAATGCTGATCTGCAGTAATCATTGAGGTCACTGTGCTTTCCTGTTTACCTTTCCCAGCAATGTGGAAATTCTCGGGGGTCTGGGTTAGCAGCTGCAGTGTGCTCTGTTCCTTCCTTTCTACTGGTCTCCTAAACTTTATGCTGTTTAGGGTTCCTGTCCCTTCTTTGCTGATTTCAAGAATTTTCCTTAAGCTAATCTCCCCAAAATGTTCACCTGATTCATTTCTGTGCCTGAGGTTAAATACAGAACACCTTATTTAACCTTGGATCTTTATTCTCACTGCTCCCAGGGCATCCAGAAGTCACAGCAGATGTACTAGGATAATATTAACTCCTATACCTAATTATTAAATTTAAAAAGTTTTTAAAACTTCATAGTGCCTAATGTTATTTTATCTGTACCTTGGGAAGAACTGTCTCAAAGGACAAGTGTGATTTGTAGATTTTAAAAGAAAAAAATAAAAGCATGTCAGATAAGGAGAATAATTAGAGAAGTTGTTGATGGGGCAGAGAATTCTATAATAAATAGAACCGATTGATCAACAAAAAAAACCCTTTGAGAAAAATAGAGATGCCTGAAGTTGGGGGAGGGGATTATTGGTGAGTGACATAGACATGGAGCAGGAAGAAAATGGTATTGAAAATCCACTAAGGTTTTTCAAGATGAGAGAATCTGATGAGATTGATTGAGGGTAGGGGGATGAATTGGCAGGATGGGAAGAACCTAGAATTAGATAGGCAAGTACAGACATGAGAATTCATGAAAATGGACATGATAGCCAGAACAAGAATGGTGGCAATAGGAATGAAGAAATGGGATGAGAATGACACACAGGGTGATAGTAGATGATATCTGAGATTAATCTGACAGTAAACAAATCTCTAGTAATGGTTGGAGTATTTCTGTTCTCAGAAATAATAGCTTTCTGGATTGGAGTTAAATTTTTGGAAGTCCTCCCAGACTCAACTATTGCCCAAAACTTATGATCGAGTCATCTTTCCTGGTCATCCACTCTGACACTATTCCTGTCATGTCATGTAGGAAAATATACCCAATAGGGTCAGATCTTCTGCTTTTTCAAGAAAGTTGTAAATTCAGCTACCTTTTGTAATCTCCTAACTTTTAAACATCAATAATTCAATTTTTGTTAATGAATAAAACACTATACAACTTGGTTGCCAATTTGAAACCTCTCTTAAATTCTGTGTATTGCATAGAAGCTTGTCTGTGTGATTTCTTATCAGCAAGAAACATGTAGAAAGGATTTTTGTACTAGCTAGTGTTTTCCTTTAGTTAGGATGGTGATTTGAAAGTTATAAGACTTTCTCTGCTTCTTCCCAGCCAGGTCTCTAGACAAACTTTATAACTTTGCTGATTGCTCTGGACTCCACCTGATATTTGCTTTAAACGCACTGCGTCGTAATCCCAATAACTCCTGGAACAGTTCTAGTGCCCTGAGTCTATTGAAGTACAGTGCCAGCAAAAAGTACAACATTTCCTGGGAACTGGGTAATGGTAAGTAAAGATGTTATTTCCTCTGAATTGACAGGATAAAGGGGGAAAATGGATTGGTTTGAAAAATATTCTCAGTCAAATCATCTCTAATACATTGGCACAAAAAACATTTGGAATGTTTGGTCGTGAGTTTACCATCCAAATGGCAAAAAACTGTAGAAAAATTGAATCTACACCATCTGCATCTGTAGAGATCTCTAATTACATCATTTCAAACATGGGGGAAATCCCACAATAAATGGAAAATATAGTGATTTATGACTTAAAAATTTCATGATAGAACCACAAACTACTCTAATTTGAAAGAGTTTTGGTTAAATAAGTTTGAGGACTGCCATATAGTATATGGACTTCTTGAAGGTTCATGATTCATATCAGCATATAAAAGACCCTGAGCAGTCCTGCCACAAATAAATCTGTTTAACATTTTTAATTTAGTTTTCTTAAGCCATTAAACCAAGGTTGGTTTCAGGCTTAGGAGAACCCATACTTAGTTTTAATGCTCTGTTGCCACTGCATTGAAATTCTTAATACTTTTTTAACAAGGGGATTCACATTTTCATTTGTGTGGGGCCCTATAAATTATGTTTAACCATTGAATTCTGTCTCTCTCTGTGTGTATATTATCTGTTATTCCTTCCATGGAACAATATCACATTGCACACAGTTTGGAGAAATAGTTCATGAATCATACTGTTTTTCTTGATATACATGCCATTCTGTAGAGTCTGTGACTGTAATATTAAGTCAATTAATATGAGTTATCATTTAAATTATGGATAGTATAAATCTGAAAGTTTTCTGATTCTTAAGGTAAAAGAATTTTTTGGTAACCCTCGATCAAAGCAATTGAGCCTAACAAACCAAGACTTCTCTTAAAATACCAATCATAAATTGATTCCATTTTTGTCCATGGCTTTATATGTCTGTAGCTAACGTCATTTATTAAACACTAGGTACACATGTGTGTGCATGTATACCCACATACACATGTATGTGCCCTCACATGTATTTATTGAATCCTAGAATTTGAAGTTCTCATGATAACATGACAATGCACAAAGGTCATAAAAATTAATGTCTGGGGGCCAGTGCTGTGGTATAGCAGGTAAAACTGCTGCCTGCAGTGCTGACATTCCTTATGGGTACTTGCTCGAGTCCTGGCTGCTCCACTTCCAATCCAGCTTTCTGCTGTGACCTGAGAAAGCAGTGGAAGATGGCCCAAGTCCCTGGGCCCCTGCACCCATGCGGTAGATCCAGATGAAGCTGGGAAGCTCCTGGCTTTGGATCAGCATAACTCCAGCTGTTGTGGCCATCTGGGGAGTGAACCAACGGATGGAAGACCTCATTCTCTCTCTCTGCCTCTGTCTCTCTGTAACTATGCCTTTCAAATAAATAAATACAATCTTTAAAAAAAACAAATAAGGTCCTGTTTTTGCATCAGTAGTCTTTTTTTTGTTTTACTTTTATTTAGCAAATATAAATTTCCAAAGTACAGCTTATGGATTACAATGGCTTTTCCCCCCATAACTTCCCTCCCGCCTGCAACCCTCCCATCTCCCGCTCCCTCTCCCATTCCATTCACATCAAGATTCATTTTCAATTCTCTATATACAGAAGATCAATTTAGTATATATTAAGTAAAGATTTCAATAGTTTGCATCCACACAGAACATAAAGTGTAAAATACTGTTTGAGTACTAGTTATAGCATTAAATCACAATGTACAGCACATTAAGGACAGAGATCCTACATGAGGAGTAAGTGCACAGTGACTCCTGTTGTTGACTTAACAAATTGACACTCTTGTTTATGGTGTCAGTAATCTCCCTAGTAGTCTTTAATTGGAATGTGATTCTCATTTTCTTTCCTCCTGTTCTCTCTTTCCCTCTCTCAAAATGGGAGACATTTGGGGAAAGATAGGGACCATATGGAGACCTGCTGTGCTGAACTGGAGAAAATTTGACTATAGAAAGGAGAACTGGGGTAGCCTGAGGATTTTCATATTTTAAATCAGTCTAGGTATTACACGTTCCATGAAATAAGCAGAGTGATGTGATCAGCTTTGAACTAAGCTAATTATTGCATAATAGGCAAAGTCATTTACTTATCCTCCCCATCCCATCTTCAAGTTTAGGTTTTTGATATTCTTTGGTATTCTTTTTTTCCTCTCTTTACCTTACCCTACTCTAACATCAGACTGTATTCAGCTTATTACTTATTACTGCATCTTTCCCTTAAGAGAGCAAAGTATTTTTCAAAAAGGACACTTGAGGGACCAATTAGGCAGAATATTTAAAATAGGTGAATATTATTACACACTTAGAGGAGTAAGTAAGCCTATGCTGAACTGAAGAATGCATGCTGTATCCAAAGGCTTTGTTTGCTTGTAAAATATTGTAATGCCTGAGTAAAATTGTTTTGTATAAAAAATTAACTAGTTTTAGATAAGTTTAAAGCAATTAAAACTTACCTACAAGTGATTGACTTTTGGGAAAATCCCTCCAGAGTTTTTGGGATCTCTAGGTGTGGGTGCTTGTTAAAATAAATAAATCTTCAATTGATATAACTAGAGTGATTGGGTGTTGGAGATGGTCTGGGGAAGAGAATATACACAACTTTCTGTGTATCCTCATCTATTTCAGACAATTAAGACCTTGTCCCGCCCCATCCTGCTTCCTCTAACTATTAAATACTTTGGGCATGGAGCTAATTATATTGAAAGAATGTTATTTAATCACCTTAGCCACATAACACTTGATTCCAATCATTGTTCTTTTAAGTGCCTCTTCAGAGCTTAACCAAAACAAAGAATCATTGATGAAGAGGGGGATAGGCATTGTCACATATAATAAAATAAAAATAATCATATAAATAAAAATAGGGAAAAGGCAAAATATATAAATTAAAAATTCAATAAAGTAGAAAATATCCAGTAATGTTTTGGGAAGTATTTCTGTAAGTGTTATGCGCTTCTCTAATCAAGAAATTTGAAGTTAGCATTTTTCCCTTCCATTTTCTTTTTAAAAGTGTACTTCTATTTTTTGATATGAATTTTATAAATGACCTGCCCAACTCAAGTTGCCTTTCAGGGTTTGAAAAAGATTTATTTTATTCTTCCTTCTAATTCATTTTGAAACTATTGATAGTTTTTCTTGTGTTAGAATCACACCCCTTAAGATATCCAATGTATTCAGCTTACAACTATTGTATGTTGTATATTCAGCCACTTCTTTCTAAAAAAATTATCTACAGGATCATCCCCCTGGCCTAGACTTACTTCTCCAATATTCTGTCCTTTTTCTTCTTTGTAACTTTATCCTTCTGGTCAGAGGTAATGGTTAAGTCATCATATCCAGATTCAGGAATGGACAATGGGACTGACCAGTCTCTTATCATTCATGTTTCTATGTACCAACAACCTGTTAACAGATATTTTATCTCTGGAGCAAATCTAGCATTGGAAAAAACTAAACAGACATTTCTTTTGTTGTTTCTACTAAAGTAGCTAAACTACAAGTGACTAACCTACGTTTTTTTTTTCCTTTGAAGTAAGTCAGTAGTGTAGGTTACATTCTACCTAAATCACATCCACTGTCAAGTGGTGCATTAAGCCTGTGATTATAGAGTGGACTGAAATTATGTTTTTGTAAAAATTAAAGAAAAAAATGAAGAAAGGGGGGATTGAGGGTGGGAAAGAGAGAAGTATGGTTATCTTCTTAGACTTATACCTATGGAATATGTGAAATCTGTTCTCTTTATATTAATAAATATGTTTAAAAACAAAAATCAAAAACAAAAAGCCAGTTAGGATCTCAAAAGTCTATGAAAGAATGACTTTCTGTATACAAGAATTATATTAACAATTACATTTTGTGGATATAAAATGTTTTCTTTAATGTCCATAAATTTTAAATTTGATAACTGATTAGTGTCAAATGATGACTGTAATTGTTTATATTTCTGCCAACCATTGGTAAATCTAAAGTAAAGAAGAACTGGGAAATTTTGAAGCTAGGACACAAACTCTGGAAGTGTCCATAGTGCACAAAGCAATTTACAGATTAATACAACCTCCTTCAAAATATCAATGACAATCTTCAGAGAATTAGAAGAAAACCCTAGAATTTATATGGAACACAAAGAACTCTAAATAACAAAAGCAATCTTTAATCAAAGCAGAACTGGAGACAACATAATGACAAATGTTAAGACATACTGCAGGGCTATTATAACTAAATCACCATGGCATTGGCATAAAAATAGGTACATACACTAGTGTTACAGATAGAAACCCTAAAATAAAATCCACACATGTATAGCCAACTGATCTTTGACAGTGTCCACAAAACCATATACTGAGTAAAGGATAGTGATATCCTTTTATCCAATAAATAGTGGTGGGGAAACTGAATATCCATATTGAATAAGAAGGAAGCTTCATATACCCTTCCCTGTCACCCTACACAACAATCAACTCAAAATGGACCAAAGATCCAAATGTAAAACCTAAAACTTTTAAACTACTGGGAGAGAAGATAAGTTTAACACCTCAAGACATTGACATAGGCAAAAAACTTTTAGAAAAGACACACACACACACACACACACAACACAAGAAAAAGAAGACAAATGGTAGGGATTATACCAAACTAAGAAGATCCTTCACAGCAAAGGAAGCAACCAACAGAGTGAAGATACAACCTAAAAAATGGGAAAAATATTTGTAAGCCATGCATCTGATAAGGGATTTATATCCAGAATATATAAGGAGCTCAAGAAATTCAACAATAACAAAACAAAGATTACAGTTAAGAAATAGCCAAGGAGTAGTACTTGAGGATGGATGCCTAGGGAGAAATGGCATTGACTTCAGCCACAGACAGATACCAGAAAAACAAAGGAAGGACAATGTTGCCAGGAGACATATTGAGAGAAATTTTCAGTGGAGAATGAACAAAACGGAACAGAGACTCCATGGAGCAGTGAGGAGAGAGAATAGATGCACAGCTGCCAGTAGTGCACCACTAGTAACTGCTGCGTATTCATGGCAGCACCCAGCTGGAAAGCATCATCTTCCAAGGCAAGGTGAAAGGAGGTTGCTGCAGATCTAATGGAGGACTCAGGGACACACCATGAAATAAGTTGGTGTTCTGTGTGGTGTGCATGTCTGGGTAGATGGGCTGTGCAGGCACCCAGAGCTCACTCCAGGCAATTAAACCACTGGCTCATCTTGGTACATAGAAGGGCTGGGATTGTGAACACATTAGCCAGCTCCAACATCCCCTCCTTCTACGCCCAACTTGGGTGTCACTCTAGACTCTTACTCCACCCACAAGTGGTGGTCAGAGCTCCCTGGACTCACCCAGGATACAACTCTCTATTTCCAACTTTAGTCTCAGGAACTATGCTGACCTAGAGAGACACATTTCCAATAATAATGCCCTCAATCAAAAAAAAAAAACAAAAAAATCTGACCACCAAGGAGATAATAAGTGATCCCCAGATGTATAATAATCAATGTAGAAATGCAAGAAACATAAAAATAGAAGACAGTATGATTTCACAAAAGAGGGGCAATAATACATTAATACTGGACAGTGAAGAAGGGAAATTTGACAAAATGCCTGAGAAAGAATTCAGGAGAATGATTGTGAAGTTACTAAGAAACACAGAGAAACAGTTGAATGAAATAAATCTGTATGTGACATGGATGAGAAACCTGCAAAGAGATAGAGATAATGAAGACAAAATAGAAATATTAGAAGTATTCAATAAGTCAAAAAACAAATACAATGGAATGCTTTAACAGCAGACTTGAAGAGGCGGAGGAAAGATTATCTCATCAAGAAGACAGGTCTTTTGAAATATGTCATGCACATGCAAAACAGGAAGAAAAATTGAAAATAGTATTTGGGATCTATGGGATACCATCAAATAATCAAAGGAGTTCCAGAAACTATGTTAACAAAGAATGGCTAACAAAACGTATTCAGTGAAATAATAACAGAAAATATTCCCAATTTGGAGAAAGATATGGACATTGAAATACAGGAAGCATATAGAACCCCAAACAGCCATGATCAGAAAATATTGGCACCAGACACATTATACTTAAAATTTCAAAAGTAAAACATAAATATAATATCCTACAATACTTAAGAGAGAATTAGTATATACTAAGTTGATCTTCTGTATATAAAGATAATTGAAAATGAATCTTGATGAAGAATGGGATGGGAGAGGGAGTGGGAGATGGGATGGTTGTGGGTGGGAGAGAGGTTATGAGGGGAAAAGCCGCTATCATTCAAAACTTGTACTTTGGAAATTTATACTTATTAAATAAAGTTGAAAAAAAAGAAATGCCAAAACACCTTTAAGTGATCTCCTATCAGATTAAAGCAGATTTCTCAACACAAACCCTACAGGCCAGGAGATAATAGAGATATAGACCAAAGTCTAAAAGAAAAAAATTGCCAATTCAGAATACATTACCCAGCAAATCTTTCATTCATATATGAAGGTGAAATAAAGGCCTTCTATAACAAGCAGAAATTGAAAGAATTTGTCACCACTTGTCCAGCCTTACAAATAATACTTAAGGATTTGCTACAATAGAATCAAAAAGACATTGAGCATCATGAAAGAATGTGAAGGCAGAAAACATCCTAGTAAAAAAAACAAATGAAATTCAAAATAAACAATAGGAATATTCATGGAAAAATGAGAGGACCAAGTCATTACTTACCAATGATAACTCTGAATGTAAATGGACTAAATTCTACAATTAAAAGATAGAGACTGGCTGAATGGATAAAGAAACAAGACCCATCCATAAAGTACTTGCAGGAAACACACTTCACCAATAAAAATATACACAAGCTGCAAGTGAATGTATGAAAAAAGTATTTCATGAAAATAGAAATAAAAATTGAGTGATAGTAGATATTCTCATACCAGAAAAAATAGACTTTAAGACAAAACTGAAAAGAAACAAAGGACATTATGTAATGATTAAGGATCAATTCAACAGGAAAATATGACTATAGTAAATGTATATGCACCCAATGATAGGGTACCTATTTAAAGCAAATGTTAATGAATCTAAAGAGAGACATGCACTCCAATACAATAATAATTGGGGCCTTCAACATTCCACTTTCATCAACTGACAGATGAAGTAAACAAAATATCAAAATTAACAATGAAACAATGGAAATAATCTACACTGTTGACCAAGTGTATCTAATTGATATCTAAAGAGCTTTTCATCTTGCAGCTACAGAATACACATTGTTTTCATCAGTACATGGAGCTTTCTCTAGGATAGAACAATGCTACCAAAAAAAAAAAAAAAAAAAAAAAAGACTTGACAATGCTACCAAAAAAAAAAAAAAAAGAAAAAAGAAAAGAATCATACCATGTATATGTTATGACCACAATGAAATGAAGCTGGAAATTAACAAATTAAGAAACTCTGGAAAATATGCAAAACATGGAAACTGAACTCCTGAATGAGCAAAAGGTCATAGAAGAAATCAAAAGGGAAATTTAAAAAAAATCCAAGAAATGAATTAAGATGACAACACAGCATATGAAAATGTAAGGGATACAGCAAAGGCAGTGTTCAAAGAAAAGTTAAAGTTCGGGACATGCTCAAGCTGACTTACCTCAAACGGTAGAGTTAGAAACATACCAGGGGATTCCAATTCAATGCCATCCAGGTAGCAAGTACCAATGCCATCTCACTAGTCCCAGTGATCAATTTCTGTTCACAATTGATCATAATGATAGGACTAAGAAACAAAGGGATCACATAAACAAGAATAGTGTCTGCAAATACTAGCTGATAGAAGAAAAAAGGGAGAGAATGATCCAACATGGGAAGTGAGATACACAGCAGACCCATAGAATGGCAGATGTCCTAAACAGCACTCTGGCCTCAGAATCAGCCCTTAAGGCATGCGGATCTGGCTGAAAAGCCCATGAAAGTATTTCAGGCATGGAAAGCCAAGGCACTCTGGGGAAAAAAAAAAAAAAAAAAAAACTAAATGAAAGATCTCCGTGAGTGAGATCCCAGTGGAAAGAACGGGTCATCAAAGAAGGAGGTACCTTTCTCTGAAGGGAGGAGAGAACTTCACTTTGACCATGGCCTTGTCTAAAAATTATCAGTCAGTGAACTCAGGGGGCTTCCATAGCCTTGGCAGCTCATGACAAGAGCCTAGGGTGATTACTGATGCCATAAACAAGAGTGTCAATTTGTTAAGTCAACAACAGGAGTCACTGTGCACTAACTCCTCATGTAGGATCTTTGTCCTTAGTGTGCTGTACATTGAGATCTAATGCTATAACTAGTACTCAAACAGTATTTTTCACTTTATGTTTCAGTGTGGGATCAAACTGTTGAAATCTTTACTTAATGTATGCTAAACTGATCTTCTGTATATAAAGAGAAACGAAAATGAATCTTGATGTGAATGGAAGGGGAGAGGGAGTGGGAAAGGGGAGGCTTGCGGGTGGGAGGGACGTTATGGGGGGGAAGCCATTGTAATCCATAAGCTGTACTTTGGAAATTTATATTCATTAAATAAAAGTTAAAAAAAAAGAAAAGTTTATAGCAATTAGTGCCTACATAAAAAAATTATAAAGGTATCAAATAAATGATCTAGCTGTTCATCTCAAGGAACTAGAAAAAAACAAGAACAAAGTAAACTCCAAATTACTAAGAGGAAAGAAATAATAAGAGCTAGAAAAGAAATAAAATTGAAACAAAGAAGATATGAAACATCAGTGAAATGAAGAGATGGCATTTTGAAAAAGTAAACAAAATTGACAAACCATTGGCCCAAGTAACTTAAAAAAGGAGGAAAAGCCCAAGTTAATAAATTCAGAGATGGGCCGGCACTGTGGCTCACTTGGCTAATCCTCCACCTGCGGCGCCGGCACTCCAGGTTCTAGTCCTGGTTGGGGCACCGGTTCTGTCCCAGTTGTTCCTCTTCCAGTCCAGCTCTCTGCTGTGGCCCAGGAAGGCAGTGGAGGATGGCCCAGGTGCTTTGGCCCTGCACCCGCATGGGAGACCAGGAGAAGCACCTGGCTCCTGGCTTTGGATTGGCGCAGCACTGGTCGTGGTGGCCATTAGGGGAGTAATCCAACGGAAGGAAGACCTTTCTCTCTGTCTCTCTCTCACTGTCTAACTCTGCCTGGCAAAAAAAAAATAAAAAAATAAAAAAATAAATTCAGAGATGAAAAATGAGATGTTACAATAGATACTGCAGAACTGAAAAGAATCATCAAGAATTACTACAAATAGCTATATGTCAACAATTGCAAAATCGAGAAGAAATGAGTAGATTTCTGGACACATACAATTTCAAAATTGAGTCATGAATACATAGAAAACCAAAATAGAACAATAGCCAAGATGGAGTTTCAATCAGCATCAGTAGCAAAGACCCTCCTAAAAAAGGGTCCATGACTAGAAGCCTTCACTGCTGAATTCTACCAAAGTTTTGAAGAACTAATCTCAATTGTTCTTAAACTATTCAGAACAGTCCAAAGGGAGGGAATCTTCCCAGATTCCTTCTATGAGGCCAGAATTACCTTATTTCCTAAACCAGAAAATGATACAATGAAGCAAAAATACTCAGTAAAATACTAGCTGATTGAATTCAGCAACACATCAAAAAGACCCTTGGTATGCAGGGATGGTTCCACATACTCAAACACTTAGTAGGATGGCCAAATGTAAAAAGGCAACTAAAAACAGAAAACAGCAGATGTTGATAAAGATATGTGGAAACTTGTGGGGGTGGATGTAAAATGGAGTACCCACTTTCGAAAGCAATCTGGCAGTTCCTTAAAATGTTAGATATCGAGCCGGCGCCGCGGCTCACTAGGCTAATCCTCCGCCTAGCGGCGCCGGCACACCGGGTTCTAGTCCCGGTTGGGGCGCCGGATTCTGTCCCGGTTGCCCCTCTTCCAGGCCAGCCCTCTGCTGTGGCCAGGGAGTGCAGTGGAGGATGGCCCAGGTGCTTGGGCCCTGCACCCCATGGGAGACCAGGAAAAGCACCTGGCTCCTGGCTCCTGCCATCGGATCAGCGCGGTGCGCTGGCCGCAGCGCGCCGGCCGCGGCGGCCATTGGAGGGTGAACCAACGGCAAAAAAAAGGAAGACCTTTCTCTCTGTCTCTCTCTCTCTCACTGTCCACTCTGCCTGTCAAAAAAAAAAAATAAAATAAAAAAATAAAAAAATAAAAAATAAAAAAATAAAATGTTAGATATCAAGTTGTCATATAACACAACAACTCCACTCTTAGATATATATCCAAGAGAAATGAAGACATATTCACACAAAAACTTGTATATGCATGTTCATAGTTACATTTATTTATCATAGTAAAAGAGCACAAACAGCCCAAATTTCCAGTAATTGGTAAATGAATAAATATCTGCATAATGGAATATTTTTAAAACAAAATGGAGTACAAAAACATTCTGTGTCATGGGTAAGCCTGGAGAAGATTATGCTAAATGAAAGAAGACAGTTACAAAACACATAAATTGTATGATTTCCTTTATGTAAAATATCCAGGATTGGTAAATCTACAGAGACAGAAAATAGATTACTGGCTGGGACTGGGAAGGGAGGTAGGGTTGGATTGAAGAGTGACTGCTGAAAGGATTTCTTCCTCGGATGATTAAAGTATTACATAATTTGTTGTGGTCATGGTTGAGTGACTGTATAAACTAAAAAACATTGAATTATACACATTAAATTGGTAAGTTGTATGGCATATGAATTATATCTCAATAAGCTGCTTTAGCAGAAAAAACAATTGTGTGTGTTTATCTTTTTATTTTGTAAAGGTTTATTTATTTATTTGAAAGATTCATAGAGAGAGTGGAGGAGACAGGGGACGAGGGAGAGAGAGAGAGAGAAAGAGAGTGATACCTTCCAACTTCTGTTTCTACTCCTCAGGTAACTGTAACAGCTGGGGCGGCCAGGCTGAAGCCAAGAGCTTCTTCCAGTTCTCCTATGCCCCAAGCACTTGTGCCATCTTCTGCTGATTTTCCCAGGCCATTAACAAGGAGCTGGATCAGAAATGGAGCAGCTGGGACTCAAACCTGTGGCATTACTCACTACAATGCCAGCCCCCTCTTTTTTTTTTTTATTTTGAAAGGGCCTAGCAATGCATAACCCATGCCATTAGTTATTGGCAGAAGAATCCCTTAGGAGGTTTATTTTTACAATGATAAGCAATATCACCACCCTATATTTGCATAGTATTTAGTCTATATAGAAATTCTAAGAGAACTTTTCTATGTTAGACCTCAAAATGCTACATAAAGTGCCCAATAAAGTATTTTATAGGTGAGAAAAGAGAAAGGTGGAGTGAATTGCTGAAAGAGGTAGTTAAGTGCTAAGTCTATATTAAGAACTTAGGAATCCTAATGGAAAGTAAGGTATTTTTCCTAACACCGTATGGTTTGCTATTAAAATTCTACTGTGACTTCTTGGCTTTCTTTAGTTTATTTGGCTTTCATTTAAAAATATTAGCCACCTAGTAATAGGATAAAGATTTGACAAATGAAGTAGTAAATAATAGATACGGCTGTCTAAATCCTTGTAGAGGAGATAGATAT